>NW_005871127.1:3140127-3191263 GCF_000147115.1 Myotis lucifugus
GACAGTGGCCGTGCCCCAACCCCTTGATTGGCGCTGCTCTGTGGGTGATAGAAGGCGGCGCCCCAACCCCCCCCCCCGGGCCTGCTCTGTGTGTGACAGGGTTGAGCCATAACCTCCCATTGGCCTGCCCTGAGTGTGACAGTGGCGGCACCCCAACCCCCTGATCGGCCCTGCTCTGTGTGTGACAGGCAGGAGCTCCTCAACCCCCTGATGGGCCCTGCTCTGTGCATGACAGGGGGGAGCTCCCCAACCCCCTGATTGGCACTGCTCTGTGCGTGACAGAGGGTGGCACTGGAACCTCCCCATTGACCCTGCCTTGAGTGTGACAGGGGGCGGTGCCCCAACACCCCAATCAGCCCTACCCTGAGCGTGACTGAGGGTGGCATCACAACCTCCCGATCCGCCCTGCTCTGTGCATGACAGGAGGCGGCGCCCCAACTCCCCAATCAGCCCTGCTCTGAGCCCGACCAGGGGCTGCACCTAGGGATTGGGCCTGCCCTCTGCCACCCGGGAGCAGGCCTAAGCCAGCAGGTCGTTATCTCCCAAGGGGTCCCAGACTGAGAGAGGGCACAGGCCAGGCTGAGGGAGCCCCCCCTTCCCCCCCAAGTGCACAAATTTTTGTGCACCGGGCCTCTAGTATATATATAAAAGCTAGGTATGACTCTGCATTCACTATATGAAAATGTTAGAAATCAGAAAATAAATTGTGCTTGGCTTTACGATAGGTTTGCTTTAACCCTGAGTCTTCTATAGTTGTACATAAATTGCACAAATTATTTAACCCTGTCCTTTCGTTTGTAAAATAGGGATAGTTGCTCAATTTAATTCCAAGATTTCATGATTCTTAAATGTAAGGTTCGTAGTGCAGGAAACAAAGAGAGCCGAGTCAATCAGAAAGGAGGAAAAGAGAAGCTTTAATCTTCGTCCCTGGACTAAATCCATGAGTCCCAAAGGCGGGGCCAGTGAATTCGCGCCAACAGGGAGGGAGGCATTTATTTTTATACAGCTGTTTAGTGAGGGGCAGGGGCGGAGGGCATGAGCTGTGGGAGTTCCCGCTGTGGGGGTTGTCATGGTTTTCAGGAAGGCGTCTATGTCTTTGACCTGTTAGACCTGTTAGGAATTCCAGGGAGGGTCCAGTATCTCCATCACCATCTGCCTTGCAGTGGCATGCATCCCCTCCTGGGCTTCCCTTTGACCTAACATTAAGATGTAAATAAACTGGAAGAAATTAATGAATGCTAGCAATTTTCAATATAATTTTAATTTAGCAATAAATTGTGAGAATAATTACTCATAGTATATATATATAATTTAGCATTTATCCAGAAATCAGGATAATTTACTATGTACTTTCAGAAAAGTAGAGAAGTCATGGATATGGACAATGTGTTTATTGTGGGGGGTGGGGAACGAGGGGATAAATAGTAATGGAAAAAAATAAAATTAAAATTTGAAAAAAAAAATTATTCATACTTTTTAAGATCTCTCTTTCTCAGGTCCCCCACTTCCATCAATAGTATTGATACTCATTTTAACTTTCCAAAACTCAGAGCCTCACCACTATTAACTGCTATGAGATCACCAAGATCTTTATGCCAGTCACCAAAATAACCCTCCAAATCCCAGGTCCCCTCTCACTTTCTGTATTAAAATAACCATAAGGCTCTATATGTTCTTATTTCATTCCCAAATCACTCCTTCTCCCCCAAGTCTTGAAAATCTATTTACACCTTTCAAAATTATGGTCCAACAACAACAAAATATTTTATATCTGTAACTTCTTGTGTTAGTCAGGGTTCTCCAGACAAACAGACAATAGGATATACAGCTAGATAGATATAAGAGGAGATTTGTTATAGGAATTAGCTTGCATGATTACCGAGGCCCAGAAGTCCCATGATCTGCTGTCTGCAGTGAGGAGACCCTACCAGGAAAGCCAGTGGTGTAATTCAATCTCACTCTACCAACTCAATAAAGGGGATGGGGTGAGTGGCTATGGTGTAAATCCTGGTCTGACTCCAGATATTGGAGAATCAGGAGCACTGATGCTTAGGGGCAAGAGAAGATGCATTGTTTCAGCTTAAAAAGAGATTGCATTAGCCCTTTCTCAGCCTTTTTGCTCTATTCAGGCCCTCAAGGGATTAAATGATGGCCACCCACATGCATGAGGCCAATCTTTACTCAGTCTATAATTCAAATGCTAATGGCTTCCAGAGACAACCTCACAGACACACCCAGAAATAATGTTTTACCAGATATCTGGGCAATCAAAGGAGAAGATGTAAGTGGGTTACATTAAATCCACTGGTGATAGACTAGGGAGGCGGGAGAAAGCAAAGCAGGGAAACCTCTGGGATTGTATAAAAAGTAAAATGACCAATACTTCTTTTACATAGGTGTGTACAGGATAGTTAATAGTCAACAATTAATATAATAACAATAACAATGAAAAAAATTTGTGGTCTCTGACCTGGCCCCCAGGGCATTTGGTTGTGCTCTGAGGGGTCGTGAATAAAGGAAAGTTACAAGTTACTCTGACATTTCAAGGATATGTTATCTTAGATGCATAAAGACAATAGACTCAGTTAAGGTAAAGACTGACCTTGTCAGGGAAGATATGGGCCTAGGATCTGACTACCCACTATAACAGCTTTTAGTTAAAGTTTTAAGACCATCCTTTGTGGTTACTTTAGGTCTGTGAGTTTGCAAGACTGCCATGCAGGCCTTCCCTGAGCTTGTCAGGTTAGCATGTGGCCCCTTTCGTCCACATTAGTAAATTTAAAATGAAGGTTCTGATAAAACAACCTATCCTTACTGTGTCTATGAATTCTAAATTATTAAACTAGAGGCCCAGTGCACAAAAATTTGTGCACTCAGGGGGTTCCTTCAGCCTGGCCTGTGCCCTCTCGCAGTCTGGGACCCCTTGGGGGATGACCACCTGCTGGTTTAGGCTCGCTCCCTGGGGAATTGGGCCAAAGCTGGCAGTCAGACATCACTCTGGCAGCCCGGGAGCCCTTGGGGGATGTCCACTTGCCAGCAGGGAGAAGACCTAAGCTGCAGTCAGACATCCTTAGCGCTGCTGAGGAGGCAGGAGAGGCTCCCACCACCACTGCTGTACTGGCAGCCGTCAGCCTGGCTTGTGGCTGAGCAGAGCTCCCCCTGTGGGAGCGCACTGACCACCAGGGGGCAGCTCCTGCATTGAGTGTCTGCCCCCTGGTGGTCAGTGTGTGTCATAGTGACCAGTCATTCCCAGTCTTTCTGCTGGTAGGGTCAGTTTGCATATTACCCTTTTATTATATAGGATTTGCCCAATTAATACTCAATAATATACTAAATTGCCCTTCTTCATTAAAGATGCATCTTAAGCTGCTTGAGTCCAGACCCTAAAGCCTATACATGCACTTCCTTGACCCTCCCTTTATGGACACTACTAAAATATGTTTCAAGATTTGTGCTCTTTTTAAAAATATATATTTTTATTGATTTCAGAGAGGAAGGGAAAAGGAGAGATAGAAACACCAATGACGAGAGAGAATCATTAATCGGCTGCCTCCTGTACTCCCCGCACTGGGAATCAAGACTGAAACCCAGGCATGTGCCCTTGACCAGAATCAAACGTTGGACCCTTCAGTCCGCAGGCCAACACTCTATCCACTGAGCCAAACCCACTAGGGCAGCAGTTCTCAACCTGTGCGTCGTGATCTCTTTGGCAGTCAAACAACCCTTTCACAGGGGTTGCCTAAGACCATCCCTGCATATCAGATATTTACATTACGATTCATAATAGTAGCAACATTACAGTTATGAAGTAGCAACGAAAATAATTTTATGGTTGGGTCACAACATGAGGAACTGTATTTAAAGGGCCAGAAGGTTGAGAACCACTGCGTTAGGGCCAAGATTTGTGTTGTTTACTTCAGCTGTTTCAATTAATTTGACTTTCCCTGACTTGCACTTTTTCTAGTGGTCTTTGGAGTGAGGTTGACAGCTAAATATGTATGCCAAAAAGCATCATTCACAATTTTATAATTAACATTGGAGGATGGATAGATAGAAATTAATGAACTTTTGAATACCACAGGCTTGGTTTTCACTCTGTATCATCAGCTAAGTGTCTATTATGTCATACATATGATCCATATAGCATATATCACTGTATACGCTGCTGGCATTTAAATCCAGATATTTGAGTTAAATGGAAGAAAATGTTATAATTAGTAGACTAGAACAAGAAATAATATTCGGCACCCATGAGAATGCTGGGTCCAACAGGCAGCAAAGTTAAGCATCTAGGGAATCAGAACACAACATTTAACCAAATTGATAGCAGACATCAAAAACAACATCAAGATGAAAATTAATAGCTATAAGTAGGATTGGTGGTAACAGTCACCTTGAAACTGAGCCAAACTTTTCTTTTTTTCATATATACTTTAGAGAGGAAGGGAGAGGGAGAGAGAGCTAGAAACATCAATGATGAGAGAGATTCATTGGATCAGCTGCCTCCTGCACACCGCACATGGGGTATAGAGTCCACAGCCTGGGCATGGGCTCTGACCAGGAATTGAACTGTGACCTTCTGCTTCGTAGATCAATGCTCATCCACTGAGCCAAGCTGGCTGGGCTGATCCAAACTCCTCTTACAAGAGGATCTTTGTCCTTCCCTAATGAAATACACAACTGGTGATAACAAATCTGCCAGGAAAAGCTACATATATTCTTTTAAAAAAAATTTCCTCATTGATTAAGGTATTACATATGTGTCCTTATCCCCCCATTATCCTCCCCCCACTCATGCCCTCACCCCCCTGGTGTCTGTGTCCATTGGTTAGGCTTATATGCATGCATACAAGTCCTTTGGTTGATCTCTCCCCTTTACCCCCACCCTCCCCTACCTTCCCTCTGAGGTTTGACAGTCTGTATATTCTTAAGAGGAGTCAGAAGCTGAAAGTCAAGTGGGATCTGACAAATGTCCTAACATCCAGCTAAATATTAGAACAAATGAGTTCTCTTAGTCAGTGTCACCTAATTTGACACAGATCAGAAAAGAAAGAAAATGTGGCTAGGAATGTGTAATGATTTGCTTCCTTCTTAAAAATCATTTTACCGTATTTCTTGAGAAGGAAAAAACTTTTATAGCTTTTTTTTCTAGGTAACTTTAATCCTCTCTGTGAGGGAATTCAAGGGAAATTGTTTTCTCTTTTAGCATCTTCACTTGCCTGGGCAAGTTAGACATTTCCCATGACTGACATATCTGACAGACATCACATCAGTGAGAGGGTACTTTTCCAAAAGCATTATTGTGAATTTCTATTATGCTACTTATTATTTGAAGATACAATGCCTTTCTTTCTTGCAGCCTGTCACCTTTTTGCTTTCATTTCATTCCATTTCCACAAAGGTAATGGGCATCACTGAAATTTTCATTCAGGATGGTGGAATGAGCTATTTATGCTTCTTAGAGAAGTGTGCTGTAAAGTGCATGTTTTATCTTATCACTGTTTGTCAATGACTTAAGATCTTTTTATCTGGAAAAAAAGTATACATTTCTAAAAATAAGCCCTAATCATTAAAAATATTTCTGCTGGTTTTATTAATAAATTCTTGATAGTAGTTATGGTCCTGAAAGGGTTTTTATTCTGAATAACTATTATCCATTTTGGTACACATTTTTTTTATTGAAATACTTTTTTTGTTCCAATTAGGATTTTAATGTTTTGATTAAAGGCAAAAATTAAAAATTAAATATATAGAGCCAGAGCTAGGATGTTTAATTTTCACTCGTTAACCTTAGAGACCTCATTCATTTAACCATAAAATACAGAATATTAAAAACGTATGAAGAAACAGAATACAATTGTATGCAAAATTTTACATTTTTGTATAAAAACAAAAATTTCCTCTTTTAGTTTAGCAGTGTTGAACTTTTTAAAATGCCTATTATATTTTGTAAAAAGTTGATCCTAGAGCTTTTGTATAATAAGCTATTTCTATTCCTTAGAACACATGTTCTCCTATTTGTCACATAAGTCCTATTTATTCTTCAATTCTCACTTTTTCATTTTAACTAAAATCCTCTCTTTGACCCTAACCTACCTTAGGTCTTGTTATTCCCTCATAGCTCACACATATACTCTCCTAGCATGATAATTCTGAATATCTTCCTCAATTACTCTGATATAGAGGGCATACTGGCAGACTTTCAGCGATATCAGTGAGTTTGTGTGTGTGTCTTTGTATTATGTTGTGTCTAATATTAAATTTAAATACTTCACAATTTAATATTTTCAGTCTAATTAACCACTTGTCTCTTGGATATGTTTAATTTATTTTTCATCATTCACTTAGTCTTTTATTCACTCTCTTGGTAACATGCTCAGTGCCTACTAGATGCTAGATATGGTATTGTGTAATGGAAATTTAGGATTGAGATTAAATCAGTACTAAAGACATATCAGATTCAGGTGTGAAGATAGTGTAGACAACAAAAACTATTAATGATACATTAATTATTATGATAAAGGTAAGCAAAATGAAGGAGAATGCATATCAGTTACAATAATCCAAATTAGGCTTTTTGCAAGAGCTGAGGTATTAAATTCTAAGTGGAAATTAGACAGTTTTAGAAAGACTCCAATACATAAAGTGATGTGATAATTAAAATATTCAGATAGAGGATTTGGAATAGACAATAATAGACATGTGCTTAGGACTTTCACCTCAGTTGTTTTCCTAAAGCACAATTCTCTTAGATGAACAAATGGTTGACTTTATATTTTTGAAGTTTTTATGCAAATTTTAACTCAGTAAGTCTTTTTCGTCAATCTACACAAATAGCAGTTTTACAGTTCTCAATACTCCTTACCTTGCTCTGATATTAACATATTTTATGAATTTTATGAGGAAGTTTTATATATATATATACACATATACATACATATATGTCTTGCTTTTATTTGACATTGTGTCACTAATTTCATACAGCCTGTTACATGAAACTATTGTTCACTGATTTGTATTGCTAAATATGACTCCATTTTATAACACAACTAGAGGCTCAGTGCATGGATTCATGCACTAGTGGGGTCCCTCAGCCTGGTCTGCGGACATCCCCTGAGGGATCCCAGATTGCGAGAGGGAGAAGGCCAGGCCAAGGGACCCCACCAGTGCACGATTAGGACTGGGGAGGGACTGCAGGAGGGCTCCAGGGTGTGTCCGGCCCATCTCGCTCAGTCCCGATTGGCCAGACCCCAGCAGCAAGCTAACCTAGTGGTCGGAACGTCTTTCCCCTCGTGGTCAGTGCACGTCATAGCGACTGGTCGAGCAGTCAAACGAACCGTTGGACACTTAGCATATTAAGCTTTTATCATCTAGGATTATACTTGTTTATTTTTCTTTGAATGGGCCTTTGCTTTGTTTCTGCTATTATGAAAGAAATGCTACTTAACCTCCTTTTTATATCTTTAAATCCTCAAGGACCTCAGTAAAATTTCATATCTGAGGAGCTGAATATTTGAGTCATAGAGTAGAGGAGAATTGTGCCTTTAAGGATGATGCCAAATTGTTTAAGCAAATATTAGTAACAATTACATTTCCATCAGTAATGAAGAAAGTCATTGTTGTTCTTTTTTTCAACTTAAAGAAGTACAAAAGCTAGAAACGTGCTCAGTGCAGATGTGCACCTCTGTTGGTCACGTTGTGGCAGGGCATTTAGTTTCTGACGAAATTGTTTTTAACTTCTATATGTGTCCAATTTCCATGAACTTTTGTTTAATAATAATATCAATAATGTGATGTTACTGAACATGACAGTGACATCTGAGACTCTGGAAATTGGATAAATGAGCACTGCAACACAGACAAATATTAAAAGAGGGATTATAATTATAGTTAGTGGTTCACTTTTAAGCCAGGATCAAAATGTGCCCCTCAAAAGCTAGAGGCTAGATTTTATTTCCAAACTAAAACCCTGAGAACTAGATTTGGGGTTATTTTTACTTTTAAGGGCTATCTCTCTTTGATGTCTCTTCAGGAAGACACACTCTCTGGAGTTTTAGGTAACACAGAGGCTCTTAAGGAAGATGTTGAGGAAAATCTGTTTCAAATGCTAAAGGAGCATGAATTTCATAAGCTGCTTTCCATATGTTGTCCTGTCTGCTTGCAATAGACAGGGTCTAGTGTCAAAGGCAGTGTTTCTGGGACACCGAGGACTGTCCACATCACTTATGCAAAGTAGGAAGAAAGCTTTATGATTGTTAAGAAGGCCAATTTGGGAGGCAGCAAAAGAGTTCATTAAAAAAATAATCCGGTTCCTCTCTAAGTTGCAAAGAAAGAATCTGGATAGTGAGAACTTGGTCACATCATACTGCATGGCAATTTTAACATAGTTGGAAATTTACTGTTTTCATTACGAGGAGAGTGACAGGAATCTTCTTAACTGACACTAAGTAACCTTCCTGGAAAATATTTGAATGGCTTGCAGTCTGCCAGAAATGAGGGACTTATCATCTTAGGACAAGAACATAAAGAGAGGCAAATAGTTACCAACAAAGCATATATTTACCGAGGGAAATATTTTTTGTGTATGAATGATTATTGACAATATCCCTAATAGAGTAGCCATCTTCATTCACAGGAGGTAGAACAACTCAGCATTTGGGAAGCCAATGAAAATAAAACATAGCTTGGATGCAACCTGGGACCTACCACACTGCCATGACCTCAGGAAGCCCTGAATAGGAAGCTCCTGGGGCCTCAAGGGAGTATGCCCTTCCTGAATCAAGGGTCTTGATATATGGAAATGAGGTAGGTAGTTGAGACTGGAAGTCAGTGATAGTTCAGGCATACCAAAGCTTCCACAAAACATTTTACCAGAAAAATGGTTGCTTTAACAACAGTAGAGCTATTAAATTTACTACAACAATAAGTGAGTCTTATAGTGTCTCAATATTATTTTTCAAAATAATGAAAATTGATCTTTTATTAAAAATGTGCTTTTTCCAGCCCAAAGTGAGTAGAAGACACTAAATAATGAAGATCAGAGCAAAGACAAACAAAATAGAGTCTAAAAATATAATAAATTAATAAAACTAAAAGATGGTACTCTGAAAAAATAAACAAAATTGATAAATCTTTAACAAGATTAATCAAGAAAAAAAAGAGAGAGCACCCAAATAAATACACTTAGAAATAAAAAAAGAAGTGATGACTGACACCATAGAAATACAATCTAAGAAAATACTGCAAACAATTACATAACAAAAATTGAAAATCCAGGAAGAAATGGATAAATTTCTAGAAGCAATCTTCCAAGACTGAATTAAGAAACAAAAAAATATAAACACACTTATATTACTAACAAAATTGAATCGATAATAAAAAATTCCTAACAAACAAAATTCTTGGATAGCTTCACAAGTAAGTTTTACAAAACATTCAAAGAAGAATTGACACCTACTCTTCCAGAATTACTCCAAAAAATTGAAGAGAAAAGGCTGCCAAGCTCATTTTAGAAGGCTAGCATTACCCTGATTCCAAAACCAGAAAATACATTACAAAAAAGGAAATTACAGGCCAATATTCCTGATAACATAGCTGCAAAAACCCTCAATAAAATATGAGCAAACTGAATTAAACAGTATATTTAAAATATCACACATCATGTTCAAGTGGGATTTATTTCTGGAATGCAAAGTTGATTCAATATTTGCAAATCAACTAACTTGATACACCACATAAATAAAGGATAAAAATTATATGATCATAAAAAATAGATGCAAGAAAAGCATTTAAGAAAATCCAGTATCCATTTATGATAAAAACTCTCAGCAAAGTGGGAATAGAGGGAACATACCTCAACATAATAAAGGCCATATATGACAAACCCAAAGCTACCATAATACTAACAGTGAAAATTTGGAAGCTTTTTTTTTTAAAGATTGTAAACAAAACAATAATATCTACTAATACCACTTTTATTCTATGTAGTATTGGATGTCTTAGCCACAATAAATAGACCAAGAAGAAGAAATAAAAGGCAAATTGGAAAAGAAAAAGTAAAATTGTTATTTGCAAATGGCATGATACTGTATATAAGGAATCCTAAAAATCACTTCAAAACTCTTAGAACTGATAAATAATTCAGTAAATTAGCAGGACACAAAATTAAAATTTAGAAATCAGTTGCATTTTTATACACAGCTATCAGAAAGAAAATTAAGACACAATTCTATTTCAGTTGCATCAGAAAGAATAAAATACCTAGGAAGAAATTTAAGCAAGGAGGTCCTAAGAGAGGGAATTCCTGACAAAATCAGATAATAGCACTGAGACCAATGTAGGAGAAAGAAGACAAGAAATAGTTAATGGGAGGGGAGTCAGATCATAAGGTGTGTGGAAACTTTATTTATTTATTTATTTATTTAGTCCTCACCTGAAAAGACATTTTTATTGATGAGAGCGATAGAGAGAGAGAGAGAGAGAGAGAGAGAGAGAGAGAGAGAGAGAGAGAGAGAGATGGATGGATGTGGGAAACAAATCGGTTGCCTCCTGCATGAGCCCCAACTGGGCATTGAACCCACAACCTAGGTATGTGCCTAGGTATGGAACCTGCAGCCTTTTGATGTTCACCAAATGAGCAACCGAACCAGGCTTATATTTACTCTAAATGCTCCTTTATTTTGAGAGGCCTGGAGAGACACTGGGGGAGAGTTACACAACCTGACTTATTTTGATAATGTCTTCTTTGGCAGCTTTGCTCAGAATAATTTGTGAACAAAGAGTGGAAAGTAGAAATGTGGAAGCAGTGAGACTACAGAGGTGGAATGATGGTTAGTAGGTTATTCCTTCTCCAGTTAAACCCCTTCTATGTAATACCTTGTGATCTGCCACTAGGACTCTCCCAACCCGCCTGTTTCCAATGAGCTGTGCCAATAGGGGTGTGCCAGGCAGCCTGGAAGCTGAAGGAGAAAAGAATGACACTCTCTTTCCCCTTTGCTTCTTGCCCTTCAGCGGGACCCCCGCATTTCAGTAACAGTTCTTTCATAGCAGGAATTGGTATCAGTTTGGAATATCTTCAAAGGTCTAAGAGACTCCCTTCTGTGACCTTTCATAGCACCAGCATTGAAACCTCAGTGGTCTGAGTCCCTGACCCATGAGCCCCCTACCCACGTTGAGTTCCTGGACTACCTGTATTTTGTCCATATCATCAGAGCTCATGAAACTGGAAGGAAAAGCAAGAAAGTGATTACTATATGGTAAATGTCAGAACAGTGTTTACCCCAAACAGACATCTGGGCTTCTATTGCAATTGAAATTTTATTGATATGGGTGATGGTTTAGGATCATCATTTTGTAATTATTAACTACTAGGGGCCCAGTGCAAGAATTCGTGCACCTTGAAAGAAACTGTGGGCCTCAAGGCTGTGGTGGGCACAGGGGTGGGTCTTGGCCCCTCCCATGATGGCCCCCGGTCCCCTCTCTGCAGGCAGCCCCACGCCCGATGCCTCTGCTCTCATGCACTGATGGCGCCAGGCCCTGCTTGCACCCACTGACAGTATGGAGTGATTGGGGCCAGCGCCAGCAGCAGGTGTGAGCAGCAGCCGCTGCCACAATCGCCCCCCAGGAGCAGGGGGAAGTGGAGAAGCCCTGAGGGGTAATCGGGGCCAGCAGTTGCCACTCGCACCCACTGACAGCACCGAGCAATTGGGGACAGCACCAGGCGCCGATAGCAGGTGCAAGCAGCGGCTCCAGTGCCAGAAGTGGGTTCGAGCAGGGCCAGCACTGGCAGCAGGTGCGAGCACTGGGTGGGACCATGGCACGCAAGAGCAAAGAATTTTCAGTAACCAGAGGCTTGCCCCGATGACAGTGACCAGTGCCCCGCCTTGGTCTGGCACCCTCACTCACCTGCTCCACCATCCCGCCATGGCTGATACCTACCACACTCTGCCGCCTGTTGCCGCCACCCGCCATGTTCCTCGCGCGCCCTTTGGTGATCAGCACACATCATAGCAACTGGTTGTTCGTTTGTTCTGCTGTTCAGTCTATTTGCATATTAGGGTTTTATATATATAGATGCTGCCTATTTTTGTTTTATGCAGTGATGCATTCTGTAGCTTTAGAGTTCTGATTGTTTGGCATTAACATCAGATAAAAGATAGATAATTTTAGAAATTTTTGAATATTTAGCCCTACATTGATTAGAAGCTATCTTAAAATTATATTTTGTATTGGAAAGATATTTTATATGAATTATGTATTTTTATGGGTTGCACTCATGTGTTTCTCAATAGAATAATCTTGGAGTATTTTAGATCATAGCATTCTCAGTCCCTATCTTCAGATTAAATGTTATTTAATTGGTTTAGGACGTGGTACCTGAGCCTCTTACTTTTATAGAAAACCCCTCTCAGGAGATTATGTAGCAGGCAGGTTTAGAACAATTGGTTAAGCTGAACTGCAGATTCTTGGAAAGCAAAACAATATCTTGCTATTATTTGTATTCTAAGTACTTTACCCAGTACATAAGATACAGTGGCTGTATGGTTAGATGAATTAGTGAATAGCTACATAGAATGACATTCCGAGTTTACAGAATATCAAAACATAGCATGTTGACAGTCCTTCAACTTAAATAAAGTTAAATTTTTAAAAATAATTTTTATTTTTAGAGAGAGGAAGGAAGAGGGAGAGAGAGAGAGATATCAGCTGCCTCCTGCATGCCCCTTGTGGCCCTGGAGGCCACCCAACCAACTGAACCACACTGGCCAGGCCTAAAATTTTTTAAAGGAAAACAACTATTCACTCATTTCTTCTCTTGAAGTTGTTTTATTTTTAGTTTACTTTGATAGATTCATTTACTTTTTTTGAACAGAATAATGTTCATCAGTCATAATCTTCCATCTCCCTATTTTATCCATCATTTGAAACTGTTAGCCATTGTTAGTCTTTGACAATGCATTTGTTCATCTTCATTATATAAAATCAGACTTTTATTTGCTGATTATAACTGATCAAGTTTGGTATTAGTGATATTTTTAAGTGTAAGAAGGGGTTTTGACTTGTAGCTATTCCAAATGACAGCTGTGAAGAAAGGTTTTTTAGAACTGCTGGATCTCTAGTGAGGTAGGTTGGCTTAATTAATGCCAAATGATGCTCACAGCAGGCAAGCAGATTCTTGCAGATCTGGAGGAAGCAGCACATTTAATTTGTTACTAAAGGGAATGTGAGACTGGGACTGGATGGGGTTGAAGACAAAAGTGCTTCTGGTAGACTGTCAATTTATATTCATTTGCATTCAATCGATAATGAAGTTATATTTAAATCAGTATCTAAATACAAAGAATATTTTGTGTTGGATCCTCTTGATTTTGGTTTCTAGAATTTTTTTAAAGTCAAATTGAATGTGGAGAGCTTCAGAAAAAACTGTCCTTCAGTCATAACTCACCATTATTTTAGATTATTCTGAATCTTCCTTGATTGCAAGCAAAAGTATTGAGCTTTCTTTTTAATCACTAATTCATGTTCCCAGTTGAAGATATATAGGCATATGTAACAACAGAAAATTATAAATTTTATATATATATATACAATTCTCATATACATATGTTTCTAATATTTCTAGACACATTTAAAAATCCAATTATGAAAGAGGTTTATGTAAGTCTGCTAATGAAATTTGAATTTTTTCAAGTTTTCTTAACGTATTTTACTGCTACGTTATGTTGTATAAAATTTTATAACTATTGTGTTTTCATTATAAATTATATACTTTCTGATACATAATTTTATCATAAAGTCTTTTTATCCTACTCAATGTTTTGTACTTTAAAGTCCATATTTTCTGTTATTTTTATTATTATTTTAGTGTGCATTACGTTTGTTAGGTAGTGTTCTTTGGAATGACACCTGTAGAAAGAAGGTGAGAAGACCACAACTTGCTCCACTGTATCTGATAATTAGGTTCTTTGCTAAGTTAAACATTTTTATGTCCTCATTAAGTATAAATGATCTACCTTTCTTATTATACACACACAGAATAAACTATAAAGGTTTTATAATGTAACTTAGATATATAAGTGACAACACTTTTTAAGTATAAAATTTAGTAACAATTTTCCTGAAGTTTTTAAAATTAACATTCATTGTTCAAGGGATGTGCTTATGGCATTGTATGTCTTCCAATGAATTGCAACTCATAGTGTGGTCCACTGATCAGAGCCAGTTTAAGAACTCTTAGGTACTGCTCTGTCACAAAATATGGGCAGGACTGAGAGAGTTTTTCTGAAGTACCTTTTAATAGAAGTTTATTTGAGCCATTCTTATTTGTGAAATGTAAAAATAATAATAAAAACCTTGTATTTTTGTCTTTCTCTAATTTATTTTCTAGTAATCATTTTTTATCATATTTTATGAAGTTGTCTTTAAAAGATTGGAAAATTTTTAAAAAATATTTTTTTTTATTTTTAAAATTTATTTATTGTCTAAAGTTTTACATATGTCTCCTTTTTCCCCAATTGACCACCGCCCCCCCCCCAGCCATTCCCACCCCAGGCAAGCCCCCACCACCCCAGTGTCTATGTCCACTGGCTATGCTAATATGCATGCATACATGTCCTTTGGTTGCTCTCTAACCGCTCCCTCCCCTGCCATTTGTCTCTAGATCTATTCTTGTTCATCAAATTATGTTGATCATTATATCCCATATATGAGTGAGATCATGTGATATTTATCTTTCTCCGACTGGCTTATTTCACTTAGCATAATGCTCTCCAGTTCCATCCATGCTGTTGCAAATTTTAAAGGTTCCTTTTTTTATAGCAGCATAGTATTCCATTGTGTAGATGTACCACAGTTTTTTAATCCACTCATCTGCTGATGGGCACTTAGGCTGTTTTCAAATCTTAGCTATTATAAATTGTGCTGCTATGAACATAGGGGTGCGTATATCCTTTCTGATTGGTGTTTCCGTTTTCTTGGGATATAGCCCTAGATCTGGGATCACAGGGTCAAATGGGAGTTCCATTTTTACTTTTTTGAGGAAACTCCCTACTGTCTTCCACAGTGACTGCACCAGTCTGTATCCCCACCAGCAGTGCACGAGTGTTCCCTTTCTCCACATCCTCACCAACACTTGTCATTTGTTGATTTGTTGATGGTAGCCATTCTGACAGGTGTGAGATGGTATCTCACTGTTCTTTTGATTTGCATCTCTCGGATGATTAGTGACTTTGAACATGTTTTCATTATCTTTAACCAAAAACACTGCCTTAGAAACGAAGAATATGACTGTAAGTATAAGTATATTGATAGGAGCATTCCTGTAACTGCTAGAGAATAACTAAAGAATTTCAGTCAAGGGAAGGACTTGAGATAGCAGAATGTAAGAGGGCCATTGTAGTGTCAAAGTGGAAGGATGCCTGAATACAAGAAAACCCACTGCAAACACTAGTGTATGAAGCAGGAAATGAGAGCCTGGTTCAAGATGACAGTGGAGTAGAAAGAGTGGAAATAGCACTTGAGAGTTCTTACTAATAAAAAATATCAGTAGTCCCAGACCCATTTTTCCAAGGTGCATTATCATACTTTTAAATAAATCAATGACACAAAGGATTTTCCTGTATTACATAATAAACTTTGTGACAATTTGAAGTCACAATCCTTCAAAGAAATAAAATAAATTCTCCATGTATATATGAGACTCATCATCTCAATGTTATAATACTTTAGGGATGTCTACATGTACAACTTCATTCTTATTATGAAGTTCTGTGAGAAAAAAAATTAAGTACATGTTTTATGAGACATTTATGACCTGAATAGCATTTGCAGAGAAATAATAGTAACTAAAGAAAAAAACATTTGTTTTATGACTGAGGGAAAAATTGATAGGGCAGTGATTTTACAAATATGTCAATGTTAGTCTTCATTTTCCAATAATTACAAAAGCTATGAAATATTTTAGGAAAATTACATTTATTTTAGGAAAATTATATTTACATATTTAACCAAGCTAATTTATAAAATTAACATAACCAAGGCATTTACTATCAGTGATTGTAAAAGCCTAATATGCTAAGTGTCCTGTCGTCCGGTGGGCCGTTCAACCAATCAAAGCATAATATGCTAATGATATGCTAAGGCCGCTAAATCACTCACCATGACATGCACTGACTACCAGGGGGCAGACGCTCTGACTGGTAGAGTTAGATTACTGCTAGGGTCTGGCTGATCGAGACTGAGCAAAATGGGCCAGACACATCCTGGAGCCCTCCCACGGTGTCTCCCCAGCTGGCCAACATCCTGCATTCCTCCATGGCTGTAATCATGCATCAGTGGGGTCCCTTGGCCTGGCCTGAACCCTCTCACAATCCGGGGCCCCTCAGGGAATGTTGGAGAAACAGTTTGGGCAACAGCAGAACAACTGGTTGCTATGACGCACACTGACCACCAGGGAGCAGATGCTCAATGCAGGAGCTGTCCCCTAGTGGTCAGTGTGCTCCCACAGGGGGAGGTCTCTCAGCCAGAAGCCAGGCTCATGGCTGGCGAGTGCAGTGGTAGTGGCGGGAGCCTCTGCCACCTCCACAGCAGTGCTAAGGATGTCTGACTGCTGGCTTAGGCCTGCTCCCCGAGTGCTCCTGGACTGTGAGAGGGTGCAGGCGGGGCTTGGTGCCCCCCCTCCCCCAAGTGCATGAATTTCACGCACCAGGCCTCTAGTTTGTACATATTTAGCACAGATAAATTCCAGAGATAATTAAGTTCAGAATAAATAAATATCTCAAAATCTAAGATCACACAACTATTTCAATGCAGTAGGTGGATATGAGATGATTCCTCTTATAAATAATATTTATGAATCTATTTATTGAGGATCTTTTCACTTTTATAAGTTCCAATGGTCACTTAAGTAAAGTTTTTCAGTGGATATCTTGAAAGTTAGGATCAATTGCATTATTTCTTTCTACATCATTTTATAATGACCAATTAGTGGAACTTGATTAGGATAAATAAAAATATGTTGTAGTGAGTCTAAGTATTTTCAGAAATAAATTTATTATTGGATGATTTCATTCTCAGATGACATAGATATTTGGAGACATGAAGAGGTTGTCCATGAAAGAAAAATAGATATGATTTTACCATGATAAAAAATGGTAGCAATAGCTACATAGTTTGAAATATACTATAAAAATGACTGTGGAGCAATTTCAAAATGAAGTCTGAGCCGCCATTCTAGAGACGCTACCTTGCACATCTTGCTCCTTGAAACTTTGGTCTGCTAAAACTGGGCCCGACCTTCGCACTGGATATAACCTACGTCGTGTCAGTAAAACCAGCAGAAAAGCGGACATCCTGAACACACGGAATAATAATTAAGCTCTGTCTATCTGAATGATAGAATCAGTAACCAAGCACGTATAGCCAAGAATAGCTCAGCTTTTCAGCACCTATAGAATTTTTTTCTTTCTGTTATGTAATTATTCCTTTACTTTTTTAAAAAATTTGTTTTTATTGATTCCAGATAGGAAAGGAGAGGGAAAGAGAGATGAAAACATCAATAATGAGAGAGAATCATCATGGATCTGCTGCCTCCTGCACGTCCCTTACTGGGGATCAAGCCCACAACCTGAGTATGTGCCCTGACTGGGAATTGAACCATGGCCTCCTGGTTCATGGGTCGATGCTCAACCACTGAGCAACACCAGCCAGGCTGAATTATTCCTTTACTCTTCTCATAAAAACTACTTGTCTTCAACCTGTAATTGGGACACTGTCTGGGATTCTGCCTAAATTTTAGAATTATAATTTTTTGATCCCCCCAAAAATGCTTGTTGGCTTTCATTTCGTCTTTTTAATATTAGGTTAACAATACATACAACTCTTTGGGTTCATTATTTCTGACTTTTCTATAGTTTTACACAATCAGATAGATTATATGGGATTATGTCAGGTTTAATGAAATGGAGATTCTATTAGTATGTGAGTGTGTGTGTGTGTGTGTGTGTGTGTGTGTATTTAACACCATTTTTCATGCCAGCTGGGCATGTCAGTTCATTTCATTAATACCATAAGTCTAGTTTGGGTGACAGAAGCCTTTAATATTCAATGTAGTTAGAGTCAGTTCCCATAGTTTTGATACACAACAGTAAAAAATTAAATAAAGAACACAGCTTTGGTGATTTATTTAAACTCACTTCCTTACTTAAACCAATCCATCTCTACAAGATTCAAGTATGTTTAGGTGGCCAGGTAATGGTTCTGTCAATTTTACAGCCCCGTGCTGTCTCTTACTGCCCCAATCCCTCAGTCAGCATCATTCCCATGCATTTGCAATATTCTAAGAAGACTGCATTCCAAAGAGGAAGCTATCAATCTCTTTTCAGCCGGGAGGCTCCTTACCACTAATTTACACACAAGTAACTGCATAAGAAAAAGTTTGGGGAGAAAGTTATCTTTGAAAAGGTGTGTAAAATAATCCGTGGCACCTTTCCCTTCTTGTAAAATAAATGTCTATTATTTGTCTTACATTTACATGGCTGACAGGGGCCCATAATTTGTTGTACTTCAGAAAAGCTGACTTAGGGTCTATAGACCTCAACAGGAATGATATAATTAAAAGTTGCTGGCAATCCAAAAGCAGAGCATTTTCAATGAATAAATGAAACTAATTTTATCTTCATCAGAACACCTAGGCATATCTTACTTCCCCACAGATAGGGTCATATTTTGGAGAACCTGATTAAGGTTCAAATATCAATTACACCAATTTCAGATTATTTATTTTGTTTTTAGGTCTGACCTATCTTTTAATTCTGATGATGGAAAATTACTCTCATCCATGACAAGTCCCAGATATTTAAGTAGGTGTGGGGGATGGGGATCTGAGTGAGATAAATCTATGTGGGTACATTTATATTGTTCAATACATAATAATATTTTATTTTTAGGCCTTATACAGGTGAAATTTGCTTGTGCTAAAGTAGCCTCAACACAGTGCCTCAACAAATGTCTATTTTATTTGTCTGTGTAATATATGTCATTTGTATATTTTGTTATATAGAAGAGAGGAAGTTAACACCAGTAAGATTCATTCTGTAAAAATATCCATATAAAAAATGAGTCATTAGAGATGATACCTATTTATATAATGACCCAAACCACGCAAAAGGAAAAGAAACAAAAAACAAAACAAAACCCCTAAAATTACCAAAGGCAAAAAAAGTAAACTATTAGAATTTTTTCATCCTAATTTTCAACACAATAAATTTAGAGAAAGAATCATTCTCTTGGACACAAGTAACCATGCCCTTTCTTCTCAGCAGGTGATATTTTGGTGTTTATGCTACATTTGAATAAAACAGATTGCTTGTCTTCACAAAATTACACTTGGGACAAGATTTGAGTCAAACTGTTTTACTTTACTTTTTTCCTTTCTTTTTAGGATTTTTTTAAACTTTTTTTTATTGCTTAAAATATTACAACGAGTAGTACATTTGTCTCCTTTTTCCCCCCCTGGACTTTCCCCCAGCCTCCCCTACCCCCCAGTGTCTTGTGTCCATTGGTTATGCTTACATGCATGCATACAAGTCCTTTGGTTGATCTCATTGTCTACAATATTATGTGGTTTATTTTGATAATGTTACCCTAGTACCTTATTATAATTATGGCAATTTGCCCTTTTATTTTCTCTTATTTGTCATAAAGAGATAGGCATTTCTGTAGCTTCAGATGTTGAGTTTTTCTAAGAGGTCTTAGGGCCTGGTTTTGTTCCCATTACTTAAGGTGCTCATGCTCTTCACAGTTAAATACTTTGCAATAGTGGCTGGCTATAATTCTTCCAATAAAAGACAAAAGTGTCTGGAATTCTTCCTTAGTACTTGAGCATCAGCAACCTTTCCAAGACCATATGGTGCAGATGGTCATCTCATTTCATCTGGCACCTTCCCAAATTCAGTTCAGATTTCATATCAAATTATTCAAAGTCAACTTATACCAAGAAGTTACTAGTAATTTGCCATTCTTTTAGTAAAAACTAGTTTATGGCTATAAATAAATTTAGAAAAATGATTAAGTGGTTTGAAAGATGCATACAATGTTAGCTCTATCTTAAGTAATCTATGCTATTAATGTTTGCTAAATTATATGTGGAAACTATTATGATATCAATTTTTATTATTTGTAGGAAGTAATATTCATTATCCCAAATTGAAACATAAGGGTTTGCATCAAATACAAATATCTAACTCTTTAAATAAAAATATGTAACATAATACTGGAGAAAGCCAATGGTAAATACAAATTTATTAGTGAACCATTATGATATTGGAAAAATACCTGAAAGATAAAATTCTGAGATAAAATAAATCAATTTCTCTTTTCATTCAGATTTTTATAAATGTAGTCAAACAATCATTAAAGTTATACACACAAGTAAGCTCATCTTTAACCATACTTGTATATCTTTAATAAATTATTAATAAAACAAATATTTATTCAGGTTAAATTCCTAAGATGTTAGCAAAATATGAAAACTTAATAGATATTGACAAAACACCTACTACAGTCGAAGCATTGTGCTAGATCTGGGGATGCAGTGATGCCTAAAAAACGGTTTCATCTTCAAGAGACACACAGGTTAATGGAAAACACAGATGGATAAATAAATAATAGCAATATAATTCAATATACTGGATGCTATAATAGAGATTTTACCAATGTTGTGGATTTAGGGGAAAATAGCTTTTATTTCTAAGAAAGTGAGGGAAGTCCTGGCAGAAAAATAGGGACTATTTTTCCCCCATTGAATCTAAATATCCTAAATGTCAAGAACATTACATGCGGAGAAAAAGGTATAAACAAAGATATAAACAAATGGTAACGCCTGGCACATAAGTTGGCCAGAGTAGAAATAATGTTAATAAATGTAACAGTGTGGAGAGTTTAACTAAGATACTCCAGGCTGCTTCAGTATCCATATTGTTTGGACACACAGTCTGCCATCAATTTAAGAAATATATATATATTTATATATATACTTTAACAACTGATAGCTCAATTTAGAAAATGAAATGTATTTTAATAAACATTGCCTTTATAATTATTCAAAGTGTGTGTATACATTTTTGGGGATGAGATATATATATATATATATATATATATATATATATATATGCGCATAACAAAGAGATAAAATTAGATATAAAACATTACAAAATGGACATGTATAAAAGAAAATAGATATAAAATAAAATGCACACCAACTGGAATCACAGCAAATTAGATACTACAGAAGAAGAGATCAGTGAACATGAAGGCATAACAATAGAAATGAAACACAGAAATTAAAGAAAAATACTGCATAAAAGAAGACACAGTGAGCTATTCTAATATGTGCTATTGGATTTAGAAAGAAGGGAGTATGGGGGGGTAGAGATTTTCAATTTTTGGTGAAAACTGTAAATCTATACATCCAAGAAGCACAACAAACTCCAATCAGAAGAAATATGAAGAAAAATCATTAGGTCATATAAATATTTTTTCTCTTTGTTAGAACCAGCAACAAAGAGAAAAAATATTTAAAGAAGACAAATGTTGGTTTTTAAAAAGACTTATATGTACAACAACAAAGGTAAAATCAACAAAGCCTTCCTATTAAAATGTATGCAAGTCAAAAGAAAACACAGTGATAATTTTAAAGTACTTGTGTGTGTGCGTGGAGTGGGAGGGAGAGATCCCAAAATGTCAACCAGGTTTTTTTTACCTTTTAAAATGAAAGAAAAAACTTATTCAGACAAATAAAACCTGAGAGATTTCATCACTAGCAGATTGAAAATCAAGAAATGTTTTGTTTTGTTTTTTAATATATTTTATTGAGAGGAAGGGAGAGGGATAGAGAGCCAGAAACATCGATGAGAGAGAAACATCGATCAGCTGCCTCCTGCACACTCCCTACTGGGGATGTGCCCGCAACCAAGGTACATGCCCTTGACCGGAATTGAACCCGGGACCCTTGAGTCCGCAGGCCGACGCTCTATCCACTGAGCCAAACCAGTTAGGGCAAGAAATGTTTTTTTAAAAGTTCTTCAGATGGAGGAAAAATGATATCAGATAAGAAGTTATTACATATTAAATCCATTTCTTTTAAATATCTCTAAACTTTACTAATTAAAAATAATTGTATTGCCCTGACTGGTTTTGCTCAGTAGATGGAGTGTCGGCCTGCGGACTGGAGGGTCCTGGGTTTGATTCTGGTCAGGGGCATATGTCTGGGTTGGGGGCTCGATCCCCAGTTGGGGGTGTGCAGGAGGCAGCCGGTCAGTGATTCCCCCTTATCATTGATGTTTCTATCTCTCTTTTCCTCTCCCTTCCTCTCTGAAATCAATAAAAATATATTTAAAAATAATTGTATGAACAAAATACAAATATATTGTATAGTCAAAAACAAAAAACAAAAACAATCAATTAGGGCACCAGTTGTACTTATTTATGGCCTCCCCAAGTGACCTGATTCCATGTTCACTGATCTCTTAATTATTTTGTCAAAGGTCCTATTTCCAAAGACAGTCACATTTTGAGGTGGTGGTTCTGATGTCACATATGAATTTGAGGAAGCTCAACTCATAACTGTATTTAAGGACTGATTTTACAACTTGGATAATTTTTAATGTTGCATATTTATAGTAATTTATAAAACACGTTTAAAACATTTAAATTAATAGAGTAGATGCTATTGGATGTTTAATAAGAGTCAAATCTCATAAACAAGAGCAAAATTAGAAAAACACCAAGGATATAAAATTATAATTGTGAAATAAATATTAGCTTTTTAAACATGTTAGCCACTTAACTACTATTTTACCATGTAGTGAGTTGAGTTAAACTAAACAATATTCCAACTCCATAACTTCAGTTCTTACCTTTATATTAGAAGATGAGATCTCTTTAGATTAGAATGTTTTTAAATAATTTTAAAAATCGTAAAATTTATCCATTTAGTATTTGTAACTATGGAGAATGAGTATAATACAAAAAGAATTTCTGTCAATCAGCAAAGTCACATGACCTAGAGCTATGAAAAGCCAAGGCCTCAGGGGTAATTTAGATCTGCCAGTGATGGTTTTTCTCTTATATTACTATCAATGACATTTGGTTCAATTTAAAATGCAATACTGCTGTTCCCGGCAAAGTCGCTAAAAATGTTTGTGGCACATTATTATGCTAGTTACCATACTCCAAATTATTTTATTTCTTCCCTTATTTAGCTTTTACCTAGATCAGCTTTTAGTTCATATATTTTCTATGTACACACACACACACACATACACACACACACACACACACACACACAGTGTCCCCTAGCTATCTCAACCAATGGTGCCTAAATGTATTCTCTGAATTTTTCCCCTCCATAATTAGAGGTATGAAGGATAGAAACACATTCCCATATACTATTTCAATCCTTAATGCCATAATGAAGTTCCTGACAGTTTAGAGCTTGTTCATGCTCTTATTAAATCAGTCTTATAATATTTCAGTCCAAATTTATATCTTTATTGTTCGTTGTCTTCCCTCATCAGTATTTCAGTAAATTTTCAAAGCTTAGCTATTGACAGGTACTTAAATTTAATCATCAAAGCAAAAGTTTCAGGAAATCTCCCAACCCTTTAATTCCTTAAACTCTATTTTTCTGTGATTTGTAACACCATTCTTAATAAGCAGGTTAGAAGAGAGAAAGGAAACTGTAGTAAAAAAAAAGAGTCAATTTACAGAAACAGGAGTTTCCTTCCACTCTTTGAAATTATAAATAAACACTATCTTCTTGTCTATCAAAGAACTGATTTTTGCCTCTGTTATGTCAACCACTGAACTCAAAGAATTCAAACATTTGGACATTTATCCAACAGGTAACAATACATTTTGTTTCTTTGGCAATATTGGTTCAAGATCATGCACACAAGTAAACAAAGTAGAAACCATTTATGTTGACTAATAAAAACTAATATTTGCATGCATATATAAGAATTGATTGAAAGTTTATCTAAATACTATACTATACATAATATTGAAACCATGTACTAAGAAATGAAAAACATGACTTCTCAAAACTGTTTGCTTTAAATGTGGACATCAGAAGCTTATGTTTTTCTTCAGAACAAAGGGTTTAAGTTTGGCACCTAGATCAGTCAGATGTATATTCCTATATTCATAGGGAAGTTGGAAAGTAATACTTAGAAAAGTAAGCCAGATAAATATTAATATATATATATATTTGATATAAATTTGAGATACTATAATATTCTACTAGAGGCCTGGTGCACAAAATTTGTGCACGGGTAGGGTCCCTAGGCCTGGCCAGTGATCAGGGCCAATCAGGGCCTTCCTTCCCCGGCTGCCAGCCAGGGCCTTCCTTCATTCCATGCTTCCCCCTGGTGGTTAGCGCATGTCATAGTAAGAAGTAGAACTCCTGGTTGGTCAAACTCCCAAGGGGACAATTTGCATATTAGCCTTTTATTATATAGGATAATACTAGATTTTAAGACCAAAAGATAGATAAAGTGATAAAGATCACAAGTATGGTGATAATATAAAAAAATAATGGAAAGCATGTTTATTCCAAGAAAAAAACCTTTGGAATAAAAAGAAAACAAAATAAAAAACAAATAACTATCTTTCCTACTATATGATATTATAAGTTAGCAAACACAAAAAGTCCTTTACTTTGTAATTTCTCTTGCTCTCAAAAGCCATTAGGTAACCAAAGATGTAAAATTATAATTGTGAAATAAATATTTAAAATGGAAGATTACATTAGGCCAGACTTATTAACTTAATGTTTGTGGGCTTTAGGAGCCACAGAGAGTGCCAGGTGGGGGACACAAGCTTAGTCCTCAAGTCCCCCGACATGTTACCACCAGTAAAGGAGGTCTATTCTCATCTGAATAACCTAGAACCATGGTTGGCAAACCGTGGCTCGCGAGCCACATGCGGCTCTTTGGCCCCTTGAGTGTGGCTCTTCCACAAAATACCACGTGCGGGTGCTCACGTACAGTGCGATTGAAACTTTGTGGCCCATGCGCAGAAGTCGGTATT
Organism: Myotis lucifugus; assembly: GCF_000147115.1. Taxonomy (NCBI): domain Eukaryota; kingdom Metazoa; phylum Chordata; class Mammalia; order Chiroptera; family Vespertilionidae; genus Myotis; species Myotis lucifugus. The sequence goes on from NW_005871127.1 coordinate 3,165,214, forward strand.
TTGTGGAAGAGCCACACTTAAGGGACCAAAGAGCCGCATGTGGCTCGAGAGCTGCAGTTTGCCGAGCAGCAGTTTGCTGACCACTGACCTAGAAGACCATTTCAAGTCAGAATCAATAACTTGGGGATCAAAATATAATTATGTTGGAAAAGGTTATATTTTATTTTATTTTATTTATTTATTTTTATTTATTTTTAATTTTTTTAAAAAATATATTTTATGGATCTTCCACAGAGAGGAAGGGAGAGAGATAGAGAGTTAGAAACATCGATCAGCTGCCTCCTGCACACCTCCTACTGGGGATGTGCCCGCAACCCAGGTACATGCCCTTGACCGGAATTGAACCTGGGACCTTTCAGTCCGCAGGCTGACACTCTATCCACTGAGCGAAACCGGTTTCGGCTAGGAAAACGTTATATTTTAAAAAAGGGACCGAGAGCCTCTAGGTTAGTTTTACTTTCCAGCTATGTTTTACTGAAATGTTATTGAAAAAGCATCACTTATCATGGTAAGATTCTTCACACCACTAGAAAAATCTGGAGACAAATTATCTGTAAGTCCACATTAATAGTCTGTGCTCCCATTAATAAAACCCAAGCATACCCCCACCTATCTCAGCAAACAGCATGAATGGCCATAAGGGAACCATGCCAGAGAAAAGTAAATCAATTTAGCAGAAACTTTTGAAGAGAAGAAAAGCATGTTCATCTCTCTTGCCCTCTTTTTCTCACTCTTACCTCCTGGTGTTAAGCTTTTATCCTTTGGCAACATGAGTACTCACACGGCCTTTGAATCCTCCTCATATACTGTAGCTTCTTATGATAATTCTGAGGTGTGATTCTGATGCCTAATGACCCTCTTTCACCATCCGTTCACAAGTTTACCAATGTATCTATTGATGAGATGCTCAAGAACACTATCTCACCAGGCTAAATACTTTTTAGCCATAAATTAAGGCTGACCTACACTGTGCTAAAACTTCTATTTTACTGGTTGTTCTTTTTATTTATTTTTTTTAGTTGGTACAATATTCTTTGATACTAAGTAAGAGGATAATAAAAATACTCATACATGCACCCACACCTGAAATTTCCTCTCTTCAATATTGTGTCAGTGACTATAACTTTAAAACTGTTCAAAAACCAGGAAAATTTCTGTCAACACACTGTTATAACCAGGGTGAACTGTGTGGCTAAAAAGTCGTGGGTTCATACCCTATTTTTAAATTTTCTAACTATAACCTTGGGGAGAGTTTTGAGTGATTTACAGTGTCCTCACCTGTAAAATGGTGCTTTAACATTGTTTTCCCAAGATGGTGTGAAAACTAATTCTCTAGTAAGATGCTAGGAAGATGGTAGGAATTAGCAGATTAAAATTCACCCCATTTCTCTCCCTGTCAGCACATTAATTTTGAGTTTAGAAGGCCAAGTTTGTGCCTCCGCCTTCCTCTAACATGTCTGACCAAGGTGCACTCTAATCACTGTGTAGCCCTGCAGGCCCAAGGGGTCCTTATGCAAATTTCTGAGGTAGGCATAGAAAGATCCCCTTTGGGACCCTGGCTACACATTTCTTTATAGGTCACGCCTGACTTTTGACCTCATGAAAGTAAATATATGACCATTTCATATACAGATTTCATTCTGTTTCTAGAAAACATTTTAGAGAATCTACTGTAATATTGCTCCTGCTGGAATAAATACTACTCCCAATTTTTTATCACAGTTCTTAGGTTGTGGTTCCAAGATTACCTTCCACTACTGTACACCTCTCTACTAGACCAGCCATACGTGAAAGCTGGCCTCAGGGTTTCTCAGTGAGCTGAGCATTGCCTATTTATTCATTCTTCCAATAAATATTTGTGGAGTATTTTCTATGTGCCAAAGACAGTTCTAAGCACTTAGAATACAATATTTAATAAGATAAACCTTGCCTACTTTATTGAAGTCATGTACTGAGAATAAACAAACAAACAATATAATTAGAGTTCTGAGATGAATAATGCTTAGGGGTCAGGGGTAATTAGGAAATGGGTTCCTGAGGATCAGATAATTACACTGAAATCTGAACCATGAGAAAAAGCTAACTCACCAAAGACCTAGAAGAATATTGTTGTGTAGAACCAGCATAAGTTCTACAGTAGTTTATAGCTATATCATTGCTTGATAGGTAGAGCTACTACCCTTTAAAAAGTCAGAATGTTCATTACTAATTTATTTTTCTATGATATTTATGTTTTTCTATAAAGAATGCATGAGCTAGACTATTGGTTTTAATTTTAAGTAAATATATTTTGTTTGGTTCAGTGATAAATATTTTATCTAAATTTAAATTTATTTTTATTATGCTCAATATTGTAATTTTAAGAAAATCATTAGTAAAATAATAACAATGTCTTTTTTTGTGGTTGTGTTATATTATACTTTAGTAATATACTCACATATTGAAATATAAAATCTGTTAGTTGAAATAAATTGTTTTCCCAAGAGAAAATATATTACTTTCATTTTCTCTGTAGTGTCACATAGTGAATCTCTTCTCAAATTATTATTTCAAAATTTCAACAATAGAATATCCATCAGTATGGTACTGGGAAATAAGTAAGGACAAGTGGTTTATTATTTCTTGGTAGAATTGATATTTTTCTCTGAAGACTTAGGCATCTAAACTCAAGTATGCTTTCCTGGAACTGGAAAGTATGTTCTTGACCCTATGGTTTCTCCGCATTGTTGAGAAGAGTTTAGATGTTTAGTAATTTAATAAATGCTGGCATGTTTTGTAATTTAGTGGTTTGCAAGCAACACAATGCAAGAGTGTTTAAGTTTTTTAGATTTGTACAGGGTCAAATGGGGAGCAAATTTTTCAGTTTAAACCAATTCTGTTGTTTTTATATTAATTTATGGATTTAATAGTACAAAGCTCTATTGTTACACAGACAAAGGTATCAGTGTCAAAAAGACAAAATCAAATAACATAGTAAGGGTATAAGAAACAATCTGTATACATCAAGTAATTCTACCCTGGGGTGATATGGGCAGGTCTAGAACAGCAATTTCCAATGTATGAACTATTCGAAAATTTGGAGGTTCCTAAGATACTATCCTGGGGACAGTCAGGTCCACACTATTTTTATAATAATTGTATTATTTTTATTGCTGTCATAACAAATAACAAACTTTGCAACTTAAAACACAAATTGACTAACAGTTCTGTAGATCAGAAGTTTGGCACAGATATCACCGCACTAAAATAAAAGGAATTGGCATGGCTCCGATCCTTTTTGGAGGCTCTAGTGACTCTAGTCTATGGGAAAACCTGTTTTCTTACTAATCCAGGTTGTTGGCAGAATTTAATTCCTGACAGTTGTAGGACTGAGGTTCAATTTTACAGCTTCCAGAGAATACGCACATTCCTTGGCTCACTTCCCTCTCACTCAATCTTCAAATTCCAAGGCTGATTTCAGTGTCTCTCACAATGCATGTCTCTTCTGCTTCTCTTTCTGTCATTTCTTTCTCTACCTCTTTCTTTCTCTCACTGCAGCTAGATAAGTTTCTCTGTTTTTAAGCACTTGGGTGATTATATTGGGCCACCAAGTAACCTAGGATAGTTTCCCCAGCTCAAAGTCCCTAAACTTAATCATACTTGCAAAGTCCCTGTTGTCATGTAAGGTTACATAGTCACAGGTTTTGAGAATTAGGACCTAGATATATTTGGATGACGTTATTCTGTCTACCACACTAAAACTAAGACTGTCTTTTTAACTCTGTTGACATTTGTGCTGAGGGTGCAAAAGCAGTAGTGCATAAACTGTTAGTATTTTTAGCATAATCAAGGCATTGACACCAAACTACATGACATTAATGTATTTTTCACTTCTATGTGTTTGCAGTAAGACAAAAAAATAAAGAACATAAATAATCTCTTTGATGAAACATTAAAATGATTAATTTTAGTAATGATTATCCCTTAAGTATACCTCTTGGTAATATTTTGCGTCATGAAAAGTGTTCACAAATAGTTCTCCTGTATTATGAAGTGTGATGGTAAATTGAGGAAAAATACCTGTGCAATTGTTTTAATTATATACATAACTAGACTTATTTTTATGAAGCTGTATCTTTGCTTGTATTAATAGCAAATAAATTACGTTTTTTAGACTTGTGTATTTGGCTGATATAGTCTAGAAAACTGAAGTCATTTGACACTTCAAGAAACCAACAAAAATTGTTTGTTGCAAATAATAAAATTTAAGATTTCAAGCCAAAATAGTAATCTGGAAAAATTCTAAGTGCTACCATAAAGTTTATACCTAGCTTTAATTGTGATAATAATGAATGCTATTTTTAAAAATATATATATTTTATAATGAAATGTGGCACCACTTGTAATATCTGCATAATTAAAAAAACAGCATTTTTTAAAAAATAAAAAGGCATGATGTAATAAAATCTTGAATAGGTAAAAAAAAATTCTAAAGTAGAAAGATTATTTAGGGATATAGATATTTAGTTATAAAGTTTCAGAATTTAATGCTAATTGATTCTATTTAGGGTTCCACATCACAGCTAACATTTTAGAAACAAATACTTATTTGAAAGCATAGCAAGTTATTTTTCCCTTTTCAAATATATCTTTGTGAAGCTATAGTTTCTCCATATACTTCAACCAAATCAAGGAAACAACATAATAAATGCAGAAGCATATTTTCAATCCAGCTATCTTCCATTATTCTACAGTTTATAGAGATTTACAAAATTGTAAATTAAACTTATCGTAGTCACTAAGTTTGGTGGAGGGAAGGAAAACACAGTTACTTTTTTCATGACTTTTTTATGAATGTAAAGTGTGAAGGGCTTACTACTGCCATTTATACTAGTAAATTAATGCATATTTTTAATATCTCTGTCTTACTATCAATACTATAAATTTGGGTAAATATAACCACATACCAAAAGTTCTTTGGGGTTCTCCATTATTTTAGGAATATAAAGTAATCCTGAGATCAAGAACTGAATTGATTGATGTTATACTATTTCATTTTAGCAATTGTTATATTTATTTTTATGACATTGTTAAATATTTAGAATTAAAAGCTAAATTTATGTTGTTCCACAATGGAAATATGTAAGTAACACATGAGTGAAGGGAATTGGTAACTTTGTAAAGTAATTGGTTGGTTTGTAAAATTTATTGGTTGCATTTACACACATTTGGAAATATTTTTGTTTCATTAGCAAAAATGTTACATATGTAACAAGTGGTTTAAGATTACATATCTTTCTTTTCAGTTCTATCCATTTTTCTACATGTTTTGAAGTTTTGTGTGTAGTTAAATGCGTACAGAATTAGAATTTTTACATATTCTTGAAGACTTCACTCCTTTATCATTATGTAATGTCCCTTTTTATTCCTGGGAATCTTTTTTTGGACTGTTTTGTTCAAATTAATATAGCTCTTTAAGCTTTCTTTTCATTAATGGTATATCTTTCTCCATATATTTACTTTTAGCCTGTATCATTCCATTTAAAGTCAGTTTTTATAGACACATATAATTGCTTTTGTATACATTTCAATGGTCTCTGGTGTATATAAACCATTCATATTTGGAGTAATTACTAAGATAGTTGCATTAATATTTACCATGTTTATAATGATTTTCATATATATGAACATGTATATATGTAAACAATATAATGCATTATCATTAACCCTTTTTGGTCCAACGTGGAGGCTGACTCGACAGACCAGGCACTAGGAGCAGGTCCAACATCCAGCTGAGGTCTAGTGAGACATAACTTCAACATTCAATCCCGTCAATTAATTTGGACCAGACTGTTTGAATTCCAAAAATAAAATTGGACCGCAAAGGGTTAAGGCTTCAGTGGAAAGGGTTTAGTGAAAAGACACAAATACATTTACCCCTGTTAGGCCATAAATAGGAATATTAAAAATATGGTTTATAGGGGCTACTCAATAGAAAGTAATTATTTTTGTATAGGCATTGTAATAGTTATAATACAAAATTCCAGTTTGGGGCTATTATTAATTTTATGAATATTTAAGTCCATATAAGGATTTTATGTTAAAAATTAAAAATTTAGATAAATGTGCTTTGATGAGTATACTACTGATCTTATTTTGCTTCAGCAAAGATCTATTATCTGAATTTTATATTTTAATTGGAGATTTAATATATCATAGAAAGTAACTACATTTTTTATGACAAAAAATAAAAACCATCATGAAATGAAAAATTTGCTTAATATAACCTATAAATTAATTATATCTGTTTAGTGTGTAGGTTTTGTTATTTGATTTAAATATTCTGCCTTAAATTAGATCTATAAAAGAAAAGGGTAAATAGTACTTGGACTTTATCCAGCTTTTGGCCTTTTTTTATTACAGAGGGTTAGACATAGCTGGGAGGCATTCTGCAGTAATGAAAAATAACTTAATATGAACATACTTTTAAAAAGTAAGACTATTATAACACAGATTCATGTTAAAAATTATGTTCCAATCTAGGTAGTTTATTTTTCTATCTTTATAAAAAAAAACTTGTATTAGTAATTCAACATTGATATAACGAAAACATTCTGGAGAAGGTACATTACCCCACATTTTCCTAAATCAAACAAGAAGTAATTATTTAAATTGTTTTAAAGTGGTTCTTGTAAATGATTGAAAAGTTAATAAAGAAAATCAAAATATCACAGTTTTGATGAGAAATAATTAACAGCAACCTTACAGTGTCAAATTTCAGATATCTTCTTACAAAACACATTCTTTTCAAATTCAAGTCATCTCTACCTTACTTTTTCATTATTAAATGTTTTTGTTAGTGCAAAAACATATTTTCATTAGACACAAAGTAATTATTTGGTAAATAAATGTTTGAGCTTAGGAAATTTATTGGTGTTCTATTGAAGCCTTTTTTTCATTAATTTTTTTGGGGTGACATTGGTTAATAAGATTATAAAGACTGAAAGTGTACATTTCTATGATACATGATCTGTATATTGCATTCTGTGCCCACCACGAAAGTCAAATTATCTTCCTTCAGCATATATTGACCCCCTTTACCCTTTACTACTCTCCCACCCTGCTTCCCTCTGGTAAGTACCATATTGTTGTCTGTGTGTATACGTTTTTCTTTGTTTTAACTGTTTATTCATTTGTTGCTTTCAGTGTTATTGTATATCACACACATGAGCAAAATCATATGGCTCTTAACTTTTTCTGACTTATTTCACTTAGCATGCTATTCTCCAGGTCCATTTTGCACTTGCAACAAAAAGAACAAAATACCTTGAAATAAACTTAACAAAGTATGTGAAGGATCTATATACTCAAAACTACAAAGCACTATTAAATGATATTGAAAAAGACACAATGGAATGGAAAATATTCCATGTTCATGGATTAGAAGAAACAATATAGTCAAAATGTCCATATTACCTAAAGCTATATACAGATTTAATGCAATTCCCATTGAAATCCCAATAACATTTTTTAAAGAAATAGAACAAAGATCATCAAATTTGAATGGAAACACAAAATAGCTCTAATAGTCAAAGCAATCCTGAGAAAAAAGGACAACGATCAGCTGCCTCCTGCACATCTCCTACTGGGGATGTGCCCGCAACCCAGGTACATGCCCTTGACCGGAATCGAACCTGGGACCTTTCAGTCCACAGGCCGACGCTCTATACAGATTTAATGCAATTCCCATTGAAATCCAATAACATTTTTTAAAGAAATAGAACAAAGATCATCAAATTTGAATGGAAACACAAAATAGCTCTAATAGTCAAAGCAATCCTGAGAAAAAAGGACAAAGCTAGAGGTATCACATTCCTTGTTTTCAAATTATACTACAAAGCAACAATAATCAAAACAGCATGGTATTGGCAGAAAAACAGACACACAGACCAATGGAACAGAATTGAGAGCCCAGAAATAAACCCACATGTAAATGGGTAAATAATTTTTGACAAACAAGCCAAAAACATACAATGGAGAAAACAAAGCCTCATCAATAAATGGTGCTAGAAAAAATGGAAAGCCACATTCAGAAGAAGTCCTTCTTTTAGATGGCTTTCTTATAAGTTTTCTAAGAGATCTCAAAGGTCACTCTTAAGTCAATGATTTAGTTTAAATCTGATTCTTAGAACTTGCTAATCTTTTGTTTATTGTCATATACCCTAAAACTGTATACAGACATTAAGATGACAGATCTTTAATATAATCTTTTTCTGGGGGGGGGAATTGTTATATTGGATGAGTTCTCTCTCATTTCTTCTTTCTCATATTTATGGACTGAACTAGAGGCCTGGTGCACAAAAATTTGTGCACTTGTTGGGGGGGGGGTCCCTCAGCCCGGCCTGTGCCCTCTCGCAGTCTGGGACCCCTTGGGGGATGTCCAACCGCTGGCTTAGGCCCGCTCCCCGGGGGATGGGGGCCTAAGCTTGCAGTCAGAAATCCCTCTGGCAGCCCGAGAGCCCTCGGGGGATGTCCACTTGTCAGCAGGGAGCAGGCCTAAGCTTCAGTCGGACATCCTTAGTGCTGCTGAGGAGGCAGGAGAGGCTCCTGCCACCACTGCTGTGCTGGCAGCCATCAGCCTGGCTTGTGGCTGAGCAGAGCTCCCCCTGTGGGAGCACACTGACCACCAGGGGGAAGCTCCTGCATTGAGCATCTGCCCCCTGGTGGTCAGTGTGTGTTATAGTGACCAGTCATTCCCAGTGGTTCTGCTGTTAGGGTCAATTTGCATATTACCCTTTTATTATATAGGATACTATTTCTCAGTTATTTTTTTTCTTTGTCATAGGTATCTTACAAAATATGCACTGTAGGCTATTTGATGTGAATAGATCTTATTTTCAAGAATATAGGTAACAATTATTAAATAGATGCAAAGCAATTTTATTAAGGGTTCAGTGGTATGGATTTAGTAGGTAGACACAAATAAATCTACCCCTATTAGACCATAAGTAGGAATATTTACAATATAATTTATAGGGCCTAGTCAACAACAGAAATTTAGTTTGTGTAGTCATTAACATAGTCATAATAAAAAAAATTCTAATTTTGGCTATACATTCAATATATATTTAAGTCCATATCAGGACTTTATATTAAAAATATACATAAAATAAAATCAAGTATAAGTGTTAACAGACATTCTTTTTTAGTTATTGCCTAACAAAATTTAAATATTAAGTTTACACATGTATATATTTATGACTTTATTGGAATCATGTTATTTTAAAGGCTTCTGATATACAGAAATCAAAATGGTAACAGATTATGAAAGGAATTTTATTTCCTCATTTCAGAGCAACATGGATATTTATTAAATTTTGATGCTGAGCTTCTTGTTTTCAAGCTAGAGAGAGACATCTTGATTACAACCTGTATCCTAGTTGTAATGCCTAATTGTCAACATAGTGTCAGGAGGACTAAAAGGAAAATAAATCTTTCAAAATGACAAGATTATATTATTTCAGACCAATTACTGAACAAATGCTGTTACCAGTAACTGTCAGCCATGCAGTTAGAATATTTAGAGAGCTTTATGTCTATATCATGCAGGCAGTACAGTGTCATGATTAAAATGCAGTTTCTAGAGTCAAAATTGTGAAGACTGAATTTTTAATGTCACATATCTTTACTATTGTAGTTGGATAAGTCACACAATGTCTGATCCTTAGGTTTCTCATTTACCTAAGTGGGAAAATATTTACTATAGATTTGCCTTAGTGATTAAACGCAAGACTCTATGTAAATGACTCCTCAGATTTGCTATCATATAGTAAGTTATATAAGAAGTATTAGCTATATATATGTAAATGAATGATTACTAAATGCCTGAAAAATATCTTCCAAATAACTATTACCCTTTTAATGTCTTAAATTTCAAAATTATAGTAAGTTTATGAGCTGGAAAGGACATCAGAGGTCAAATAGGTATTGCGTGACTTAGTATGTTGCAAAGCTTTCACTAGATCACTAGTGGTTACCTATAAATGCTTTTGTGTTCCTCCCATGGTGATCTTAAAATGTAAATGCTCCAGAAGAGAGAAATTTTTAAACCAGATTCTCAGTAAATGATTAGTTGCTGATGAGAACAACTATCTTTTATGAAGGCTCATTTGTGTAGTAGTTTTAAGAAAATGGGACCTGCAGTTAAATAACGGTTCTAATAATTGCTACTAATATTGGGTAGATTTTTTGACTATCCTTTGTCTCAGTTACCTCTTTGTAAAGTGTGAATATAAATAAATTTACCTACTTCATAGGATGGTTCTTAGAGTTAAATAAATTATAATTTTTAAAGCACTGAGAAGAGTGTTTAGGATATAATAAGAACTACAAAAAAGTCTTATTATTGTCAATATCATATCATTATCATTCTAAGACAGTGGTTCTCAACCTCCCTAATGCCGCGACCCTTTAATACAGTTCCTCATGTTGTGGTGAACCCCAACCATAAAATTATTTTCGTTGCTACTTCATAACTGTAAATTTGCTACTGTTATGAATCGTAATGTAAATATCTGATATGCAGGATGTATTTTCATTGTTACAAATTGAACGTAATTAAAGCATAGTGATTAATCACAAAAACAATATGTAATTATATATGTGTTTTCCGATGGTTTTAGGCGACCCCTGTGAAAGGGTCATTCGACCCCCAAAGGGGTCGCGACCCACAGGTTGGCGACCGCTGTTCTAAGATATCCATAAGGGAACATGAAGAGGAACTACGGAGGAATACACCTTTAAAGAATTGCTCAGCCGCAATTCATCTTTCATTGAAATTAGAACACGGTGGTTCCAAATTATTAACCATCCCAGTCACCTGGCAGAAAAGCATGTAAATCTTTTTTGGAAGAAAATAACATCACTTCTGGCTTCAAAATATATTCACAATTAATTGAAAAAACAGATTGTCTGAGACAAAATAAAATAATTATGAATGTGAGGAGAAAAAATAATGTAAGAAAATATCAACATAGGTGATGGACAGTAAAAATGCACACAAAGTTTAAATATATTTTTGCTAATAGAGATACACTTTAAAATAAATTTGTGGAATGATAGAAACAGCAAAATTGAAAACTTCAATAAAAAACTGGAAATTATATAACTCAAATATGCAATGTAGAAATTAAAAAATCTATAGGTGATTTTGACAAGTGATTAGAAAGAGCTGAAGAGAGAATTAATGTATTTGAAAACTGATTGGAATATATATCCTAAATGAAAAATGGAGAGACAGAATATTTTTTAAAAATCACAGAGAAAAGAGGTATAAATTAAATAATAAAAATAGTTAACGCATTTTAATGCAATCCCCAAATGAGAAATCATATTTGAAAAACAATGAACTGAGAAATTTCTAAATTTACTATTAAAAAAAATCTAGAAGTGGATTATGCTTTAAAAACCATACACTGTATAAACAAAAATATGTGAGCAATTATATATGAATAATTATTTTACAGAAAAACAAAGCCATACATTTGTAATAGTTTCATCACATTCTGCATCCTATTCTGGGATACTCTGACCTCCAAAAGAGGTTGTTTTTTTTTATTGTTGATGCTATTACAGATGTGCCCCAGCTGTCTCCCTTTTGCCCATTTCCATCCATTTCCCACCAACCCTCCCTCTGGCCCTCACCATACTGTTGCCTGTGTCCATGGGCTATGCATATATGTTCTTTGGCTAGTCCCTTCACCTTCTTTCATCCAGTCCCCTCTCCCCTCTCCTCTGACATGTTAGTCTGTTCCATGTATTCATACCTCTGGTTTTATTTTGTTCAATAGATTCCATACATAAGTGAGATCATATAGGTTTTAGATTTCTCTGAATGGCTTATTTCCCTTAGCATATTAATCTCCACATCCATCCACACTCTCTCAAAAGGTAAGAAGTTTTTCTCTTTTACAGCCCTTGTTAACTAGTATAAGTTCTTGATATGTTTTGGAAATTAACCCCTTATCAGTTGTATCATTGGCAAATATGTTCTCCCATACAAGTGGGTTCTCTTTTCATTTTGTTGATGGTTTCTTTTGCTGTGCAGAAGCTTTTTAGTTTGATGTATTCCAATTTGTTTATTTTTTCATTTGTTTCTCTTGCCCTAGGAGATATATTGGCAAAAATAGAGAAGAATCTTAAAAAGGGCCAAGGATACATATTACCTTCAAAGGATCAAAAATTGAACTGACATCTAACTTGCACATGACAGTAATGAACCTAATTGTATTTTCAAAGTATTGATAGAAAATCACATCCAAGCCTGATCTTTATAGGATAATATGTCCTAATTTGAGATAAAAATAGCCTTACAGTATGAACATGAAAGAATGATATTATCAGAAATTTTTTTAAAATTAATTCATACCTCCTAAGGCTAATTTTTAAACAATTTGCTGCATTATAAAAAATAGTAAAAGTGGTTTCTACAACTCAACACCAGGAAGACAAACAATCCAGTTAAAAAATGGGCAAAGGACCTCAGTAGACACTTCTCCAAAGAGAACATACATATGGTCAATAGACTATGAAAAAAAAAAGTTCAACATCAGCAATCATCAGAGAGACACTAATTGAAAGGACAATGAGATATCATCTGACAGCTGCCAGAATGGCTACCCTCAATAAATCCACAAGAACAAGTGCTGGAGAGGATGTAAAGAAAAGGGAACCTTTATGCACTGTTAGTGGGGATGCAGACTGGTGCAACCAGTGTGGAAAATAGTATGGAGTTTTCTCAAAAAATTAGTAATGGAATCATAGTAATGGAACTGACTTTTGACCCAGCAATCCCACCTCTAGGAATATATCCTAAGAACCCCAAAACACTAATCAGAAAGAATATAAGCACTCCTATGTTCCTAGCAGTGTTATTTATAATAACCAAGATATGAAAACACTAGATGAGTGGATAAAAATGCTGTGGTACATTTACACAATGGAACTAGTATACGATGTAAAAAAAGAAGGAAATCTTACCCCTTGTAACAGCATGGCTGGACCTGGAGATTGTCATGCTAAGTGAAACAAGCCAATCAGAGAAAAACAAATACCATAAGATCTCACTTACAGGTGGAGTCTAATGAACAAAATAAACTGATGAACAAAATAGAACCAGAGGCATTAATACATGAACCAGTCTGACAGAGATCAGAGGGGAGAGGCTTGTGGGGGACTGGATAAAACAAGGTGAAGAGCCTACTGGCATGGCTCAGTGGTTGAGCATTGACCCCTGAACCAAGAGGTCGCTGGTTCAATTCCTGGTCAGGGCACATGACTGGGTTGCAGGCTCAATCCCCGCTAGGAGGCATGCAGAAGGCAGCCAATTGATCATTCTCTCTCATGATTGATGTCTCTCTCTCTCCCTCTCCCTTCCTCTCTGAAATCAACAAAAATATATGTATTTTTTAAATGTGAAAAGAATAGCCAAAGAACATATATACATAGCCTATGGACACCGAAAACATAGTTGGGAAGGCAAGGAGAGGTGAAGAGGGGACTGGGTGGAGGTGGGCAAAGTAGTGGTAAATGGGGGACATCTATAATAGTGTCAACAAAAAGTAAATAGTAAAAATGACTTTAAATGAGAGAGAGAACACTTTGTGCAAAATTTTTAGGCTAAAAATTAATAAATATAAGACAATATAAAGAGGCTAAGTTCAATCATTAATGACTTCTTTTATGATAATCAGAATTTGCCTACACATAAATTTTCAAATTAATATTTATATAAAATATCAAAATAGAAAAGAAGAGAGGGAAGAAAAACTGCATCTTCTTTGCAGACTCTATATTATAAAACTCAAAATAAAATAAAAAAAAACACAGATTTAAGCCCTAACCGGTTTGGCTCAGTGGATCGCGCATTGGCCTGCGGACTGAAGGGTCCCATGTTCGATTCGTCAAGGGCATGTACCTTGGTTGTGGGCACATTCCCAGTAGGGGGTGTGCAGGAGGCAGCTGATCAATGTTTCTCTCTTATCAGTGTTTCTAACTCTATCCCTCTCCCTCTCTGTAAAAAAATCAATAAAATATATTAAAAAAACAGATTTAAGATAATGCCTAACTTTCTGAACTAAGAATTAATTCAGCAGAATATTTTATGGGTGGTTGAAGGAAATACCAACAAGGAAAAAGAAGCATCCTTAATATAGCACATATCAGACATTTCTAAAATTTTAAAAATGTTATATTCTGTGGGACAATAATAAAAAAAAGAAATAATAGAAGCACGTTTTACTCTTTTATTCTAAAAACACTTTTGTTTGCCTTGGATTATAGGAACAATACAGATAAACTTCATAAATTTGTGTGTAAAAGTCTGCAATGCTTAAAGGGTCCATATGTCAAAAAAAAATGACTTACTATTAAAATGTTCTTTACCCATGTGTTATGAATATATATTTGATATACACCCATGTTCTAAATTATTTCCAAGGTGTGCTGATAAATCACACCTATGCAGAGTGAGAAGATAATACAGAAAATAGGCACATTTAGGAGACTTTTCAAATAATATCATTATATTTAGTAACTAAGGTATGTAATGTCAATGTTTTGTTTTATTTTCTATGTAATCATAGTATAGATTCTAAATATAACTATGAAGGCCTATCTATACTATAGTCACAGATTTCAAATAATTTCTTAACTATTTTAGAGATAGTTTAGATATGACACATAGAAATAGCATATTTAGAGTATTTCAAAATGTAATTTTCAATGATATTTTTAGAATTAATTAGCCTGCATAAGTTTGAGTAAAATTTTTCAAATGCATTTTAAGAAAATAGTTGGTAGTCTTGGGTAATAGAGGTTAATATGTATTCTGGACTTATGCAACTTTAGAATTTAATAAATAGTTATAAAATATCTGAAATTTAGATTTTATATATTTTGATTTTTGAAGGGCAATCAATTCTCTATCAGTGACAGACTGTCCCTAGAGTGATACACTTAAAAACATTATCTAATAACACACTTATACAACTTTATTATAGATGAATTTATATACAAATTTTAAAAGATTATAGGTTGATGCTTACTCTTTACATACATAAAAGTAATCTTAAATCCAAAAGATATAAATCCCTAGAAAGAGAGGGTGGGAAGAGTCATGACTAATAAAACTGAATTCCCTGATATTATACATTGGGTGCAGGGCAACATTTGATCAGACATTTCTATTAATGCATTTCTGTCTGCCCATTTTAATCATGTTTTATTTTGTATATTTCTACTCTCATTTCTTTAGAAGAAAAGTGTACAACACTATACACTGACAAATCTAATCCTTTCATCAAATTTTATAAAAGTTTTGGGATATTTAGAATTGTATATGGTTGTCTGATTTTAAAGAGGTGCTTTATTTAGTTGTCAAGGGAGTTCTGAGTCTCTTTCTAATAATGTAAAAGTACTGCTGAAATATCAAGGCAGAAGAACAAATATTTGTCACCTAACTACATAAATAGAAGTATCTTTCTACACCATTCATAGGAACAAGTACAGGTGTAATGTAATAACTTAGTTGGAAATATATGAAATTTATTTATAAGTGGAAACATTTTTTGTTATATGTGAAATATCAGTTTCATAAATGACTGGTAATTTTAATAAAACTTTATACTACTTTCATGTCTCATAGAAAAAAATAGTAAACCTCTATTGTTAAATTACTTATATGATGGTCAAAATGCATATTAGCCTTTAATCTATATTTATAAAAGTCTAATATGCAAAGTGTCCCCTCAGGAGTTCAACCAATCAGGATTTTGATCATTCCTATGACATGCTGTTACCACCAGGGGCAGCTTGGAATGAAGGAAGGCTCCGGCAGCTGGCAGCCAGGGAAGGGAGGCCCCAGCAGGCAGCCACTAGGGAGACCTACCCATGCATGAATTTTGTGCACTGGGCCTCTAGTATTTTTATAATAAACCAGAGAAGAACAGGCAATAATCTTTATTACCAATTTGATTTGGTCATTTTATATATTATAAGATTCCTTAGCAGCTATACATATCCAGTAAAATTCCAATTTTATTTCTTCATTCACTTTTCATTAATAGATTTTGCTTATCTTGATCCTAATACTTACTTGCTTACTCTGGACTATGACCCTCAGTCTAACCACTTCTACAATAGGACTAAGGCTATTTACCTGTGATATTTCTTTGTTCTTTGCTGATTATTTTGATGATGATTAATGACAAATACAATCATCATCACAATAATAATGTTATTACTAAACCTGTTTTTATATGGCAATTCTACCTGAAATACTTTCACTAGGTGTGTAGGTAAAAAGGTTAATACATAGGAAAATATTTTTCTCATATAGCACATTAGAATATGTTAGTGTATGTGAAAAAGACATATAAAAATTAAATCTGCCTTTGTTTAAAATTTACAACTATTTAATGCTTCTTATTTGAGTTTTCGAAAAATATATTTAATATTAATCACAGGTAAGTGGACTTAGAGTCAACATGGTATCAGTATTAGGGTGAAGATACTGAAAAGATACATACTTTTTTCATTGAAAGTGTTTACATAAACATTTTATGCTAGTTTACATTTCATAGTATCATAGTATCAATAAAAACTCAGAGTAGTTTGCCTTGAAACCAGAATAAATAGGCAGATATCCTTGACTGAAAACTCTTATTTTTATAAACAAATTTGTATTTCAAAAAGGACTAAAAATGACTGATAGAACTGAGTAGCTTTTGCATGTCTTGATATTTAATGTGCTCATAAAAATACCCATATATCCATGAGGCTAAGTGAAAATAGTGGAGCCCTACTTTAATATGAAACAACAACAAAACTAAACAAATAAAATGAACTAAAAAGGACCACAATGGGTAAATTTTACATATGTGTTGAAGTTAAAAACATTTTTGATAGTGTTAGAAAGCCATTCTATAAGGCCCATGAACAGAAAGCAGATTTAAATAATAATAAAAAAAATATTTTACTGCCAGTGAAGACAATTATGATTTTATGTTGAATCCTTTACACGAGGGTCTTGTGACAAACACAGGAACATAGGCAAAGGTTGCTTTGATTGTTCTTCAAGTTTTGTTTGTTTGCTTGCTTGAGACAGACCATTATTACTGATACGTGAAATCCCTTATACTAAGCTGAACCCCCTTGAGAATAGAAGCAGAAAATGTATGGTTTGAAGGCTACTGGAATGGCAGCCCACTGTACCAATCACACTGGAACACAGGGTGTTGACTGTATTCCACTAGCCTGCTCCTCATCAAGACACTCATTGACCAAAACCTAGGAAGAATGAGCAGGCTCACCATTTTAATTTCTTAAAGATAAACTGTAATAAACAACATATGTTCTTCTTCACACTAACACAAAAATCCCATTTTGGTTATTAATATTGAAAATACGTGGAGTGAGTGAAACCATTAATTATTTTGACAGCATTTATTCTCCCAGTGGCTTATATATGATTGCCATAACATATGTTTCACTACTTAAAAAAAAAGTAAAACAAAGGAAGGATGAATGAAGAAAAATTGCAATTTTTTGGCGACTTGATGAAAAGCACACCTGTACTATCTCCATTTGTCACTTTTACTTTAGCCTCTTGCTCATCTCTTAATTTGTGTGCCAATGAGGTTTGAAAAGAGCTGTGAGCGCTTCTGCTTCAAAACAGAACTTACATTTTAGCAAGTAACATTTTGACATTCACACCCAAAAATTCAGGGAGAAAAAATGTTCAATTCAGGTATCAGTTCAAATCAAAGATAGCCTATCCATCAGAAAAAAATAAGTTAGTTGCAACGTTCTGCTTTAGGAGTGAAGTTCTGTTTAAATTTGTTAAGGATGCTTTGTTTGTATCCTTTTAAATATTAACACTACTAGTAAGTGTATTTTATATGACTTTGTTTACCTAAGAAAATCCACCTATGGGTTATTAGTCATAGGAAAGTCAAGTTGAGGAAATAGGGAAGGCATGTGCATGTAATAACCCACAAGCTGTAGTTCATATTAGTACCTTGAGCTCCTCCAAATTATGTTTGCCAAGGGAACTTACGAATTTTGTAAGTTGTATGTAGAAACAGATCTCAGCTGGAAAGGACTCCTCTTTTATATGAGACCTATTTTATACTTTAGCATTTACAGAGTGAGGAGCTATGGAAAAAACTTTGGAATGAAGGAATACATTTGTATCAGTTTCATAGGAGTTTTGTTGCTCTAAAGATATAGCCTGTGATTACTAAACAGAAAAAAACACACACAAAAAACTGAAGGTACTGATCGATTTTGGTGGATTTTAAGTTGCTTCCTTCTGACTCTGCTAATTGCATCTGGTGAACACAGGAAAAGAAACTGCTCAGCTGGAAGGCATTGCTGTCATACAGCCAATCAGGTGTAGACATGGCCAATAGGAGTTTTCTTCCCACAGCCTACAGCCCTGAGGTGGTTCCAAGCAGCTGGTGCCCTACCGGATCCATGTCACGTGGCTCTGCACACTGAGATCCCCTGCAATAAACAGGGCTTCCTGCAGCCTTCTTATTTCTGTGCAAAATGCCCCCTTCTTACGGAGAAAGTGTTGTTAAATACCTATGACTGCAAAGCTATTGAGAACTGAGGAAGCAGAGAAAAATTGCCCTTAGTTCCCAGTACTGTGAACTTTGAGCAATGTTAATGGGAGTTACGTGAGCATAAAGGAAATGCAAGGGCAGCAGGACTGCACCCTCAGTGGTTTCCAAAGAGCAGCCTGAGCTGCAAGACACACTGCGAGTTAGTTGAGCAGTATCGGAGGCTATTTCAGGCCTGAATACATTTACCATGTGGCTCCTCATACCAGCTGTCTCCAAAGTGAACTGAATTTTTTTTGTTTTGTTCTTTAATTTAAAATAGCTCTCCTTCACACAAAAAGTCTTATATTACAATAAGCATTTTTTTCTTTCTTGATTAATGTGCTATGATAAAAATTATTTTATCTAATTATTTTTTCTTCAAAAAGAGAAAGGCAAAGGCTGCACTAGAATCCATAAGTCTTCTGAGAAAATAACGTATTCTTTCTGAATCTATTTCCTCATCTTTAAACATAATACCATTTAACTTTATAAAATTATTATATGATCTTAAAAATAAATCAAAAGGTATTTTTAACTAATAAGTTATTACCTGTTACTATCATTATCATCAGGAACTTTGTCACTTTCAAACCAATCACAGCAACAACAAAGGCATTTTCAGACACTATTTTGTTAGGAGATTTGTTTATGTTTGCCTTGTATGTTCAATGTAAGTCCTAAAGAGGTGACTAAAGTAAATTTCAGTTTCTTCAAGATGTTTTTAGTTACTTAACACTTAACACAATATAGACTCTCAAAATCCTAGATGTTATTAATAAAAATAAGGATTAGAAAGGGGGAAAAGAGGAAACTCAGCATTCTCCTTTTAAATCTCGGTTTGCTGGGATAAAACACACACACACACACACACACACACACACACACACCGAATTATGAAAGTTTCCAGGACTTTCACGTGTCCCTCTGGTGCTTCCAAGCAGTCTCCTTCCCTAAGGGCACTGGGCACAGGGCCAGAGAACAGAGCAGACTGACCCCACCCGACCCCATCCTCTCATTAGCTCGTCTATGGACCTCCTCAGGGGAGTATACGTTTCCCCTCCCACAGGGCCAGCCCATCGCTCTCTTACCTCATACTACGGCCACTGTCCTGACTGACAAAGGCTCTCAAACTTGCCAGTCGATTCAAGTTCCATCTCCTTCAGCGCTGTCAACTCCAAACTCCACAACTAGCTCCTTCCTTTTCTAGTTATTAGAACACCCAAGTAGATGCGGTATAGTTAGGAGACTATTATCCTCCGATACGTTGTCTCTGAAAATGTTTTCTAAAAATCGCATCAAATAAAATATCCCTCTCAGAACTGATAAGAGAAAATTTATATCTATATTTAGTAGGTATAGAGTCTATACTATAGGCACAGGCATACCTCAAAGATACTGCAGGTCTGGTTCCAAGCCACAGCGAGAAAGCAAGTGCAACAACAACGAGACTCATAACCTTTTTGCTGGTGAAGTGTCTTATCTTCCATTAAAAAGGAAAACAAACACCAGAAACATAATGTGTGTGATGCACAATAATGCCAAACGCAATAGAACTGAGGTGTATAGAGAGCGATCTCAGCAGACAGGACGTACAGGTGCACTCGGACCTCACTTTACGCCGGTGTGCGTGAGATCTGACGTGATGCGACGTAGCCCTGACGTGACAGGACGTAGCCTGACGTGACGTAGACGCGAGGCGCTGTGACGGGAGGCGGGCCTGGTAGTTGGCGTAGAGATTCCCAACTTGCTGCTGCTTGGTCAGGAGATAGTTTTTTGTCTGACTCCTCCGCTCAGCACTCGCTTCAGGCCCGGGTGTGTCTATACACGTTCAGCAGAGCCGCAGGCATTGGATTTCCTTCCGGCCTTCCTACTGTCTAGCTCTGCGAACCTGGGTAAGTTACTTAAATTCCCTAAGTCTCATTTCTCTGACCTTTAAACACGTAATTATTAATAACTAATTGAGAATCAAGGATATTCGAACCCCACAGGGGGCCGCCTTTCAAAAGGTCGTGGTAGCAGTTGTTGTTACATCCCTGCTATTGAGATGATGCCGCCGGTGCCCCGCCTGCGCGGCTCAGTGGTTGAGCGCTGACCTCTGAACCAGGGGTCACCCTGGGATTCCTGGGCTCCATCCCCAGGGTGGGGCGTGCAGGAGGCAGCTGATCAGTGATTCTCTCTCATCATTGATGTTTCTCTCTCTCTCTCCCTCTCCCTTCCACTCTGAAATAAAATCATGTGTGTGTGTGTGTGTGTGTGTGTGTATGTATATATATGTGTGTGTGTGTGTGTGTGTATATATATATATATATATATAAAATTATGCCGCCCCTGCAGCAACTGGGCTTAAAGGGACTGATGCTTCATTGGTGTTTTGCTGTTTTACTGCTTCGTGCACATGCTTTACAGACGAGTCTATAACTTCACAGAAAGACAGCTTATGAAACTCTAACACTGTTGAGTTCAGGTCTCACGGGCATAATCCTCAACTTCTAAACTCTAGGTTTCATCATCTATATTACAGAGTTTATTGTTGCAATTAGAGCAGTCTTAAAAAACAACCATGATTGTGTTAGTGTAGATACTAGGTGTTGTCTCATTTGGATTAATGATAAAAAGTAAATGACAGATGCTAAGGTCAGTGAATGATAAATGTGAGACTGAGCTTGAAAGGTAAGTTGGAATGTAAAAAGTGTAAATTTTCTCCAGCAACTTCAAGGTTCTGCCTCATTCTTCATCCACAGAAGTGCACAGGATAGTAAACATCTAAAGATGACACATATAGTGTATGACTTTTATTTTTCACCCAAATTTATTTCCATGTACACATTATCATTTCTCCTCTTCTTTTCCACTTCCTCCTCTGCCCCTTCAGCCTCCTATAGAGTAATTTTGATGAAATGATATCCCATCATTCCTCATCTTCCCCATAGGCTATTAATGTATTAAGTAGTAAATGATACATAAGTAGTATAAATGAGATTTTCAGAGATAGTCAAGTGACAACTTAGTAGAAGCTAGTTATGCATTGTCTTTAAAATGTGACATATCTGTGTCACTGTTCTTTTTAAATGCACTCAGCTGCCACTTGCACTGCTCCTTATTAGGCCAGGAAAGCTCCAAGCAGGGAGTTATTATAAATGTTAAAAGAGATACAAACTGTGACATGTCCATAAAATGCATCTGCAAAGAAGGCTTGGATATAAATTTCATATGTGGTACAGCAATTATATATATTTTTTCCTGTAAATCATTTATTTATGATGCTGTCCTATTATCTCAAAAAATGATTTGTGTCTTTTTAAAAATGTATTTAATTGTTGAGAGTATTACAGGTGTTCTCTATTTGCCTTCCTTCACCCTCCTCCACCTGTCTCCTACCCCAGGCCTTCATCTATTATCTGTGTCCATTGGCTATGAATATATGCATATAGATTCTTTGATTTATCTATTTCCACCTTCCTGCTGAGATCTACCAGTCTGTTCCATTGTTCCATGTCTGTGCTCCTATTTTGTTGTTCAGTTTTTGTTTACTAGATGCCACATATAAGTGAGATCATCTGATATTTTCTTTCTCTGACTGGCTTATTTTGCTTAGAATATTAATCTCCAAGTCCATCCATGTTGTCGCAAAGGATAAGATAGCTTTCTTTTTTACAGCTGCATAGTGTTCCATCGTGTAAATGTACCACAGCTTTTTAATCCACTCATCTACTGATAGACCACTGGGCTCTTTCCAGATCTTCGCTATTGTAAATAATGCTGCTATGAACATAGGGGTGCATCTATTCTTTCTGACTGGTGTTTCCGGATTCTTAGGATATATTCCCCAGAAGTGGAATTGCTAGGTCAAACGGCAGTTCCATTTTTAATTTTTTTGAGGAAACTCCATACTGTTTTCCATAGTGGCTGCACCAGTCTGCATTTAACACTGATTGTTGCCAGTTGAGTTTTCCAGCAGCAGAGATTAGAGGTCAACATCTATAGCCTGAAATTATGTTGCAGGTTAACCCGGTAAGAAACTCTGGAATGTAATAGCTCATCTTAGTGGCCAGTACTGACTTTTGCTGAATTCTCTGGTGAAAGAATGCCAAATGGGCAACCCGGGCCTCTAGCACTGCAAAGACCGAATTGTAAGGATCCAAGTATTCTTCCTTTTTGGAACATAACAGCATATAAAGGTTTTGATTCAATGTATATACTGCATCCTAAGGATGGTGCCTAATCCTTGTATAATACCATCTTCAAGCTGACACTTCAATTTAGTTCATATTCAGGAGACCATACCAGTTCTGTATCAGGCTGACAAAAAGTGAGTGGTATGTAATTTGACACAATAGGTCGTTCCCATGTAACTAGGCTCACTCCCATACCTCTTTTGATATAAATTTGTTCCCCTGCTCTGATACAGTACAGGGTAGGTAGGTCAAACGTAGGTTTACAGTTGTGAGTACCTGAAATACAGTTTATTCTTGTATTATTATTTATTAATTATTATATTATTTTCCATATGAACAACTGTAAACCAATTTTTGCCCCACTTAGAATTGCATGAAATTTAATTCCAATGAATCAGTAGGTCCACAGACCTTCAGATCATGGTGCTAGCTGAGGCCCAGCAGTTGAGAAACTCCATACCTTCAGTATTTTTCTTTCTTTGGAATAAATAATTGGCCCTTTCAAGATCAAATGACTCTAATGTATAATTTCCCAAGAAGTGACCAGTTGGTCTTCTTGAGATACAGTATCATATCAGGGACTAAGCATTAGTATCTGTTGATGGCAGATTGAATATTTAGCTTCACAAGCATATTAATGACCCTCAGGAAGGGAGAGGTCATGTTGTCATCTCTATATCTCCCAATGTAACCGTTCTGTTTATTGCACCCAGCATGCCGACACTAGTGTGGCTGATGACTGAGGCTCACTGACATCAACTAGCTAAGTCTTTCTATAATGCATGCTTCATGATGTACATCTATATAAAGGTCTTCACAATTTGCATCCACTCCCTTATGTCTGCCATGTGGACCCATTTTAAACTTTTTTTTAAGGTCCTGCCCTGCCAGACAGTATTTGCCACTGCCCATAGGAGCATATACTAGTATATTGTAATCTAAAGCCACTTTTCTTTCTTTACAACAAAATATATGGCCAGAGGGTCAGCATGAAACTGTTTATTGGGAGAATTATTCTCCATCTTAATTTTAAAGTATACTCCTAGAGAAGGCTACAGTGAAGATGCCATCCATCTTTGGCACATCCACTAAAAAACAACAACAACAACAAAAAAAAAAACAACAAACAAAAAACCTTCATTTTTTTACTTCCTCAGTCTCTGTTCAAACAGGGTTCTTTAAATGCCAGAGGTGTGACCTGAGAGTGTAGTATCAGTGCACAGTGGTGGATGATATCTGCATCTGGGCTGTTTTCTCATGAAGCTTGCTTGTGATCTCTAGTTTGAATCACATCGATCATAGAAGTACAACTTAATATGATAAATTGTTGATGGATGGAACTGAAAATCTTAAGACTTGGCACAGCTCATGGAGATTGTTCCATCTCATGGTCCCTTGCCATCCCATCATTAAGCACTCCTTCTCCACTAGAGTCATGCCAGGATTTTTTATCAACAGACTTATAATTGATGTTGCATAACCTTATTCCAGAATCCCATAGTCCTTTATTGTGATTATCCTGCTAGCACTTTCATAAATACCATAAGGTCTACGAGAATGTAGCATTTTTTCTCATGTAGCTCAATGTGGATGTTGAATTAAATGTAAATTACTGTTCCTGTATGCTTTGCATTCTTAAGCATGGAGTTAATTTTTTCCATCCCCCTGGGATGCGATATTATTTTTGAATTATTATCTTGGCTGGAATATGGGTTGGTTTTAATGCTTGCCATCTGGAAAGCTGTTGGTCTACGGGTCTAGGACCCAGTGTGTGGCTTGCACTAATTATTATGCATGCCAATCCCAATTATACATTTGGGGAACAGGAAAATTAACATTGGATAGGCCTGTAGACTCACTGGAACCAGAATAATCTGGATCCTAAAAAGTACTCCTTTTTTTTTTTTTTTTTACCTGGCCATCACATGCTCCCACTCTCATAGCAGGTCAGGCAGGGTAAAGGGAGAGGCATAATGATCCATCAAATGAATAGGTATCAATATCTAGCTTAATCTAAAATTTCTCAGTATGCTTGTATATTTCCGATTTACCAGTGTATGTTTATCTAAGTAGATGACTATAGAGAATCTTTGGAGAAACACTTATAGAATCACTAGAGGCTCTGGCACATGAAATTCGTGCACGGGTAGGGTCCCTAGGCCTGGCCTGTGATCAGGGCCAATCTTCCCTGGCAGCTGGCCCCACCCCATGCCACCGACGCCTGTTGCCCTCTGTTTGTGGGGCAACCAGCAGGATGATCGGGGCCCCCTTCACTTGCACCCGCCTTGGCCTTGCGTCGCCTGCATCTGCTGCCACCCACCCCGGTTGCCTGTTCCCCATCCAACATTCGGAGCCTGCCGCCGGCTGGGGGGAGGGACTGAGAGGTTGGCTGGCAGGTCCAGATCAGGAGATAGAGGCCTGCAGGCTGGGGACAACTCCTGCATTGAGCATCTGCCCCCGGTGGTCAGTGTGTGTCATTGTGCTGTCTGGTCGATTTGCATATTATGCTTTTATATATATACTAGAGGCCCGGTGCACAAAAATTTGTGCACTCGGGGGCGGGCTCGGGGGCGGGGGGGGGTCCCTCAGCCCGGCCTGTGCCCTCTCGCAGTCTGGGACCCCTCGGGAGATAACGATCTGCTGGCTTAGGCCTGCTCCTGGGTGGCAGAGGGCAGGCCCAATCCCTAGGTGCAGCCCCTGGTCGGGCTCAGAGCAGGGCTAATTGGGGAGTTGGGGCGCCGCCCCCTGTCATGCTCAGAGCAGGGTGGATTGGGAGGTTGTGATGCCACCCTCAGTCACGCTCAGGGTGGGGCTGATTGGGGGGTTGGGGCACCGCCCCCTGTCACACTCAAGGCAGGGTCGATGGGGAGGTTGCCACGCCACCCCCTGTCACGCACAGAGCAGGGCCCATCAGGGGGTTGGGGAGCTGCCCCCTGTCATGCACAGAGCAGGGCCCATCAGGGGGTTGAGGAGCTTCCCCCTGTCATGCACAGAGTAGGGCCCATAGGGGAGTTAGGGCACCACCCCCTGTCACACACAGAGCAGGGCGGATCAGGGGGTTGGGGCACCGCCCTCTATCACCCACAGAGCAGGGCCGATCAGGGGGTTGGGGCGCCGCCACTGTCACACTCAGGGCAGGGCCGATGGGGAGGTTATGGCTCTACCCCGTCACACACAGAGCAGGGCCCGTGGAGGGGGGTGGGTTGGGCGCCGCCCTCTATCACCCACAGA
>NW_005871127.1:3191363-3238247 GCF_000147115.1 Myotis lucifugus
TTGGGACGTCGCCCCCTGTCACAACACAAGAGCCACAGGGCGATCAAGGGGGTTTGGGCGCTGCCCCCTGTCATGCTGATCCGGTGCCAGGAGGCTTCGCAGCTCCACTGATCCCAGTGCTGGGAGGCATATTACCCTTTTACTATATAGGATAGAGGCCTGGGGGCCGGCTGGTTTGCCCTGAAGGGTGTCCTGGATCAGGGTGGGGGTCCCCACTGGGGTGCCTGGCCAGCCTGGATGAGGGGATGATGGCTGTTTGCAGCTGGTCACACACCCTTCAGGGTGGGGGTCCCCACTGGGGTGCCTGGCCAGTCTGGGTGAGGGGCTGAGGGCTGCTTTCAGGCTGATGGTTGTTGATTGAAGCTCCCAACCGCTCCTTTTTTTATTTTATTCTGGGCCAGCTTTAGCTCTGGCTCTAGCTCTGAGAGCAGGTATCTGGTTTGTTTCGGTTCTATAATCGAAACAATGTATAATTCCAGCTCTGAGATCCCGGCCTATATTTGTTAGAATGTTTCAAACTGCCAGCTCAGAGACCGGCAAGTCAGGCGGGGAACGTTGGAGTCTGCAGTCACGGGAGCAAGGAAGCCTCATGTTCGCTTCCAGCTGCCTGGCTGCTGGCCGCCATCTTGGCTGACAGTTAATTTGCATAAGGATACGCTGATTAGCCAATGGGAAGGGTAGCGGTCGTACACCAATTACCATGTTTCTCTTTTATTAGTGTAGATTGATTCACAAACTACTTTCTGAGTCTTTTATTCAAGGGCCCAGCTGTATTTTCAGGTAATGAGTTCTCTTTCTGAAAACTGGCAAGTGTTTGTGACCTTTATTGAGGGGAGAGGAGCAGCTACCTGATTATCTAACATTTATTTATTTATTTATTTATTTTTCTGAAGCTGAGTAGTGTCCTAATTGTCTGGCCACTTTTTTGCCCCTAGGGACACTAAGTTCTATTAACCACCTCCATAATTCTATGTAGGCAAATCCTCCTAGTCTGCAATTTAAACCTATTGCTCACTATGAAAATTTTTCTGCATATCTTCTGGAACTTAACCATTGTACCTTGTCTTTATCGTCTTGGAGGTCCTATTATTCCCATTCTTATCAGCTAGTGTAATTCCCCACTGAGGAAGGAGAGCCAACTCTGACCTTTGAGTTTTGTTAGTGCTCTTCTTACCAGCATATTCCTTAAAGTCTCAGTGAATGGTGCATCATAGGCCAGTCCATGAACATAATTCTGTGGTGTGTCTTCCTTTGAGCCTTTTAATCCTTTCCTAAATTATCACCCTTTGAAATTTTGGCATTTAAACTCCACGTAGAATGGAGCAGCCCTTTGTCCATACTTCTCATAATTTTCTTGGGGTCCTTGCCAGGCTGTTAAATTCTGTTACTTGGAATATATTCCCCAATTCATTAATCTTCCTTAGCCCAATTTTATGTGCCAACTCCATTGATAAAGCATAATTAAAATCTAGTCTGTACATGCTCCCTCATTTCCTGTGATACATGCTATTTGGGACCTATAGCTCCATCAATGTATAGTGCTATCCCTCCTTTATTAGGCCCAGCATGTCCCCATCTGTGCTATGATACAACTATTAGGTATAGGCCAAGTAGCCAGAGGCAGAGGTTGATGGAAGATCTAATGGGATACATGCCTTGTAGTAGAGAGTTCTCTCTATTGTCTTCAGCTATATTGGAGAGGTAGCTCTTAATAAGGATGTTCATAATGAGCAGAGAATCCAGGCATTTCAATATGCGGTGAGGAATCCTCCTGGATGTCTTCCTAATAAATTCCAGGGCCCCTATTTATCCTATTTGTGGCACTAATGATGCCAAAATAGACAATGCCTTGATTGCATGCCCACCCGTCGGGAGTTCACACTCTCTGACTCTTAAGTCCTTGTCCTAGTTCTCAGTTTTCTTTATCTTTCAGCTACAGAAGATAAAAACATCTTTGTAATCTGCCAGGGAAATCTTTTGACTTTCAGTGGTCTATCAAAGGGTAGCAGCTTTTTGCTTTCTTTTTCTTGGATATCAATGGTGTTATCCATTCAATCCCATTGTCCTCATAGTTATTATTTTATTGTATTTCTCAAACATCTGATAAATAGCACCAAATAATACAGATCCTCCTATCTGTTTACTATCACAGTGTACCACTGGTGAAGATTTTAAGAATTGGAACTCATGCCAGGCGCTTTCTGAAGTTTACCTAATACTAGTGACAGGGTCCTTATTTCCAACCAGTTAAGAAGTAATAATTTTCCCAAACCTCATCTTATAGCTGAATTTCTCACACCCTTCTGGTATGTTACCATCAATAGAGCAACATACACGATCCATCAAGTATCGTACATTAGGCCAAATGGCCAGGCCTTTATAGCAACAGCTTAAGGAGTCATTGTATAAAGGCCACACCCATGAAGATCAGGGGGAGTTTCTTGAAAACGGAGTCTTTGAAATAAATATTGAAGCAGGTATTAATGTAGATAGGAAATGGTAGAACATTCAAAGGAATGTGAAATCTTTGGAAGTGGAAATGAACCTGGTGTGTTTGAGAAAATATTTTCGCACAATTGAAGCATAATTAACCAGTGAGAAAGCGGTAGAAGGTAAAACAAAAAGTAGTCAGGGTTTGGATAATAAAGGAGCATGCATGGCATGAGAAGGAGTACAGCCTACGGGCACTGCAGAGCCACAGAAAAGTTTTATTCTGTGGAGTGAAATGATCAGAATTATACTTTAGGATATTTACTCTGGCAACAATATTTGGAATAAAATGTGGTAAAATGAGCCAAGGTAGAAGTCAGTTAGTTAGACAAGTGAGAGAAAATAGAATTTTAAAACAATGGCTTTTTTACTACACAGTATAATTGTGTGTTAGTTTTAATTTTAATATTAAATAGCATAATAGGGGACATCTGCATATCCCTAAAAGAACTAATGCCTCAGGAAAGGTTGCTACAAATGCTAACCCCAGGTAGCTAATAACATCATGACTATGAGTGAATGAAGACCGACACTGTAAATTGAGCTAAATCAACTCCCTTCCCCTCTCATCGTCATTCACTCACAGTGTCGGTCTGTCCCCCAGAGTGTACCTGAGTTGTTTCGTAAGTATTTCCCATGCCTAGAAGACTCCATCAGGAAGCTCCGTTTTGTCCTGTTTAGGTCAAGAGCATTTTGTACCCCTAGTCATCCAGATTATTTTGAAATTAGTTCAAAATATTCTTCTTCTTTATTCTTTTAAAACCCTTCTCATGATTTCACATACTCTTTCTGGAATATCAAAAGATTAATTTTTATCCAAAGTGTTCGACTAAAAAACACAGATTTTCACCAATAAGGCATGCCCATTATGTTCACTGCTTGTGGAATCATACGCTATCTTATCTTTGTCTATCTTGAGTCATCCCCACTCTGTAAGTGTCCCTTGCTTGTGTTAAGTTAATGCTGGGACCCAAGAGCCTCTTCAGAGGTTACCAGATGAAAGCACCCTTTGGAGAAATGTTTTAAAAGCTCTGTATGCTATATTTTAAGCAGATGCTTGATTGAAAATGCTTCTTTTTCTAAGTACAGAAGGTTAAAGATGTCAAGTTTTTATCTAGTTTATTGCTATATAAACTATATATCTTCGATATTTTTTCTCAACAATTTTTTTATTTTTCTCAACAATTAGCACAGTAATCATGCAATATCCTTGGTAGGAAACAATAGGTTTTAAGGGTCTATAAGACAATTGGATTTGAGACGCACTCCATAACTTTTTATGTACATTAGATAACATAAAGAATATATTCTCTAGTCTACTTTGTATTTGGTGTGACATCATGACTCTATACAAATTATTGGAAATGATCTATGCCAATTGCAGTTGGACATTTTAGGGGAGTACATGTGTCTCCTTCATGTTGCTGTTCTGCTTGTGCCAGCTGGATGCAGAAACAACAGAGCTTCCAAAGATGTCAGAGCTCCCAAAGATGTCAGAGCTCCCAGGTGGAAAGAGCCTAAGCCTCTGCATGATAGTTTGGAGGAGAGCTGCCCTGCTGTCCTAAATTCCCAGCTGGGCATGTCATATGAACAAGAAATAAAATTCTGGGGCTTCAATCCACTGAGTTTTTCAGGGCTATTTATTGTTTTGCCTTAGCTCACCAAAATAATGTTCAAGCATACTTTTGGTTAGAACGTACTTTTGTAACATATCACTCCCATCTTGACACTTAAAATTTCAGTGGCCCAGGAGTAGTCCAACTTTTCTTTTAGCCAGATCACCAAAGGCCTACATAAACTAGTTTCAGCCTCTCTTTCCAATATCATCTTTCACCACTGCTCCCTCCTGAAACTCACTTATTTTCTATTCCCTGGAAATGCCATGGTCCTACAAGCTTCTTTGCTCTTGGCACATTGTTCCTCTGAATAAACGGTCCTGCTTAGGAAATGCTCATTTCTCCTTCAAGATCCTCTTGAAATGTGAATGGTTCATTATGTCTCAATTAAGCATTAGTTGCTCTTTGGTGGGTGCTTCCAAGCCCTACATGTGTGTCATTACTACAACACTGAGAAGATCACTTATATATATATGCTTTATATTCCATGTAATGAATTGCTTAAGAATGGGGACCATTCCGTATTCATCTCAATTTCCAATTCATATTGAAAAGATAAATTAACGGGGCCTATTTAAATGAATAGATGACCTACAGATTAATCATTTAAGTGTTTTTAATGTGAATGCTTAATTTGATTGACTGGAAATTACTTACATTTGAATTTCACCTCTGTAAGCCCATTATAGGTTGTCTCTTTGGGGAGTAGCAAATAAGTTTCTATTCTGCAATTTTTATCTACTCAACTTTGAAATATGATTTTCCTTTTAGTATTTAAAAAAATTCTTTACAGAAAAATACCTCTAATGTGGGTAATACAAATGTAACTGAGATATGTCTTTCTCTCAGGTAACCCCAAACCCTCCAGCTTCTTAACATAGATTTAGTTAAAATAGGCTCAGTCCTTTGCTCTTCATATGATAGAAAACACAGCAGTCATCTCAGTATCTCTAGGGGATACTCCAGGCTGTGAACACACAAGGTAGTGTTTCTTATAAGAATTTTTGTCTCAGAGTTCATAAGACCCTAATGTTCACTTTCCTTCTTAGATATCTTCTGTCTTTTTTCTGTATCATGAGAACCTGTTGGATGCCACTCTGGTCCCTTTGCTCCTCAAAAAGGTGACTGAAGTCAAAGCTGGCTTTGAAGATTTCTAAACTAGAAGGATATGATATTGTTGCATAAAACTTTAATGAGAGTATTAAACATACTGTCTTAATAGTTTTCTAAGTATTCCTGCCCCTCAATTAAAATTTGTCACTTTTTCTATAAAGGTTTCAGTGTCCCAACATATTCTTGGACTGTGCCTTTCCTCTTTTCTCTTTTCCTATCTAGATATTTCCCCCTAAGCCCTCAAATTCCAGCTTTTTATTTTTTTCCATGAAAGTGGCATGCAGTGTTCCTCAAAATATAATTAAAATTTTAGTTATTACCTTGTATTTACCACCTATCATATTAGCATGAAGTCTGGTAGCTCTTAATTAAGGCTGTTAACTCTCTAAAAGAATGGCTAAGAAATCATAGCTCTGTCAAACTAAAGGGTTGGCAGTTCAATTCATTTCTGAAGATAGTCATGGAATAAATGAGTATGTTCAGTTTATGCCATTGCTGTGTCTTACATGGATTAACTACTTAAGCTTAGCTCTAGGAAGTCAGTGAGTGTTTTTTACTCTGGGTGATATCAGGCTCAAATCTATTTAGAAGCTTAAAGGAAACCTATATTTGGGTTCTAAGAATATATCACTATTTTGCTTTCACCATTGTTTCTCAAAGCAGTTTATTGTGCCAGAGTGTCCAGGTATCTATAGATTTTTTAAAAATTTAAATTCTTTATTGTTTAGAGTATCATGTATTTCTCCTTTCCCTTCCATTGACCTCTCTCTCCCCAGCCACTCCCACCCCCCCAGCACATCCCTCTACTGTCTGTGTCCATTGGTTTTGCTTATATGCATGCATACAAGTCCTTTGGTTGATCTCTTACCTCCCTCTCCAACTCTCCCCTGCCTTTCCTATGAGGATTGACAGTCTGTTCAATGCTTCTCTGTCTCTGGATCTATTTTTGTTCATTATATTCCACAAATGAATGAGATCATGTGATATTTATCTTTCTCCGACTGGCTTATTTCACTCAGCATAATGCTCTCCAGGTGCATCCATGCTATTGCAAATGGTAAGAGTTCTTTCTTTTTTATAGCGGCGTAGTATTCCATTGTGTACCACTGTTCTTTAAGCCACTCATCTGCTGATGGACACTTAGGCTATTTCCAAATCCTAGCTATTGTAAATTGTGCTGCTGTGAACATAGGGGTGCATATATCCTTTCTGATTGCTGTTTTCTGATTTCTTGGGATATATTCCTAGAAGTGGGATTACTGGGTCAAATGGGAGTTCCATTATTAATTTTTTGAGGAAACTCCATACTGTCTTCCACAGTGGCTGCTCCAATCTGCATTCCCACCAGCAGTGCAGGAGGGTTCCTTTTTCTCCACATCCTCGCCAGCACTTGTCGTTTGTCAATTTGTTGATGATAGCCATTCTGACAGGTGTGAAATGGTATCGGTATCTCATTGTCATTTTGATTTGCATCTCTGGGGCAATTAGTGACCTTGAGCATGTTTTCATATGTCTCTTGGCCTTCTGTATGTTCTCTTTTGAAAAGTGTCTATTTAGGTCCTTTGCCCATTTTTTGATTGGATTGTTTATCTTCCTTTTGTTAAGTTGTATGAGTTCCTTATAAATTTTGGAGCTTAACCCCTTATCAGATACTAGAGGCCCGGTGCATGAAATTCATGCACTAGTACAGTCCCTAGGCCTGGCTGGCGATTGAAGCACGAGCGTGTGGCATGGAAGGGCAGGTCCCAGCTGACCTCTGGGCCCTGGACAGCACCTGGGCCCCCGGACGCCCATGCGCTCCTCTCCGCCTGAGTCACAGGGCCTGAGTCCCCATGTGGAGATGCGGTGAGCACGGCCAGACAGCATGAGCCGGGCGCAGCGTGGGCCTCTGGGCCACCCAGTGGCACCTCACAGAAGCTGGGCAGGCAGCACACTCTCTCCTGGCCGACCTCGCAGACCAGGCTCCTGCGCGAACCCATGTGGAGCCAACCAGCCCCTGCAGTCCAGGTGGCTGCAACCCGACTCACCCAGAAGATACCTTGCAGGTGCAAGGTGGGCTCCTCGTAGGCGCCTGGCACCTGAGCACAGGGGCTTCCCCAGTGTGTGAGCCCTGGCATCCTGGGGGAGGGTAGAGGGGAAGTGAGAGCGACCTCAGGGGACACACCACATTCTCATTGCACTTTCATCCCTCTCATCCCTTCCCCCAGGTAGCCAGGGAGAGGTCTCAGTGCATTGCTGAAGTCTGTCATGTTCTGTGCCGCCCCCTGGTGGTCAGCACATGCCATATGCGTGGTGGAGCTCCTGGTCTCCCAGTTGAACTCCTGGTCGAAGGACTGCCTGAGGGGACAATTCGCATATTAGGCTTTTATTATATAGGATAACATTGGCAAATATGTTCTCCCATGCAGTGGACTCTCTTGTTGTTTTGTTGATGGTTTCTTTTGTTGTGCAGAAGCTTTTTATTTTGATATAGTCCCATTTGTTTATTTTCTTCTTAGTTTCCATTTTCCTGGGAGCTGTATCAATAAAGATATTGCTAAGACATATGTCTGATATTTTGCTGCCTATGGATTCTTCTAACATTTTTATGATTCCCCATCTTACGTTTAAGTCCTTTATCCATTTTGAGTTTATTTTGGTGTATGGTGTAAGTTGGTGGTTTAGTTTCACTTTTTTTTCATGTATTTGTCCAATTTTCCCAACACCATTTATTAAAGAGACTGTCTTGACTCCATTGTATGCTCTTGCCTCCTTTGTCAAATGTTAATTGAGCATAATGGCATGAGTTGATTTCTGTGTTCTATGTTCTGTTTCATTGGTCAATATGTCTGTTCTTGTGCCAGTACCAGGCAGTTTTGAGAATAGTGGCTTTGTAATATAGCTTGATATCTATAGATTTTGAGGTCTACATGGGACAGACCAAGTCAGAATCAGCTCTATTCCACATTGTTAGTCATAGTTACATTGGTAAGTAACTAAATGTGTTTTTTCCTTGAGTTAATATTATTTAAGAGGCTAATGACCCTTTCTGCCAGTTGACCTGTGCTATCTCTAGAATCTTAGAATATTTCAAGAGTAAATTTGTTTGTTTTATTTTTCCTTCCCAAAACTTTCTGGCGTTGTTACATAAATTGCCCTGTCCCCTTCCAGTGACAGTATTGAGTATTATTTCACAATTCTACACTCGGAGTAAGCTCTAACCAGTCTAACCAAGAATAAGAACTTGGAGAAAAATATTTGACAAAGGAGGCAAGAACATACAATGTGATAAAGACAATCTATGCAATAAATGATGTTGGGGAAATTGGACAGATATGTGCAATAGAAATAAAACTAGACCACCTTATTACACCATACTCAAGAATAAACTCAAAATAGATTAAAGACTTAAATGTAAGGCTCAAAACCATAAAAATACTAGGAGAAAATATAGGCAATAAAATCTTGGACATTCATTATAGCAATATTTTTTCTGATATATCTCCGTAGGGAAGGGATATAACAACAACAATAACAGATAAAACTACATCAAACTAAAAAGTTTTTTCACAACAAAAGAAACCATCAACAAAATAAAAAGACAATCCAGTGACTGGGAGAACGTATTCACTAATGATTTGATGATAAAGGGTTAATGTCTAAAATTTATAAAGAACTTAAACAATTCAAAAACAAAAAATCTCAAACAATCCAAATCAAAAATGGACAAATGAGCTTTCAGAGGTGTGGGGTTTGAAGGGCTAAGTAAAAAAGATGAATGGATTAAGGACAAAAAAAAAAAAACCTTATAGACACAGACAACAGTATGGTGATTACCAGAGGGAAATGGGGTTAGTGGAGATAGAAGAGGGTAAAGGGTGACAAATGGCAAAGGAAGGAGACTTGACTTGGATGGTGAACACAGAATACAATATACAGATGATGTATTATAGAATTGTATTCTTTTTTAAAAAATATATTTTATTGATTTTTTACAGAGAGGAAGGGAGAGGGATAGAGAGTTAGAAACATCTATGAGAGAGAAACATCAATCAGCTGCCTCCTGCACACTCCCTACTGGGGATGTGCCCACAACCAAGGTACATGCCCTTGACCGGAATCGAACCTGGGACCCTTGAGTCTGCAGGCTGACGCTCTATCCACTGAGCAAAACCGGTTAGGGCTAGTATTGTACTCTTGAAACCTATATAATTTTATTCACCAATGTTACTGTAATTCAATTTTAAAAGAATCTGTATTGTTAAAATTCTACTGATATGACCAGGACAGTTTCTTTCTCAAGTCCTTCTCACATTTCCATAGTACTGCTTAAACAAACAACAAAATATATGAAATACATATATAAATATATGGATCCCTTTAACTCTGGGGTGGACTTTGTTCAATTTATTATTATAAACTTTACACTTTCTCCAGAAAGTCTCAGTTACCATTCAGTCTTATTTTGTATTAGTTTCAGGTCTACACATAATGGTTACATCATCGTATCCCTTACAAAGTGGTTCCTCAATATTTCAAGTACCCACCTGGCACCATACATAGTTATTACAATATTATTAACTATAGTCCCTATGCTGTACTCCGTGACTATTTTGTAACTACCAATTTGTAGTTCTTAATCCCTTCACTTTTTTCACCCAGCCCCACATGTGCCTTCTCTCTGGCAACCATCAGTTTGTGTTTTCCTTTTTTAAATCTATGAGCTTGATTCTGTTTAGTTTTTTAAATTTATTTATTTGTTCCTATATTCCACATATAAGTGAAGTTATATGGTATTTGTCTTTTTTGTTTGACTTGTGCTTAACATAATAACCTCTAAGTCTATCTGTGTTATTGTAAATGGTAAGATTTCATTCTTTCTTGTGGCAGAGTAATATTCCATTATAGGTACGTACCACAACATTTTTGGATATTGATGGGCACTTGGGTTGTTTCTGTATCTTGGTTATTAGGAGTGTCTATAGAAAATATACTAAAACAGCCCCAAATGCATCGTTCCCTTCCACCTTTTGTTCTGTTACTCCCTGGAGCAAAATCTCAAACTGAGGTACAGAGAATATGGCTAAAAAGAAGTTCATATTAGGCAATCTAATTTGGGTGATTTTTCCAGATTTTCATCATTTGCATTATATAAGCTCATTAAAAACTACCCCAATAATTAATATCAATTGATTCTAATATTAGAGTCTAATTATGTGAAGAATATCCATGCACTATAATTAACCTTATCTTAAAATGCTTACCAACTATTTTTTAAGTGAGGTATATATAATTGACATACAGCACTATATTATTTAGGGGCATGCAACATAATGATTCGATATATATATCTCCTATATAATAAAGAGGTAATATGCAAATTGACCATCACTCCTACACCCAAGATGGCCGCACCCATGTGGCCACAAGATGGCTGCACCCATGTGGCCACAAGATGGCCTGCAGGGGAGGGCAGTTGTGGGCAATCAGGCCAGCAAGGGAGGGCAGTTGGGGGGTACCAGGCTTTTAGGGGAGGGCAGGTGGGAGGGATAAAGCCTTCAGGGGAGGGCAGTTTGGGGCAACCACGCCTGCAGGGGAGGGCAGTTGGGGGCAACCAGGCCAGCAAGAGAGAGCAGTTAGGAGCAATCGGGCTGGCAGAGGAGGGCAGTTAGGGGTGACCAGGCTTGCAGGGGAGGGCAGTTAGGGGTCACCAGGCCAGCAGGGGAGGGCAGTAAGGGGTGACCAGGCCAGCAGGGGAGCAGTTAGGTATCAATCAGGCTGGCAGGGTAATGGTTAGGGGGCAATCAGTTAGGCAGGCAGGCAAGTGGTTGGGAGCCAGCAGTCCTGGATTGTGAGAGGGATGTTCGACTGCCCGTTTAGGCCCATTCCCACCGGTATCGGGCCTAAACGGCAATCAGACATCCCTCACAGGGTCCCAGATTGGAGAGGGTGCAGGCTGGGCTGAGGCACACCCCCGCCCCCCCGTGCACGAATTTCATGCACCAGGCCTCTAGTGTGCATATATATAGCAAATGATCACCACAATAAGTCTAGTTAACATACATAAGCATATGTAGTTGCATTTTTTATTATAATGAGAAACAAACTTTTATTTTTAATGAGGGAAGATACATGTGAATATACAGGGTGTTCCCCCAAAATGTATGTACTTTAATAGCTGATAGCTCAATTTTAAAAATGAAATGTATTTAATAAACAGTGCCTTTATAATTATTCAAAGTCTGTATGTACCTTTTTGGAGGATACCTTGTATAAAATGTATGATGAGCTCTAAATTTAATAC
The DNA here is from genome assembly GCF_000147115.1 of Myotis lucifugus. Taxonomy (NCBI): domain Eukaryota; kingdom Metazoa; phylum Chordata; class Mammalia; order Chiroptera; family Vespertilionidae; genus Myotis; species Myotis lucifugus. Next base: position 3,202,866 of record NW_005871127.1, read on the forward strand.
ATCATTCTTTTGTAAGGATTTTCTGGGCATAATAAATCGCTTTTTAAAATTTTCTAATGTCACAGAAAGTGAGAATTATGTTTTCTAAATTACAGCAAGCAAATACTTTGTCACTTCTAAATAAAGTTTACTTATTACTCAGTCTGGGACCATAAGATACTATCTAGGTCCTTACCTCCCCAGTCAGATTATTTACATTTTATGTTCTTTCACTAATAACATCCACTTCTGCTATAAAAGTATCTATCAGCATATTATATTCTGAAGACAACATAGAATCCTACAATAGGGGTTTAAAGAGATGAAGAAGTCTATTTGTTTTGCACACAAAGTTATTCATGGTTAAGCAATTCAGTATAACCAAGAACAAAGGCCTCTCCCATCTCTGAACACTCATTCTTAAAATGTAGAACTTTTTTTTTATTATGTTTGCCATATTATGATGACATAGTGGAAACCACAACTTTGCCACTTTTGTTTTGTTTCTGAGAGAAAGAACATTGAGTAAAATGCATAGGGTGAATTGGAGTGAATGGTAAAATAAATGAATAAACACCTTTTAGTTGTAAGGAATTCTGCTTCTATATCTGCTTATATATTATTAATCAAAATTGTGAGCCAAGGCTGGCCAATAATGGGGGAAATGAAGAGGAGCTGTATTGTGAATGGAGATTTGTTTAGTTATCCTAGAGCAGTGGTTCTCAACCTTCCTAATGCCGCGACCCTTTAATACAGTTCCTCATGTTGTGGTGACCCCCAACCATAAAATTATTTTCGTTGCTACTTCATAACTGTAGTTTTGCTACTGTAAATAATATGTAATTATATATTTGTTTTCCGATGATCTTAGGCGACCCCTGTGAAAGGGTCGTTCGACCCCCAAAGGGCTTGCGACCCACAGGTTGAGAACCGCTGTCCTAGAGCGTTAGCCTCGGGTGTGGAAGTGTACATTTTATAATTTTAGTAAAGAGACTAAATTCAAAGCAATATACACAAAGTTAACAAAAAAAATTACCGGATTTTAAATTTTTAATACATTATCCTTTAAGCACTGAAAGTTTTTTTAAATATTAAGAAGATAAATTTATGTATGTACTGATAATTTAATGACACTTGCATCTGAGTTTATAAAAATCACATGGTATCAAGAAATGCTTATATCCCACGCCTGTGCATGTCACCAATAAATAGATTACACTTTTCAGAAAATTACACAACACTCTTTGTTCTGTTGGTGAAAGATGGCAATTATGAGAAGTTGGAGTTATTTTCTGAGAAACAGACATTGAATTCAGAAGTTAGATACTGACATATTTTTATTACAACTATAAGTGCATTGTGAAACCAGTTTAATGAACCTTAACTTAGACAATAAAAAAATGACTGTACAACATGAGATACTTTTAAGAGAAAAATGAGATACTACTAATAATTGTACTTTGTTAACATACATAAGCTATGTTTTTTGGGGGGGAAACTGCTATTTATTTATGGTTACTCTAGTCATGACCAATATTTTGTATATTTATTTAAATATGTTTTATCTATTTTATATTTTAAATTTATTTTTCTTTTCCCATCACCATTTATCCACTCTGTGCCCTCTTTCACCTCCACCCAATGCCTCCTTTCCCCCAGCAATCACCACACTGTTGTCCATGTTCATGAGTTCTCTCTCTCTTGCTCAATCCCTCCATCCCCCCAACCCCTGGGCTAGAGTATGAACACAAGAGCAGGCAAAGGAAATTTTAGAATAAGAAAAGTGATCAGGATTTGAGGCCTAGCCCTGGGGCTCTATTTAACAGCCTTGGGAAGGTAAGACAAAATGTGACAGCAAAGTAATGAATCAAAACAACATCATTGTGGACACTCAGGGAAGCTGGCACAATTTGGACGAGCAGACGAGCAACCATTAGCCCATTTATAATCTCTGAAGGTAGGACAAATTTCATTGGTATTTGTTACTTACCTTTTCCCAGCTACTATATTGATATTGAATAAAGTGGTGGGAGAAAAGTGATTGCACACACACTATAAGCAAGAGAAGTAAGAATACAATTTTAGTTATACTATCTTAGTTCCTGCTATCCAGGGTAGATGAGGACTTGCCATAAATTAAAAACCCCTTTTCTACCAGACTGTCTTAGACTTAATTTATTCCATCTCTGTTTTTCTTGGAGTAAAACACTAATGTTGGAGCCCTGGCATAGCACCAAGGCATGTGTGTGGGTTGCACCATCTGATTGTCTCATAACCATGCCTGCCTGGGTTGAGCCATCCATCACCTGTCCTGGTCTTCAGCATTGATCAATCAAAACCATTCTGTGTTTGACATCTCCTTTAGACACTGCTGTGTGCTTTTGAGGGAAATGAAATGATTCCACTTCTTACTTTACTGTTCTGAGTCATTAAATATCTGTTCCTGGACACACTCTGTCCAAGAAGCTGGGAAAAGAATGCAGAGCACAGGAACTCTAGGCTGTATTCACTGACATCTAACTTCTCAGTGATAGCCTGTTAGTTCTTGTCCCTTCTCGAATCCTGGGAAAACCTTTACTAGCTTTGGGAGATGGGAAGGAAAACTAAATCTCTCCCTCCTAAAACCTCAAACCTTTTGATTAAATAAAAGTTCCTTGTGATATTTTACTTTGGAGTCTGAAATCAGGAAAACTGCTTTATTTCTTGGTACACTGTCATATCACTCTTATTAAGTGGTGAAAGGAGGTGACTAAAAAAGGGCTAAGAAGGAAAAGAAGTGTCAACTTATATTTCAGGAATTATATGCATATATTTAGATTATACATATCTGTGAAATAAAATTATATATCAGGTACTATATTTTTTAAAGCATATTTATAAAATGAGATAATATATATGTTATATGTGTATAAACATAAAATAAGACTATATATAAAGTTATATTTCATCTTTTTAATTTAAATTTTATCATTTTCTATTAGAAATATAGACTAATTTATAACATACAGATATTATTCATTTGAAAAATATACTTTATTTTATAAATGCCCACTTATTCTTTTTATTTCTTTATTAAGTTATTACATATGTGTCCTTATCGCTCCATTGCCCTCCACCCCCTCACTCATGCCCTCACCCTCCCTGATGTCTGTGTCCATTGGTTAGGCTTATATGCATGCATACAAGTCCTTTGGTTGATTTCTCCCCCTTACCCCCACCCTCCCCTACCTTCCCTCTGAGGTTTGACGGTCTGAATGATGCTTTTCTGTCTCTGGATCTGATTTTGTTCATCAGTTTATGTTGTTCATTATATTCCACAAATGAGTGAGATCATGTGATATTTATCTTTATCTGACTGTCTTGTTTTGCTTAGCATAATGCTCTCTAGTTCCATCCATACTGTTGCAAATGGTAAAAATTCCTTCTTTTTTACAGCAGTTTAGTATTCCATTGTGTAGATGTACCACCGTTTTCTAATCCACTCATCTGCTGATGGGCACTTAGGCTGTTTCCAAATCTTAGCTATTGTAAATTGTGCTGCTATGAACATATGGGTGAATATATCCTTTCTGATTGGTGTTTCTAGTTTCTTGGGATATATTCCTAGAAGTGGAATCAAAATCTCAGACATATGCCAAAGCAATATCTTCACTGATACAGCTCCATGGGCAATGGAAACTAAGGAGAAAATAAGCAGATGGGACAACATCAAAATAAAAAGCTTCTGCACAGCAAAAGAAACCATCAACAAAACAACAAGAAAGCCCACTGCATGGGAGAACATATTTGCCAATGTCATCACCGATAAGGGTTTAATCTCCAACATTTACAGGGAACTCATACAACTTAACAAAAGGAAGAAAAATAACCCAATCAAAAAATGGGCAATGGACCTAAATAGATACTTTTCGGAAGAGGACATAAGGAAGGCCAAGAGACATATGAAAACATGCTCAAAGTCACTAATTATCCGAGAGATGCAAATCAAAATGACAACGCGGTACCACCTCACACCTGTCAGAATGGCTATCACCAACAAGTCAACAAATGACAAGTGCTGGGGAGGATGCGGAGAAAAAGGAACCCTCGTGCACTGCTGGTGGGAATGCAGACTGGTGCAGTCACTGTGGAGAACAGTATGGAGTTGCCCACTTATTCTTAATGAAAGTATGTTCTTAATAAATATTTGTTAACTCAGTAAATGCCAGAATGATGGACTTTTGGTTGGGTTTCAACTTCTTGGGTGTTTTTTTTAATTTTTAATTTGTTTTTCAAACCTTACCTGAGGATATTTTATTAATTGATTTTAGAGAGGAAGGGAGAAGGAGATGAGAGAGAGAGAGAGAGAGAGAGAGAGAGAGAGAGAGAGAGACCTAGACCAATTGATTATCTCCTGTGCATATCCTAATTGACAATCAAATCCACAACCTGACCAGAATCAAACCCGGGACCCTTTGCTGTACAGGATGATACTCAAACCGATCCACACTGGCTCAAGTTCTGTTTTAACATTTCCTCTTTTAATACCACTCCAAAATAATTGACATAAATTGGGGTTAGAGAATTCATTTTTATTTTAATTTTCTTTTCACCTTATGAGGAAGAGCAGTTTGGATCATAACAGATTCCTCATTAAATAATTGCTATGTTCTTGTTTGAATTATTCAAATATTTTATTAAATATTTTTATCAGTTATTATGTAATGTGTTGGTAATTCAAAATTAAAAATAATTAAATTATATTTATCTAAAAAATTCAGAATTGGTTTTGGAAACTTAATCAGAAATAATTACATCATGGCACAATATATGACAATAGAGGTTGTAAGAAGTCCACAATCTCAGGGTTGCATTCTCTCTCCAAAATGATACTCTTGAATTACAACTATTTTCAGTGGCCTGCTATTTGGTGCTTACTCCTATCATACCTACACAGAATACCATTGTATTCTGTGTAGGTATGATAGATATAGGCTATGTAATTGTTTAATCTGGGTTTTAATTTTATGCATGGCTTCTTAAAAACAATTCTGTTACATTTCATTTTCTTGCCAGAAGTTCTGCATCTGTATTAAAGCTGCCAAATTAGGTGCCTTATTCCCAATATTTAGGTGTTATAGTGTAACCTATATGTACCAAGTTCATCTCCAGCTGTAACACATGACCTACCTTGTCCTGAAACTTCTTTCTTATTAGTGGTTGAAAGTGGTGGTAGTGGTAGCATGGGTTGAGGAGTATCAATACAAAAAAAGGCAAAATAAATTAATAGAATTTATTTTAATTCTTTGTGTCATCAAGTAGATACAGAAGATAATAGAATAGAGACATCTTACTGCCTAAAAGTGCAGGTGAAGTGGCTAACAACATGAATAAAAGGAATTTATCATCCTAGATGTATGTCTGATAGAAAAATGTCAGCTGTCATATAGAAGTAATTTAAAATATTTCCCATCCTAATCGAATACTGCAAAATGCTTTAGAGCAAACAATGAAGGAATGGCTATTTTGTATTGTCCGGAACGATTTCTCAGAACTAGGTTTTAAAGAATAAACAGCAATTCACAATTTTTAAGCTTGGAAAAGCCTGGGCATGTAAAGACAAGACACACAGAAACAATACATGGAATTACTGAACTGTATAAAGTATTGGTTGATTCTAAATGGATGGCATGGTGAATAGCTAAGGGAGAAGAGAAGAAAGATGGTAGGAAATCAATCCAAATAGTAGACTGGCTACAGCCTGTGAAGACTGTGTCCAGTGTTAAAGTTTTAGGATTTGATTTTAGCTATAGTGGTTAAGAACTCAATAACAGTTAAGGTTATTCTTTCTAATTGCAGTGAAAACAACAATTAAGGCTATTCTTTCTAATTTCAGTGGAAACAACATAGAAAGGGTTTTTCAAACGATAAATTTGAGATCCTTTGCAAATATTTGTAATTTAAACCTTGGCTATGTTTTGAGAATAACTACTATTTAAATCACTGTTACTATTACTGATTACTATTCTATCACACAGCTGTTAGAATTTGTTTCAAGATGAGCCTTCAGGGTTCATGTTCATTCTTTAAGAGCAATGTAAATCTATAAAAAATCTTAAGGATATAGAATATTGACCTATATCATTATCAGTAAGATCCTCTTTTACATTTCAGATCCTTTTTTAGTATGTGTATCCTTTAAGGACACAAATAAATAACTTTGCTTTCCCCCTGCTGTGTGACATATAGTACATTTTTTGTAATTGATTAATTTGCAACAAATGTGAGATAAATTGATTAAAGATAAATGTGTGACCAGGCTATATAGTTTTATTATAGCTCTATTTAATTTACCTGTGTTTCATTACACATTCTAACACCTAGCAGAATTTTAGTGCTATAGTATTAACTGTTCTTTACTCCTCCTAAGAAGGCATTTTATATCAAATTGCTTACAGGATCTAACCAGGAACTATGTTGCTAACAGAAAACAGGTGTCATGGGATCTAAATGTCAGTCATTTTCTAGTTTGCAAATTGAATCCCAAAGATTGCAATGATGATGTCATTGTGACTTTTACCCAGGTGAGTACTTACACTAAATGCCTAACGCTACTGTAGAGTTGAACAAGGGGAATGCATTAATGAAAGCCTTCATAGGACAGCAGTCACACTTCTACTACCTTCCCTACAGTGATGACATTCCTGAAAATAGCCTGTCAAAAATAAGACAGAGTTGGGAAATTTTATGGTGAATTAAACGAAGAAATAACTGTTTTCTCCATCTGGAGAATTGCCTGATAAATGTTTTGCAGAATTTAAGTCATTCCAAAATTCATTTCAAAGAACTGACTGCAAATGGCAGTCCCCGAATGAGTTTTTCCTTCTTCTTTTCTCCTTGTCATTGCCAACTCAACGCATTAAGAAAATATAACACCGAAAGGACTACTCCTGTGAGATGTGGAAATAATTATATGTTCTGCCTGAACTGATAGGCAGAGAAGCATTCAGTCTCAGATTCTGCAAAGCATGTCAGTTTCGAGTTTGCATGTTTTCTGTTTCTACTACCCACCATTTGGAGAAGCAGTGATTGGAAAATAAAAGCATTATCCCTACAGCAAGGAACCAAGAAAATTGAATAGATGACATACTTTTCCACTTTTAGTGTGAAATAAATGAAAAGTGATGTTATTTCTCGCTGTAGGTTTTGAGCAGATAATAGGAAGAGTTTTGCAAATCTGAACCTTAATAATTTTCTATAATAGGTGTGGCATAGAGTATTAAGGGTCCTGGCTGGTTATCTCAGTTGGTTAAAGCATCTTCCAGATACACCACGGTTGTGGGTTCAATCTCCAGTCAGGCACATACAAAAATTCAATGAATGAATAAATAAGTGAAATAAGAAATTGATGTTTCTCTATCTCTATCTCTCCAAAAGCCAATAAAAATTTAAAAAATAGTAGGGTATTAAGAATAAATGTTTATAGTCAATATGATTTAGAAAAATTGTTTCTAGATTGGAATTGATGAAATCAATGAATGTAGCTTTTCAATAATTTTTTTTTATTAAATGTATTGTGGTGACATTGCTTAATAAAATTATATAGGTTTCAAGAGTACAATTCCATAATTCATCATCTATATATTGTATTATGTGTTCACCACCCAAAGTCAAGTCTCTTTCTATAACCATTTACCCTTTACCCTCATCTACCTGCCCCTACTACCCCAACGCCCTTGGATAAAAAACAAAAACATATCCAGAGACAGGGAAGCATTGATCAGACCGTCAAACCTCAGACCAAAGGACACAGACACTGGGGGGGGGGTGAGGGCATGAGTTGGGGGGGGGGGGGCCATGGGGGGGGTATACATATGTAATACCTTAATAAAGAAAAATAAATAAATAAACAAATAAAAATTATACGTCCTCTTCAATTCCATAACTGCAAATATGAATAAGACACTGTTTGCAAGAAGAAGGGAAGTAAACAGGTTACCCTGCAGAATGGGCTTAGATGTGCAGGTATTTACAGGAGGCCTGACTGTATCCTACCAGGGCTGTGATTACCAGGCCAAGATTCAAAGCAGATATCTAGGAACTAATATAAAGTGATAGAAGAGCAGATCATTGTAACTACTGAAAATTAAGAGAATCAACTTCCATTGTCATTTCCGGGGGAAGATTAGATGTGAGTACATTAAATTAAATTAAACATTTCTACAATATTTCTCTCCCTTTTAGAAAGGCTGTATGATTAGCATAGAGTCAAAGGATATGTGTTAATATGTATAATATCATAGTGGTCTATTTTTTATTTTATCTGTCTCCTTTAATCCTCTCACAATATATTTAGTTAAGGCCTTCATGTGAAAAATGAGAAAAAATCCTCATGCATAAATAATAAAACACCTTTACAAATTTACACAGAAATGTCATTATTAGATCTTGAACTCCATGTTTCCAACTCAAAAAACTTGGTTCCCCCCCACCCCCCATGTAATCTTTGCTTTGATTCCAACTGCATTGAAGTTAAGGGCTATATCATACTTTCCTGTGTTTCATACCTGAATATTACACAACAGTTTATTTGTATATATGTAATTCATCCTGGCTGATTTAATTTAAACTAGAGCAAGAAAAAGTTGGATTAAACAGGTTTATAAAATCTTAGAAGTATTGCCCAGCATAATTTCTTTTTATTATTTTTTATTTTTTTCTTTATTGATTAAGGTATTACATATGTGTCCTTAGCCCCCCCATTGTCCCCCCACCTTCCCCCACTCATGCCCTCACCCCCCTGGTGTCTGCGTCCATTGGTTAGGCTTATATGCATGCATGCAAGTCCTTTGGTTGATCTCTCCCCCTTACCCCCACCCTCCTCTACCTTCCCTCTGAGGTTTGATGGTCTGATCAATGCTTCTCTGTCTCTGGATCTGTTTTTATTCATCAGTTTATGTTGTTCATTATATTCCACAAATGAGTGAGATCATGTGATGTTTATCTTTCTCTGACTGGCTTATTTCACTTAGCATAATGCTCTCTAGTTCCATCCATGCTGTTGCAAATGGTAAAAATTCCTTCTTTTTTACCACAGCATAGTCTTCCATTGTGTAGATGTACCACAGTTTTTTAATCCACTCATCTGCTGATGGGCACTTAGGCTGTTTTCATATCTTAGCTATTGTAAATTGTGCTGTTATGAACATAGGGGTGCATATATCCTTTCTGACTGGTGTTTCTAGTTTCTTGGGATATATTCCTCCAGCATCACTTCTTAATGTACTATAGTGTAATTTAAAAATCTTACAATGCCTAAGATAAAATATATATTGACACATATTTTTGAGTATTAACAAAACTGATTTGGACTGCGTATCCATCTAAATTTAGAATCAGAAGCAAGAATATCTTCCATATCATGAATAAGAATTATACATGTATACCTGTACTATAAATGTTTGCTTGTGTAAACTTGGACGTGTTAGAGTTTGCCTTTTTTAAAATTTAAAATACAGAGATTTGTGTCCCATACAATATACTTTAATCCAGAGATATATGATTTTATTTTATATAGAAGTTTCTTCTTCACCTTCCCAATATTTATTGTTTGCTATTTTATGAAATAAGAGGAAAATATCAGTGTTTCCCTGGTGATACTTTTCTGGGCCTCTGTACCATTTCCTAAATTCATTTGATGCAATGTATCCCACTAGAACTTTTAGAATCAAATATCTTTATTATTGCTTTCCTTATTTTTCCTGTAGCAGTTCCAATAAAGTTTCAAATATTATTCATTCTTAATATTTTGCATTCTTTCTTTAAACAAAGGATATTTTTAAAACATATCTGCTAGGTTTACCTGTCATTTTTACCTTATTATAAAAGGCTTATAATATTTTCTTTATTTCAACTTTACTTATGATTCTTTAGCACCTAAAAAATAGCCATCTTCTTCTCTTGCTAAGGATTAAGTTTGTAAGTAAGGATGAAACCTGGTCCACGACACTCTAAAAATCATCCTAAAAAATTCTCATCATATGAGTGTTAGCAAAGTAAACACTACTGTAATTTGGTCATTGGGAAGCAAAACTTTGAGAAAAGATTGAGTCCTTGAAATGGTCTCCCTCTGCATTTCATTGAAGGCTTAAGAAAACTTGATGTGTTTCTGCTATTGACTCAGACCTGTAGTCCCCATGACCTCATTATCTGAAAAAAAGTTTTTCAAATATCATATGCCAGGCAGGTTTTTCCCTTTTGAAAATACTAAAGAAGGGGTTTGAAATATTCCCTTGCAGAAAGGAAAAAAAAGTGGAATATTGTTATGAAAGAGTCCAAAGTTCCTTCACTACTTAACATTGGTAAGTTTAGAATGAGATTTTCAAGGGCTTACTCCATTGTACTCTAATCAAGATATAAGCTTGCCATTTTAGGGGGAAGACTAGATGTGCATGCATAAAATAAAATGAAACATTTCTAAAATTATTTCCAAATGATGTAAATCCTTGCTTGTTAAAATCAGTGTGAATAATGCAGGTCTGAATTCATATTTCTAAGCAAAATGAGGATACATTTTAAAAAATGATACGTTTATAAATTGGCCATTCAAAGTGTGGCTTAAAAATGTATAAATCAGTAAAGCAAGCTTAAAGAATTATAGCATTATCTTTACTCTTAAATTATAACATCGAAAAATAAAATTCATCAACAAAAGATCCTATGCAGATAAATTACTTCAAAACAAACCTTAGTAGTTTCAAATTATATTTCTTACCACGTCTTATTAATTTCTGCACCCAAACTAGCTTCTTTTCCTTCAAAGTCATCCTTTTCCCTCCTGTTCTTCAAATTGGAAATGAGTAGCCTTCTTTTTATCTTGTGTTGTTTTTTTCCTTCAGCATTTTTTACACTACTTTTTAAAATTGTATCTTAAGCATATGTCTCCCATTTATCCTTTTCTTCCCTAAACGGTCTGCTATTGTTCTCCCCAGGCCTCTCACTATCCCAGGGGCAAGCTCTGAGTGTGAACTAATATCTCCTCCACCCGCCACCTATGCCAAACCTTTTATTACCTCCAGTCATGTCTTCTAAAGACACTGTTTTCCATATGCTACTTCCCTCACTATGACCTTTTAATCACTGGCTGTCTGGTGCACAGTATCAATTACGCATTCTCCTTCCCTTTTCCCCACAGCCTCATGCATGCTGTGTGTCCAGAACTATGCTAAGCAGGAGAGGATAAGACACAGCCCCTGTGATTTTCGATTTTACAGTCTAGTAGAGGAGGCAGCTACTGAACAAGTAATTACAAGGGCATTTGAGTTTTATAAAAGAAAACTAAGGCAAGCCACATGAACATTTAAAGACTTCTTATTATTTTTATTTCACTTTACATAGTGTTTCTCCCTCTATGCTTATAACCCTCATCAGCTTTCCTTTGCAATGAGGCCTGCTAATCTATTTAACATTCACAAAACACATCAAGCTATTTCATACCTGTGTGTTACTCTTCACTCTTTTGCTATACCAAATTCTTAAAAACCCAGGCAAGATTGCAGCCCAGATACAACAGTTTCTTCTATGGTTCCTGTGTATTCTCTGAATATTTCTATTATGATACTTATCACATTATATGTAATTATAATTTGCTGTGTCTGCCTCTTCCCCTAGGTTGTTCGTGTTTTGAGAGCAGAATTATGTTTATACCATTCTGGCAACTAGCATAATGCTTGTCATTTTATTAGTCACTTAATAATGGTTGTCTTGGATTTCATTTAATCGCTTTCATAGAATAGTTGTTCTCTACTCTCTTCCAAGTAGATTGGCAGGTAGTTAATTAAAAAGAATTACTGTAACTCATGCTTTTCCACCCCAGTGAACATGGCACATGCCCATTTGTATCGTATTTCTCACCCACACTAAAACTGCTTACCTTGCCAAGCTCATTTTTGCCTTCATGGCCTTGTTCATACCATTAACTTCCTGTGTTGTGTTGTTTTGTGCTTCTCAAACTGGTGTGCATGTCCCTTTAATTTTGTAAATACAATACAAAGTTCTGTATAATTATTGGATAAAGTAACAAAATAAACATAATGTAACATCCAAAAGCATAAATTTCTCTCCATCACTTTAAAAATAATTTAACGTAAATAATTTTGAATATTTTTAAAACACTTGCAAATGTATAGTATAATACAAAATGTAAATTATTTCTGAGGTGAAACATAATGTTACTGAACTAAAGGAATCCATTCACCTGCATGTATCAAAGCCCAATCAAGCACAAACAGGCGTTTGCAGTAAAGGAAATAGAGATTTATTTAAGGAAACAGTGCCATATCTGAAGTCACAGGTGTGGTATTGTTCTCCCAGATGGTTTTTAAGGAATGGGTTATATAGGGGAAAAATCATTAATCATGGTGATTAAGGGAGTTAGGATTGTGGTCTCTGTTTATTGATTGGCATTAGGGTGGAGTAATCATTGCATCGGGTCCTGATGTCCGTCATGGTGTCACTCTGGTTTTGCAAGTTGTGGTTTTTGGGGTCATTCTGTTTTTCTTGCTCTCGAGTTAAAATACAACTGACACCTAGATTTTACTTTTACTTTGACTAAAACTTTCTCTTTGTGGTCAACAGACCCAAGGCTTTGTTCCTATGACAGTTTGATACTGACCAGAACCTAATTGTCCTGCAGACACATGCAAGGAAGGGGACCGTGGGTGAATCAGCTTGCAGATGAGGCCAGTTTGAATGAAAAGGACAGAAAAAAAGTCATATTAAAGAAATGAAGTTGCTGCATGGTTTCCATGAGACTGCCATAAAATTTGAAACTCACAGGGAGCTATTTGAGATAATCTTTGACATGTCTACCTGATTTAGGTACCTTGCTGGAAGATTGTAACAGCTTTGAAATTTAGTGGAATGAGTATAGACTTTGAAGGTATTCAGGTCTTTATATAAATTAATTACCTATTTCTTACTAGACCTCAAAAATTAATTTATTTCTTTGAACTTTAGTTTCTTCAACCAATAAAATGGTTGAAGAGTAATTTCAGCAGGTTACTCTGGCCATTAAATGAGATGGTGATTGTAAAGTGCCTGGTACATAGTAGGAAAGTATGACTAAGTCTCAAGAAATAATTTATAGAGAATACCAAAGTAACATGCAAAGAAACAGAATATCCTGTTATCAATAGCATATTATAATTATTTCTAAATTAGCAGTTTCATAGCCAAAGGTTTTCTTTGGGCACAATATTTAAAAAAAAATAGTAAAGGAGAACCGTATACCATAAGGAAATGTGCTATGGAATAGTTCACATCTAGGTATAAGGTTAAACTCAGTTTTATTTTAACTAAAAGAACTACCATCTGGTCAGTGTCTAAGGTCTCTTAGAAATGAATTGGAGGTTTCAGTCCAATGCTTAAGGCACACAAATGCCCATAATAGGATAAACCAGAGGCTACTTCCAGATTTAGTACTCTTGTCAAAAACTCTAGTGGAAAGGCCAAGGTTCAAGTGACACAGAACAAAACTCTTCTCACATTAAGTACTTGTCTCTCACGCAAGGCCTCTGAGGGCATTTCATTTTCTCAGAAAAGAGTATTGCAAATCATTCTACACTTACTAGTACCACAGGAGCAAACAGGAAAGCCAAGCGATTAAACTGATACACAAACTGAATAAAATTAGATGGCTCAAGGCATATGCTGTTCTGCTTCACTATTTCAGGCAAAAATTAATAATCAGCATAGATAGTCTAATCAACCTCCTCCTTCTCAGGGAAAAAAAATCTAGCTAGAATGCCAATGTAATTTATACAATTCAGTATGTAAAAAAGGTAATTTTTTTTTCTTAAAGAATTTCCCACTTTAAGTCTTTCCATAAACAGTTAAACCAGAAACCTTGGTACTTTTAATTTATTCGTTGTTTCTTAAATTACCTCTTGCCTTTGCTTATGAAATTAGCATGATGCTGGACAGGCAATCTTACATCCAATTGAAACTATAATCTTCCTATTGTTTTTATAGAATCTGTGAAAACCATTGTCTTTATTGCTTGATAGGAGCAATTGTAAGAAAATCACTGGAAACAGCATCTTGATAGGAAATAAAATTGTTCTTTGAGTGTGTTCTTGAGCATCTATTGTATGTGGAGACTTCACTGTGTATAACGATGACATGCACATTTGATGATGCAGATAATGAAGAAAGAGATAAAATCCTAGACCCAATACTGCAGAGTTAGATTCTTGATTGAACATTTTCCTGATTATGTCATGACAGCAAATTCATCTAGGGTGTGAAGTGTGGCTCTGGGAGTTGTTTCTAGAAGCTGAGCAGACTTCTAATTCTTTCATTTTTTCCCAGAGTTCTAAAATTCTATAAATCAATTTGACAATTCTATAATACATTATGATTTGTTATTCCCATGGGGATAGCTGGCCTAAATTTTGTTCTCTGCAACTGAATCCATCAGATATTGTTATGACTCCTTGCAACAGTATATACTAACTCTTGGTCTTATATCTATGAAACCCACAGCATATTGAGGAACACATGTTGTCAATGTCTTCATTGTCTTATAGCAATCTATATATTTTATAACTCTTATTGATGTATTTTAATAATATGTACATTTATAGAAAATTGCCTAATATTAGACAGTTTTGAAATCCAGTAGGTAAAGAATGGTGTTAATTCTGAGTATCTGTGATGAAGTCCTACATGAGTAGTGTTGTCCTTTGTTTTCTCTCTTTATCTAAACATTCCCCATTCTATTGGTCAGTTAAATAAGGTATCTATTGGGATTATTGGTCAATTCTAATTTATTTTTATTTTCTTTTTTATTTATTTTTATCAAGTATCAATTATTTTAACCACATTCTTTTTTTCTAAAATTAATTTAATTATTTTATCACTATTTATCCCCTCTATGCTCTCTTCCACCTCCACCCATAATCATCATACTGTTGTCCATGTATATTAGTTCTCTCTCTTTTTTTCTTCTTTTTTGCTTAATCCCTCTATGACTACCCCCTCCATCCCAACCAGAGATGTCTGTCTGCTCTCTATCTAAGTCTGTGTCTATTTTGCTTGGTAGTTCAATTTGTTCATTAAATTCCATATGTGTGTGAAATCATGTGGTCCTTATTTTCCTCAGACTGGCTTATTTCACTTAGCATAATAATCTCTAGCTCCATCCATCCTGTCCCAAGGGGTAAAATTTTCTTTCTTTTTACAGCAGAGTAGTATTCCATTGTGTATATGTACTACACCTTTTTTATACACTTATCTACTAATGGATACTTGGATTGCTTCCAAATCCTGGCTATTGTAAATAACTACAATGAACATAGGGGTACATATATTCTTTTGAATTAGTATTTCAGGTTTATTCAGATAAATTCCCAGAAGTTGAATCACTGGGTCATAGGAAGTTCCATTTTTAATTTTTTGAGGAAACTCCATACTGCTTTCCACAGTGGCTGCACCAGTCTGCATTTCTACCAATAGTAAAAAAGAGTTCTCTTTTCTCCACATCCTCACCATCAGTTGTTTTTTGTTAATTTATTGATGATAGCCATTCTGACAGGTGTGAGATGATACCTCAGTGTGGTTTTGATTTGCATTTCTCTGAGGATTAGTAACTCAAGCATCTTTTCATATGTCTCTTGGCCATTTGTGTGTCCTCTTTGGGCCAGTGTCTATTCAGGTCTTTTGCCCAATTTTTAAAAAGTTTTATCTGTTGAAATTATTACAGATGTCCTATTTTTAAAAGAGGGATCTCTTACTCTTCGAGACAGCATGGATGGACCTGGAGAGTATTATGCTAAGCGAAATAAGCTAGTCAGAGAAAGACAAGAATCACATGATCTCACTTATATATGGAATCTAATGAACTAAATAAACTGACAGACAAAACAGACCACAGACATGGAATCATATAACAGACTGAGGAATGTCAGAGGGAAGGGGCAGGGGGTAAGGGATGGGGGGCAGGAAGAAATCAGTCAAATAACTTTTGCCCATTTTTTAATTGGATTGTTTGTTTTATTGATTTTTGGATATTAACCTCTTTTCAGATGTATCATTGGCAAGTATGTTTTCCCATTCAGTCGGTTGTCTTTTCATTTTGTTGATGGTTTATTTTGCTGTCAAAAACTTTTGTTTAATGTAGTCCCATTTGTTTATTTTGTTTTGTTTACCTTGCCAAGGAGATATACCAGGAAAAGACATTGCTATGAGAAATGTCCAATATATTGCTACTTGTGTATTCTTCTAGTATTTTTATAGATTCAAGTCCAAGATTTCAATCTTTAATCTATTTTGAATTTATTCTTGTGTGTGGTGTAACAAGGTGGTCCAGTTTCATTTTTTTCACATATCTGTCCAACATTCCCAGCACCATTTATTGAATAGACTGTCTTTAGTCCATTGTATGTTTTTGCCTCCTTTTCAAAATTTCAAATTTACTTATTTCTTAATGCTTTAAATTTCTTGAATGTTTTGTTTAAACTTTTTAAAATTTATTTTTCAATTATGATTGATATACAATATTATAGGTTTCAGGTGTAAATCTAGTACCCATATGACACCATACATAGTTATTATAATGTTATTGACTGTATCCCCTGTTCTGTGCTTTACATCCCCATGACTATTTTAATAACTGGCAATTTGTACTTCTTAATCCTTTTTACATTTTTCAGCCATCCCCCCAAAACACCTACCATTTAGCAGCCACTAATTTATTCTCTGTATCTGTTTTCATTTTGTCTGTTCACTTATTTTGTTTTTTAGACTTCACATATAAGTGAAATCATATAGCATTAGTCTTTCTGTCTGGCTTATTTTACTTAGGATAATACATTCTAGGTCCATCCATGTTGCAATATTTCATTCATTTTAATGACTAACATTCTACAATATATATGCAGCACACCTTTATCCATATGTCTATTGATGAACACTTAGGTTGTTTCATATCTAGGCTATTGTAAATAATGCTGCAATAAACATAGAAGTACAGATATGTTTCCAAATTAGTTTTTTGGTTTCTTTAGTTAAATACTCAGAACTGGAATGGGTGGATCATATGGTACTTCTAATTTTAATTGTTTCAGGAACCTCCATGCTGTTTTCCACAGTGGTTGACCCAATTTACCATCCTACCAATAGAGCACAAGGGTTCCATTTTCTTTACATCCTTGCCAGCACTTTTTATTTATTGATGTTCTGACAGGTGTGAAGTGATATCTCATTGTAGGTTTAATTTATAATTAATCTATGATAAAGGAGGCAAGAATTTAAAATGGGATAAGAATATATCTTCAATAAATGGTGTTTGGAATACTGGACAGATACATGCAAAAAACTAAAACTAGATCACTATCTCATAACATATACAAAAATTATCTCAAAATTTATTAAAAACTTAAATGTAAACCTGAAAACATAAAACTTCCAGAAGAAACCATAGGTAGTAAATTCTTTGATATTGCTGTCTGCAATATTTTTGGATGTGTCTCCTCAGGCAAGGGAAACAAAAGAAAGAATAAACAAATGGGACTACATCAAACTAAAAATAAATGTAAATAGAGAAGATGCAATTGCTAATATAGACATTTCTTAATTTTATTACTCATTTAACTCAGAAATACAAATAAATGACAAATGTTTATTCCATGTATTTTAATTGAAAGTCACTTGCTTTTCTTATCCTATATAATAAAAGCCTAATATGCTAAGTGTCCGGTCTACCAGTTGGCCGTTCAACCAATCAAAGTGTAATATGCTAATGATATGCTAAGGCTGCTGAACCACTCGCTATAACGTGCACTGACCACCATGGGACAGACGCTCTGACCGGTAGGTTACCTTGCTGCTGGGATCCAGCTGATTGGGACTGAGCTAGATGGGCCAGACACACCCTGGAGCCCGCCCGCAATCCCTCCCCGGCTGGCCAACCTCCCGTGTCCCTCCCTGGCCCCGATCATGCACTGGTGGGGTCCCTCGGCCTGGCCTGTGCCTTCTCGCAATCTGGGCCCCCTTGGGGGATGTTGGAGAGCTAGTATCGGCCCAATCCTGCAGGCCAGGCTGAGGGACCACACTGGTGCACGAATTCGTGCACAGGGCCTCTAGTATTTTTATAATTAGGAGTTTAGGAAAATACTTTAACTTTTACATGCCTAAAGTTTATCTCAAACAGTATTCCTTCATATAATTGGTATTATTGATTTTTGGAATGGAAGAAGAATCAGTATAATTTTAGTTTTTTGAAGATTTTTCAGAAATGTAAAAATCTTGCTGCTGTCATATTTTATCATATTAAGTTGAAATTTGTGAGAATACATATGAACTAAATACTTTCAGAAAATCTTTAGCTGAAATATCACTGTCACGTTGATGAACAGCTACATACACACAAATAGAAATGAATTCTTCAAAATAATTAGATATTTTAAAACACCGATAATTAAGATTTGCATGTAATATAATAGTTTTAATTTTATCTATCGCTTTACAATTAATGAATTCAACATCATATTAAATTTTGTTTTAAATTGCCTGCTAGTTACTCACAAAATGAAGTGAGACAGAACACAAAGTCTGCTCTTACAATTCAACCTTATTTTTCTTGCCTGCCTGCTTCACAAAGGATATTCAGATCTTTTTAGGAATTCTGCACCCAATTGTCTGCATTGACAAAGTGTAACTGTCAACAAGGCAGTGTATAAATATGCCTTTCGGTTGTTTTTTTGACTTGAACTAAAGTAGTCATGTATTTATTATGAATTATTAAGCTGCAGCTTTACCTAATTGTGATCAACAAATTATTAGTTTGTGGAATAGATAAATTTTAATTAAGAGAGAAAAATGTAATTACTGTCTATTAAATATCATTTTTCTTTCCACTGTCATTTTTTTCATAAATATATTTTCTTACTAAGAAAAAATCATGCAGCTCCAAGATATGATAATATAGCACTTGGGAACTGAAAAAATGTGTGCAATTTTATTTTTAAGGACAACTTTTAGACAATTATTCATTACAATAAAAACATCAGATTAGAAAAGTAACTAATTTATGGATGATTATACTAATTATCTTTTATTTGATTTACTACATCATATTGACCGTACATCTAAGATGTAGCCTTCTACCTGACCCTTTACTATAATAAAAACATAATTGGTACAGTTTCTGATGATTGGACTAGTATGGAAACTAGCAGCTTTGTCAAATGAATAAATTATATGAATTGGAGTGAGGAAGCGATGGTTTCTGGGAAGAAATAGGCAAGTGGAAGAATATACTGTGTTGATGGATTGGTAGAATCAACATAATTAAAATGGCCGTACTACAAAAGCAATCTATAGATTCAATGCAATCCCTATTAAAATACCAATGGTATATTTCACAGACCTAGAACAAACTCTCCAAAAATTTATATTGAATCAAAAAAGACCCCAAGTAGCTGCAGTAATCTTGAGAAAGAAGAACAGAGTTGGAGGGGTCACAATACCAGATATCAAGTTATACTATAAATTCACTGTACTCAAAACAGCCTGGTACTGGCACAAGAACAGACATATAGACCAATGGAACAGAACAGAAACCCAGAAATTGACCCAAGCCATTATGCTCAATTAATATTTGACAAAGGATGCAAGGGCATACAATGGAGTCAGGACAGTTTCTTCAAAAATGGTGTTGGGAAAATTGGACAGATACATGCAAAAAAAATGAAATGAGACCACCAACTTACACCATACACAAAAATAAACTCAAAATGGATAAAAGGCTTAAATGTAAGTCATGAAACCATAACAATCCTAGAATAAATCATTGGCCGCAAAATCTCAGACATCTCTCATAGCAATATGTTTACAGAAACATCTGTGAGGACAACAGAAACTAAGGAGAAAATAAACAAATTGGACTATATCGGCTTTTTCTTTAGGGACTATCTTGCTGGGTTGTGGGAAGGATTAAGGGCAGACATTGATCAGGTAGGACTTTGGAGGCCTTCAGTCTTCTTTTCTTCCATTCTTGAGTGTCCATCAAACACCTCACAAACCAGTATATTCTTTGATTAATTTCATCTATTGTGCTTGCATATAAGGATTTGTTTTATTTTTTTCCTACAACAATAAATTCATTCCAAAATTTGAAAACTCTAAAACTAGTAGCATTATTGATCCTTTATTGTTTTTGACTTTGCATACCTACAAAATGCCTCTTACCTGTTTATGGAGTTCCTTTTCTGCTGTATTTTGTCTAAACTAAGAGATTAGGTGACCTCCAGTGTGGAAACATGCATTTTCTTTTTAATATATTTTTATTGATTTCAGGGATTGAGCCCACAACTTGGGCATGTGCCCTGACAGGGAGTCGAACCATGACCTCCAGGTTCATAGGTCAATGCTCAACTACTGAGTTATGCCAGCTGGGAGGAAAGATGCATTTTCAACCTTGCATCCTCAAAAGTTAGCCAAGAATGAGGCTCCAATGGGTGTTCAATAAGGGGTTGGCAATTGAAAGCATTGATGAATGCATAAATATATTTCTAAGTAACTCCATTACCCAAACTTCCCTCTATATTTCACTGGTGATAATTTAAATTAAAACATATTCTCAGTACAGAATAGGCGATATTTTCTTAGCCATCAGTTTTAAATGTATCCCTCAGAGCACTGACAACTACATACTAGAATTGATTGTAGGATACTTGTTAATTAACCTAATTAATAAAAATTATTAATTAAATACCAAATATAATTTCCCAATTTTTATGTTGTATTCATTAATATACTTCGGACTCTTTTCCTGAGAATATAATCAAATAATCATGTTTCCTCACTTTCTTATGACTATCTATATGAGTGTCTGAAATGTGTGAGTTTTGCTAAGGTTTTCATCATGCATTGGGGTACTGTCAGTACTAAAATTCAGGAATAATTAATGTTTTTATTAATGCATAAAGAGAAGTATAAGTATATTGGATTATTTATAGCCCTGAACCTTTTTAGGGTTCTAACCTGTGTGACAGAATTTCGCATTTGTGCACTTCATGCTAAGTGGAGCAGGTATTATCATACCATAGGGATTTCAACTTTCCCAGAACTGTCAGAGCTGATGGGGTAATAGGGATAAATCACTTAGTAACCACTCTGTAGTGAGTTATATACAGATGATCAAAACAATTCAGAATAGATAATAGCAACTATCTATAAAAGCTAAATTTACCTCCTTAAAAACAATACTCAAGCCTATGGTGATACTACAGAAATTCAGAGAATATTATTCCGAAGTGTACCATCATGATGAGAAAAAGACAAATAAATATTTTATCTCTACAGACTCACACATCCACTCTAATGCTTTCAAATTTATCACCTTTTAATTTATTTGGTCTCCCCCTACACTATAAATTGAGGACTCCTAGGTCTTGGGATCTGCTAGTCACATGAGGTGGGAAGGCAGGTAAACCAGTCTGTTTTTATTGTAAAGGTATTTATTTGATTCTCTATTTTATTGGATTTCAGCTCTTATATTCAAATAAATGTGACATTAATAAAATAATCTATACATCTCCATGAAACATTTGCAGGCAGGGACAAAGGTCTAGAACTGTCCTTTTTAAAAACAAAAATAGTGCATTAACAATGAGTTTTAGTAAATTATTTATTACTCATATAATTCTACCTCCATCTTGCCTCTCTTTGTTTACCTTTCACTCATCCTTCAAGTTTCTGCTCAATTTCTTCATTTCTCTGACAACATCCTCCACATGTTTATTTCAACTAATAAACCTTATTTTTTTAGCTCAGTTACAGGTTCACAGAAAAATTGAGTGGAATGTACAGAAAATCCCCATATACCTTTGTCTATATACATGCAAGTCTCCCTGCTATCAATACCCTGGCACCACAGTGGTCCAATTGTTATAATCAGTGAATCTTCATTAGTGTATTATTTAATTCCAAAATGTTAATATGCTTTATATGCTTAGGTATAGTGATTTTTTTTCCGTTTTGCATTTATTCAGCTTGGTGTTTTCTGAGCCCTAAGATCTGTGGTTTTATGTCTGACATTAATTTGAGGGAAATTGATAGTCATTTCTCATTTAAATGTTGCTTCTGTTTACTTCTCTTTTTTCCTTCAGGTATTCTCATTATGCTGATGTTATACTTTTTGTAGTTTTCCCAAAGTTCTTGAAAAATTTGTTCTGCTTTTTTTCAGTCTTTGTTTTTTCTATGCTTTGTAGTCTTTGTGTTTGTTGTTGTTTTTGCTTTGAGAATACTGGCATATCCCAAAGCTCAGAGATTCTTTTCTCAGCAATGCTCAGGCTTCTAATGAGCTCATAAAAGGCATTCTTTATTTCTGTTACAATGCTTTTGATCTCTAGAATTTCTTTTTTAAATTATTTTCTTAGAATTTCGTTTTCTCTGTCTGCATTATCCATTTATTCTTGCTTATTGACTGATTCTTTTTTATTGACTTTTAGACAGAGAGGAAGGGAGAGGAAGAGAGAGAGAAATATTCATGGGAGAGCAAAACATAACTCTACTGCCTCCTGCATGCCCCTCACCAGGGATAGAGCCTGCAACCTAGGCATGTACCCTAACCAGGAATGGAACCAGCAACCTTTTGTTGCAAGTGATAAAGCCTAACCAACTGTGCCACTCCAGCTGGAGCTGTTTGCTTCTTCCATCAAGCACTTATTTTATTAATTATAGTTTTTTTAATAACTATTCTGATTATTCCAACATTCCTGCCTTGTCTGACTCTGATTCTGCCACTTATTCAGTCTATTCAAGCTGTGATTTTTTTTTCTATTTAGTATGCCTTGTAATTTTTTGTTGAAAGTTGGGCATAATGTATTGAGAAAATTTGTCATGTTTCCATTTTCTTTGTGTCAAGATATTTTTGATTCCCTTTTGATTTCTTTATAGAACTATTAGTTCACGACTATATTGTGTAACTTCCACATATTGGTATGTTTTCTTGTTTTCTCATTGTACTGCTGTCTAGTTTTATACCATTGTAGTGGGAATAAAATAACACTTGGGCTCTATCAAATGTTACTAGTGTTCTTATAAGAAGAGATTAGGACAGGGGTGGGCAAACTTTTTGACTCGAGGGCCACAATGGGTTCTTAAACTGGACCGGAGGGCCGGAACAAAAGCATGGATGGAGTGTTTGTGTGAACTAATATAAATTCAATCATTACATAAAAGGGTACGGTCTTTTTTTTTTTTAGTTTTATTCATTTCAAATGGGCCGGATCTGGCCCGCGGGCCATAGTTTGCCCACGGCTGAATTAGGACATACAAAGGAAAATATCAGGGATGGAAACAAACAGAAAACAGTCCACGTAAGGACACAGCAAGAAGACAACCATGTATAAGCCAAGGAAAGATGCCTCAGGAGAAACCAAACTTACAGACACATTGAGCTCAGACTTCTAATTATCAGAACTGTGTTAAAAAAAAGTCAGTAATTTACATCATTCAGTCTGTGTTATTTTATTATGACAGCCTTAGTAGATTGATAACAAATATAAAACAATTTTATTTTGAAATTATATAAAACACTAGAGTTCTGGTGCATGAAATTTGTGCATGAGGGGGACGGGGCCCCTTAGCCCGGCCTGCACACTTTCCAATCCAGGACCCCTCAGGGGATGTCTGACTGCCAGTTTAGGCCCAATCCCTCCTAAACTGGCAGTCGGACATCCCTCTCGCAATCCTGGACTGCTGGCTCCTAACTGCTCGCCTGCCTGCCTGCCTGCCTGATCGCCCCTAACCACTCTGCCTGCCTGCCTGATTGCCCCTAACCCCTCTGCCGGCCTGCCTGATCACCTCCAAACTGCCCTCATAAGCCAGCCTGATCGACCCCTAACGGCCCTCCCGTGCCAGCCTGATGGCCCCTAACTGCCCTCCTCTGCCAGCCTGATCGCACCCTAACTTCTCCCTCCTGCTGGCCTGATTGCCCCCAACTGCTCCCTCCTGCTGGCCTGATCGCCCCCCTAACTTCTCTCCCCTGATAGCCTGATCACCTCCTAACTGCTCCCCCTGTAGGCCTGCTGCCACCATGGCTTTGTCTGTAAGGATGTCTAGAAGAGGTCCAGAAGATATCCGGTCTAATTAGCATATTACCATTTTATTAGTATAGATGTTTAAAGTATATGTTTTTAATATCCCATATCCCCCCTATTTAACAGTAGACGTCTGGTGCACGAAATTCATTCCCTCAGCCTGGCCTGCGCCCTCTCACACGTCGCAGGAGCCTTCGGGGGATGTCCAACTGCCTGCTTAGGCCCGCTCCCCATGGAGTCAGGCATCCTTAGCACTGCTGCGGAGGGAGGAGAGGCTCCTGCACCACTGCTGTGCTCACCAGCCATGAGCCTGGCTTCTGGCTGAGTGGTGTTCCCCCTGTGGGAGCATACTGACCAGCAGGGGGAAGCTCCTGTGTTAAGCATCTGCCCTGTGGTGGTCTGTGCACATTATAGTGAGTGGTTGAGCAGCCTTAGCATATCATTAGCATATTATGCTTTGATTGGTTGAATGTACAATAGGACGACCAGACACTTAGCATATTAGGCTTTTATTTTATAGGATTTTCCTGTAGAACAGCAACTTCAACCCTGGCGATCACTGTGCTCTAAAACAAATCTTTACGTTTTTATTATTGAGAAAATATAAAGATACATATTATTTTCTGATTTAATATCTGAAAGTAATCATTACTTTAATCTAAGGGGATTATTATGTTTTAGAGGCAAAGCATATTCTATATAAAGGTATTAATATGCAACAATCCCTTCTAACTATATTAGTTGTGCAGTCTAATTGCATATATGTCATTACAGGAAATCTAATGTTTAGGTTGTCCATTTGTTCACACTTGTTAGGGTGAAATCACTGAGGAAATATTTTCTTATTAAGAACACAGACCACACAAATTTTATACACATTCTATAAAATTTGTAAATGCTC
This sequence comes from Myotis lucifugus, assembly GCF_000147115.1. Taxonomy (NCBI): domain Eukaryota; kingdom Metazoa; phylum Chordata; class Mammalia; order Chiroptera; family Vespertilionidae; genus Myotis; species Myotis lucifugus. Next base: position 3,227,832 of record NW_005871127.1, read on the forward strand.
TTGATTTAAATTTATTTTAGACATTCCTGAATATTTCCTGAACAGTGGATAGTTTTTTTTTCCTTTGATATTCAGAATATATTCATAGGTTTCCTTTTATCAGTTTAGGTATTCTTAAAAATAATTGATTCATAGTGTCCTGTATTGATTAATAATCCAGAAGGCATTTTTACTCAAAACATTCCCACAAGATCTATAAATCTGTATTCCATAGAGAGAGAGAAAAATCTATTAGGTATTCTGTGGAGAGGGCAAAACAGCCACTGAAACCGTTTCTCTTATTTTTTAACTCTTCAATTATGAATGAAATGGGAGTTCCTTTCAATAAAACTTTCAATATTTCATGATTTTTAGGTTTGTATTTCTGTCCAATCCTTGTACATATTTTATATGACCATACTTTAAAAAACAAGGGAATTCTCAGTGTTTCCTAATTAATTCTTTCTTGCCCTTTCTCTGTGTGTGTGTGTGTGTGTGTGTGTGTGCATGTGCACGCACATGTTTATTCAGCCATGAGCATATAAGCATATTTAAATTAGGGGTGGTATTTAAATTTGTGGAATGGAGTTGTAGTAGTCTATGGATTGTCCACTGTATATATCAGTGATGGCGAACCTATGACACGCATGTCAGAGGTGACACGCGAACTCATTTTTTTGATTGATTTTTCTTTGTTAAATGGCATTTAAATATATAAAATAAATATCAAAAATATAAGTCTTTGTTTTACTATGGTTGCAAATATCAAAAAATTTCTATATGTGACATGGCACCAGAGTTAAGTTAGGGTTTTTCAAAATGCTGACACGCTGAGCTCAAAAGGTTCGCCATCACTGGTATATATGCTTACACTATCACATTTCTCTAATTTTCATCTACATCCCCCATTTCTACATTAATGAAGATTGCTCATACATAAGAGGTATAAAAATAATCATTTGATGGGAAGATGCTATAAATTTTTGAAAAAGGTTGCTTAGTTCATTTATTAAAAATGATGCCTAAAATTATTAATGAACCTTAATATTAAGGAGTAGCAATTTATATCATTTATTTGGCTTAGAACAATATTAACTTACTAGAGGCCCAGTGCACAAAAATTTGTGCACTCAGGGGGTTCCTTCAGTCTGGCCTGTGCCCTCTCACAGTCTGGGACTCCCTGCTGGTTTAGGCTTGCTCCCTGGGGAATTGGGCCTAAGCTGGCAGTCAGACATCCCTCTGGCAGCCCGGGAGCCCTCGGGGGATGTCCACTTGCCAGTGGGGAGCAGGCCTAGCTACAGTCAGACTTCCTTAGCGCTGCTGAGGAGCCGGGAGAGGCTTCCACCACCACTGCTGTACCGGCAGCCGTCAGCCTGGCTTGTGGCTGAGCAGAGCTCCCCCTGTGGGAGCACACTGACCACCAGGGGGCAGCTCCTGCATTGAGCGTCTGCCCCCTGGTGGTCAGTGTGTGTCATAGTGACCAGTGATTCCCAGTCGCTCTGCTGTTAGGGTCAATTTGCATATTACCCTTTTATTATATAGGAGTGCCTGGCCAGCCTGGGTGAGGGGATGAGGGCTGTTTTCAGGCAGGCCATACTCCCTTCAGGGTGGAGGGTCCTGTTGGGGTCCCTGGCCAGTCTGGGTGAGAGGCTGATGGCTATTTTCAGGCTGGCCAACCCCCCCCAGCAGGGACCCTCACCCCATGAGGGTGTGGCCAGCCTGGGTGAGGGGCTAATGGCTGTTTGCAGGCTGGCCACAGCCCCCAGTCACCCAAGCTCCCAGTGGAGGCTGACTGGAAGCAGGTATCTGGGATTTATTTAGGTTTTATAATTGAAACTTTGTTGCCTTTTGCAGAGGCCACAGCCGGCCAGTGCTGGTGGGAAGCTTGGCTTCCTCCATCGCCGGGGCAACCAGGCCTCCTGCTTGCTCCAGCTCCGTGGCTACCGGCTGCCATCTTGGTTGGGTTAATTTGCATATAGTCGCTCTGATTGGCTGGTGGGTGTGGCTTGGGCAAAGCAAAGGTATGGTCAATTAGCATCTTTGTCTTTTATTAGTGTAGATATTTTTTTAAACCTTCAGTAGAGAAAATTTAATGGGGAATCTGCTATTATTAGATTTTTTTGTTTTCAATTGTAAATCAACAATTGAATGGCTCACAATATGTATTTAGTCTTAAAAAATAATAATTAATAGAATATTGTGAGCAAACAAAGATATTCCACTACATTTTTTTCATTAGGGAAAAAAAAAACCCATTTTAGCAAAAAATATGTTAAGTAGGCTTAAAATCCTTATGAAATTGAAAAGACAGTTAATTGCAATACATTAAAGTAATTCTTAACTAAAATTTATGGTAGTAAAATTGAAACTTTACTCAACCTACATGTCACAAATCTCTTGTAAGTTTTATAAAGAACAATTACAAGTGTGTTTGTCATGCCATTTTTTTATTATAAGAGCCAGGAAAGGGTCTAAATATTTTATCTGTAATAATACTCAAATAAAATAACATTCAAATGTTAAAAGAATGAACTACATCTTTATATATCAGTGTGGATAGTTGTCTACAATAGAAGGTAGGTGAAGAGAAGATGCAGATTTATTCAAATATATTTATCAAGTTTATTAAAAATAAAACAAAAATTTATGAAAATTATTTTTATTTATAAAACTAAAATTGTGGGCTGGAGAAATATACATGAAAGTTTTTGTAGTCTTTTTCTTTTGGAGAAAGGGAAAAATAAGGAGAGTAAGGAGAACTTGAATTCCATCTGTTTTAATTCATGTTTCTATTTTCTATTTTTTTAAGTGGCAGGAAACAATTTAAGAAAATGTGTAAGGCAAACCCTGCAGTGGTGGAAACATCACTATCTGTTATAGTATTCTTTATAGTCATCTCCATTTTTTAAAATTTTTGATCGAGAGAGAGAGAGAGAGAGAGAGAGAGAGAGAGAGAGAGAGAGAGAAATGAATACTAGTCATTATTTGCAGGAAACAAAAGTTTCTATATTCTAACATTTCTTAAGAAAACTGTCATGAATGCTTTATAGAAAGTAGGTAATTACTTGATAATGTAATCAGAGAGTTACAGATAATCAGAAATAACATTAGACATTGATGATAATGTAAGTCAACCCAATTATTTTTTAAGTAAGAAGATTAAAACCCGTGGGGTTTAAAATGTGTACAATTGCTCATAACCCATATTTTTCAACCTTTCTACCCAAGAAGGAGTGGATTTCACTTTTGATTTAGAACCTCTAAACAACATTTTGTTGAAATTCATATATAAAAAATTGAAATTTGAAAACAATTCCAGTTCATAATGAGTAAACCGCTAAAAGGAGACAAAGGACATTAAGGGTGATTTATCTTCCAGAAAGAGTCTGCTGTCTGACTGCTCTCCTTGAACTGCTTGCCTTTCTCAGGGTTTGGATGCAATTCATAACGTAAAACAAGATGTCATCAGAAATGATGCTATTTGCCTTGAGCAAGATGCTTGAGCAAGGGGAAATCTGATCACAATGTCAAACTTGTGAAACACTGGGAAAATAGATATGTTTTATTAAAACAAATAAATAAGATACTCTATAAAAATACCAATATTTGTGAAAAGGTCCTTCTGGACAAAAGCTCATCCTTCATATTCCTGGGCCGAGAAGCTGGGCTCTCATCAAGCATAAGCAATTTGCCTCTCAAGCCATGAGAGGATAGAACTTATTTAAGATCCACCAACAACATATTTGGACTTTATTACTTCTTGCCCTTCCGGGAAGGTTGTTTCAATTCAAAGTAATATTTATTCCACACACCACATGAAATATATTTTTTTTTAGTTCTCAAATTGATTTTGTGAGTGATTCCTGTCTCCTAGACCCATCTGAATGGCTTTTAGGTTAAAGGGATCCCTGAGATTCAAGACTGACCAAGGATCTCAATGAAACAACGTAACTTCAGAGGAAAAAAACAGTTAAAATAACAAATTGTCTGCAATAAGGACAGTAAAAGAATAGCCTAAGACTCATGGGAGAGAACTGAGCCTGTGGTAATGAAACTACTTTGTCTATTGCTATAAAACTGTTCAGTGAAATCCTCAGCTCTCACTGCCCTTATTGCCCATAACAGGGTCAAGAAATGCCTGCTATAAAAAGTAAGTTCTCATTATGTTTTACCAAACACAATGCACATGCTAAAGAACCTATAGAAAATACGAAGACCGAGTTTTCAGTAAACACATTTAAACCTCAAAAAAATTATGCAGTTGAATTCTTTATTAAGATATAGTAACAGTGTATTTAGGACATGCTCCTAATTAAAACTCTAGCTACAGAAATCCCAGCTGAGCTTCTTATGTTTCCAAGTTGAGCTTCGAATGAAAACATTTATTTTCCTTTATGAGAGTAATCTCTATAGACACAAATGCTACTCCAAAAAATCTAACAAATGAATTCACAATAATAGTACTTTTTAAAAATTGTAATGTGTGTCCCTTTCACCATGTCGTAGGTGTGTGTGTTTACAAAAAGTGATCAAATCTATTGTGTGTGTTGTTGTTTTTTACAATTTCCACTTAATTTTCCCATAGGAATAGTTTTATTAATAACCTAATGTGTGTAAAGTGCTTTTTACACAAAAGGATGATTTTTAAAATGTTAATGCTGAGAAAGAAGAGAATTATTAACATTCTAAAGGTATTTTAATCATGGTAAGCCCTCAGGGTATTTTTAACTTTGCTGGGAAAAAGTTAATTGTTAAAAGATGCTCTAATGACCAAAAACAATAGGGCCTTTAAAAATATGTGCACTGATTTTTCTTCTCAGCCATTGAAACTCTAATAGGTTTTCCGTTTATTTTACATGCCTGCACTTCCAATGCCCTCATTCTGTTGAACTTGTGTTGCCCTCTCTAAAATGGGGGGTAATAATTTTGGTATCTTCTTTCCTTTTGTTCAAGTAAAGAATAGGTCACAACTTATAACATCATTTACTTTTATTTCCAGCTTTTGTAAAGATAAGATTGTCCATATCATGCTCTATTTTACTTTGCTCAGTATAATACATTTCGAGTAAAGCTTCTTATTTTATTTAATATTTTTTTTAAATTTTAAAATTACCATTGACATTCAATATTATTTTATACTAGAGGCCCGGTGCATGAATTCGTACATGGGTGGGGTCCTGCCGGCCTGCCCAATGGGGGCCGATTGGGGCCAGGCTGGCAGTGGGGAGGGGATGCAGGAGGTTGGCGCGGGCGATTGGGGCCCCGATTGGGCAGGTTGGCCGCTGCAGTGCATGTCATAGTGACCGGTTATTCCAATTGTTCCATTGTTTTGGTCACTTGGTTTTTATGTATATAGATTAGCTTCAAGTGTACAACATAGTAATTAGATATTTATATAATTTACAAAGTGATTCCTCCAATAAGTCTAGCACCCACCTGGCATCATACATAGTTATTACAATACTACCCCCGATGCTGTATTTTACATCCCCACGACTGTTCTGTAACTACCAGTTTGTACTTAATACTTTTACCTTTTTTCACCCAGCCTCCATTCCCCCTCCCATCTGGCATCATCAATTTGTTCTCTGTATCTGAGTCTGTTTCTGTTTTATTTGTTTATATTGTTCTTTAGATTCCACATTTTAATGGATGTTTATTTTCCTTTTAGAAAATTATCTCAGTTGTTTTGTTCAGAAACTTATGAATTCTTTCTATCTGGTGGCATTTTTAATTCTTCTGAAGCAGCAATGAAGTATAGGTATTGTTAAGTGTTGTTTTAATATACATCTTTCCATCTTTTAGGACTTTATTGTAACACATTCAATGCCTTTTAAAATTTAATCATTTTTCACCTCTGACATCCATGTTCTTATTTAAGTCAAATATATAACATATTATAATTAATATAATATATACAGGGGCTAAAGGTGAAAATTATAAAGCTCTAGAACAACATTATAAAATTACTTTTCTACTAAGGATGAAGAAAAATCAGAAAGAGACACACTTGTATGCTCATTTTTCTTAAATGAAATTATAATATCTCAGAACACATAGCTTAAGTATTATATACTCATTTGATTTTAGTGGTAGTTATTTGTTTAGAAATCATTGGAAGATCACTACCATTGTCTTCTATTTCTCCCAGTTTATTGAGATAAATATAATATTATATTAGCTTCAGGTATACAATCTAATTATTCAAAATATATATATATATATATATATATATATATATATACACACACACACACACATATATATGTGTATATATATATATATATGTATATTGCAGAATGATTACCATAATAAATTTAGTTATCATTCATCACTTCACATAGTTACACATTTATTGCCTGTGATGAAAACTTTTAAGGTTGACTTTCTTAACAACTTTCAAATATATGATATGCTATTGTTAACTATAATCACCATGCTATACATTATATCACCAGAGTGTATTTTTATTATAACTGGAGTATTGTACTTTTTAGCACCTTCTCCCTTTAACCCTCACATCCGAACCCGAACATCTGCCAACCGCCAGTCTGTTTTCTGTTTCTATGAGTTCATTTGTTTTTAGATTCTATGTATGTACAAGATCATACAATATTTGTAGTTCTCTTTCTGAATTATTTCACTTGTTTAATGACATCAAAATTCATTCATGTTATCACAAATGTCAGGATATCATTTTTTGTGACAAAATAATAAGAATAATTTTCATTGTGTATATATACCACTTTCCTTTTTTTCCTTTTTTTATTGAATGTATCGGGGTGATACTGGTTAACAAAGTTATATAGGTTTCAGGTGGACATTCTGCAACCACACCATCTGTACACTGTATTGTATGTTCATCACCCCATGTTAGGTCTCCATCCATCACCATATATCCCGCCTATACCCTCCTTCACCATCCCTTACACTTCCTTCCCCTCCTCTTACTTATTCCCACCTCCCTTTCCCCCATCAATCATGGACACTATTGTCCATGTCCATGATTTTTTCTTTTGTGTTTTTGCTCAATCCCTCCACACATCCCCATCCAGCCCTCTCCTCACCCCACAGCTGTCAGCCTGTTCTCTATCTATGTCTGTCTCTGTTTTGCTTGTAAGTTCATTTTGTTGATGAGATTCCACATATGAGTGAAATCATGTGGTATATACCGTTTTCTTTATCCACTTATCCATTGCTTGAATTTAGGTTGACTTCATGTCTTGACTATTATGAATTATGCTGCAATGAATATAGGAAGGCAGGTATCTTTTTAAGAGGATGATTTCATTTCCTTTGGATATATATCCAGGAATGGGATTATTAGATCATTTGACAGTTATACTTTTAATTTTTTGAGGAAACTCCATACTGTTTCCTATAGTGGCTGTAGCAATTTAAATTCCTAGCAACAGTAAACAAGGGTTCCCTTTTGTTCATATTTTTTCCAACACTTGTTGTAGATTGTCTTTTCAAATACAGTCATTCTCATAGATGTGATGTGATATTCCTTTGTGTGTGTGTTTCTTAATCCTCATCCTAGGATATGTTTTTATTGATTTTTACAGAGAGAGGAAGGGGGAGAGAGAGAGAAAGAGAGAAACATCGATGTGAGAGGGAAACATGGTTGGTTGCTTCACACACATGCCTGGACTTGGGATCAAAACTACAACCTCTTTTGGTGTATGGGTCAAACAACTGAGCTAGCCAGCAGGGGCTCCTTTGTGTTTTCAATTTTCCTCATGATTAGTGATGTTGAGCACCTTTTTATGTATTACATATGTCTCCGTTTTCCCTGATTGACCCTTCCCCAGCCACTCCCTCCCCAGGACAAGCCCCCACTGCCCAAGTGTCTGTATCCCTTGGTTATGCTATTATGCATGTTTACAAGTCCTTTGGTTGATCTATTACCCTCCCCTGCATCCTCCCCTGCCTTCCCTCTGAGGTTGGACTGTCTGTTCAGTATTTCTTTTTCCCTGAATCTATTTTTGTTCATCAGTTTACGTTGTTCATTATACTCCACATATGAGTGAGATCATGTGATATTTATCTTTCTCCGACTGGCTTATTTCACTTAGCATTATGCTTTCCAGGTCCATCCATGTTGTTGCAAATGGTAAAAGTCCCTTCTTTTTTACATCAGCTTAGTATTCCATTGTGTAGATGTACCATAGTTTTTTTTAATCCACTTATCTGCTGATGGACACTTAGGCTGTTTCCAAATCTTAGCTATTGTAAATTGTGTTGCTATAAACATAGGGGTGCATATATCCTTTCTGATTGCTGTTTCTGATTTCTTGGGATATAGTCCCCACCAGCAGTGAACGAGGGTTCCTTTTCCTCCACATCCTTGCCAGCACTTGTCATTTGTTGATTTATTGATGATAGCCATTCTGACAGGTGTGAGATGGTACCTCATTCTTATTTTGAGTTGCATCTTTCAGATGATTAGTGACTTTGAGCATGTTTTCATATGTCTCTTGGCTTTCTGAATGTCCTCTTTTGATAAATGTCTATTTAGAGCCTTTGCCCATTTTTTGATTGGATCGTTTATCTTTCTTTTGTTAAGTTGTATGAGTTCCCTGTAAATTTTAGAGATTAAACCCTTATCAGAGATAGCATTGGCAAATATGTTTTCCCATGCAGTGGGCTTTCTTGTTTTGTTGATGGTTTCTTTTGCTGTGTAGAAGCTTTTTATTTTGATGTAGTACCATTTGTTTATTTTCTCCTTAGTTTCCATTGCCCTAGGACAGTGATGGCGAACCTTTTGAGCTCGGCGTGTCAGCATTTTGAAAAACCCTAACTTAACTCTGGTGCCATGTCACATATAGAAATTTTTTGATATTTGCAACTATAGTAAAACAAAGACTTATATTTTTGATATTTATTTTATATATTTAAATGCCATTTAACAAAGAAAAATCAACCAAAAAAATGAGTTCGCGTGTCACCTCTGACACGCGTGTCATAGGTTCGCCATCACTGCCCTAGGAGCTGTATCAGTAAAGATATTGGTATGACATATGTCTGCTATTTTGCTGCCTATGGATTCTTTCAAGATTTTCATGGTTTCCCATCTTATATTTAAATCCTTAATCTATTTTAAGTTTATTATTGTGTATGGTATACATTGGTGATCTTTTATTTTTTTTGCATATATCTGACCAATTTTCCCCAACACCATTAATTGAAATGACTGTCTTGACTCCATTGTATGTTCTTGCCTCCTTTGTCGAATATTAATTGAGCATAATGGCTTGTGTCGATTTCTGGGTTCTCTGTTCTGTTCCATTGGCCAATATCATACTCAGTGGGCAAAAACTAAATGCAGTGTATGGCGCACAGTGAGTTCAGAGATCATTTGAGAGGATCCCTGATTAAGATCTGCAGTAATTTGATGCACTGTTGCCCTTCTGTTGTCTTGTACCAGTCTTGCCACTCTCCGTTCTACCCTAACATTGACTAGTCACTGACCGCCACAATTCACACATTCAGACCCAGATTTTCGGCTGACAGTCCAGTCTTTAAACACTTTAACAACAGCTGCTCTTGAACTTTTAACAAATTCAGCTGTTTTGCTGATACTTGCTCCATAACTCTGAGCGCCAACCATCATCCCACGTTCAAAGGCTGTTAAATCGCATCGTTTACCCATATCTTCAGGCCTTCACCACACTACTGCCTGTGTCCATGGGTTATGCATATACGTTCTTTCTTTAATCTGCTCCCCCCTTGCTGTTCTCTGTATGTTTTAATGCTGTTACACAGGCCTATAGTATTTTAATATAAACAGGGTAGCATAAGATATGGACAAAATCAAAAGGAGTGAGTTTTCTAAGGAGACATAGAGAATTGTTTTCAATTGGTAATCAGAATGAATTAAGATAAATAGAAAATACAAAAGGGTTTGATGAGACTAAAGCAGGAAGAGGTACAGTAGAAACTTGTTAATTGACTGCTTTCATTTTCAAAGAGAAGACACTAAACTGGTTATTAAAAGTTGAACCATTCATCAGACAGAGCTGGAGGGAAGAGCAGAAGTGAAATTTACTGTGTACAAAGGCCAGAAAGCATGACATTAGAGATAAGTTTGGTATAGTTTGGTTAGTTGAAAAATGAGTCATTTTTATTTATTTATTTTTCTTAATTTCATTATTGATTAAGGTATTACATATGTGTCCTTATCCCCCCATTCCCTCCACTCATGCCCTCACCCCCCTGTTGTCTGTGTCCATTGGTTAGGCTTATGTGCATGTATACAAGTCCTTTGGTTGATCTTTCCCCCTTACCTCTACCCTCCCCTACCTTCCCTCTGAGGTTTGATGGTCTGATCGATGCTTCTCCGTCTCTGGATCTGTTTTTGTTCATCAGTTTATGCTGTTCATTATATTCCACAAATGAGTGAGATCGAGATCATGTGACATTTATGTGTCTCTG
>NW_005871127.1:3240195-3247704 GCF_000147115.1 Myotis lucifugus
CATTTGGAAAGGTGGAGAAAATGGGGGGACCCAGCTTTCATGATCCAAAGCCTATCTTTCTACACCAAATTTTTATTTCCTTATCAAAAAAATTGGTGTGGTGTGGTCACGTAACATCCCCTTAAATATGGGAACAGGGAAAATGCCTCAAAATTTCCATTGTGTATTTTCTAGGTACCTCCAAATAGGGCTAAAGAGCCAAATTGTTTTCTGTGACACCTGCATCTTCCTGAGCACTACTGAGTTGTATAAGTTCTTTATAAAAATTTGAAATATTAACCCTCTTATCAGATGTATCATTAGAAGAATATGATCTCCCCATTCAGTGGGTTGTCTATTCATTTTATTGATGGTTTCCTTTGCTGCACAAAAGCTTTTTAATTTGATGTGGTCTCATTTATTTATTTTTTATTTTGTTTTCCTTAACCAAGGCAATGTATCAGAAAAAATATATTGCTATGAATAATGTTCAAGATGTCACTGCCTGTTTTCTACTAGGATTTTTATGGTTTTAGTCTAACATTTAATTCATTTTGAGTTTATTCTTGAGTATGGTGTAAGATGGTGATCTAGTTTCATTTTTTTTTGCACGTTTCTTTCCAATTTTCTCAATAGCATTGAATGACTACACTATCTTTACACCGTTGTATGTTTTTGTCTCCTCTTTCAAGTATTAACCATTTATTAAGGCATGACTCTCTCTTCTGCTCCATTGATCTACATGTCTGTTTTTATGCCACTATCATGCTGTTTTGATAACTATGGCCTTGTAGCATAGTTTGATATCAGATAGCATGATTCCTCCAACTTTGTTCTTCTTTCTTTATGTTGCTGTGGCTATTGGTTTTTTTATTTTATTTTATTTTTTTTGGTTCCATAGTAATTTTGGGGATATTTGTTCTAGTTTTGTGAAATATGCTATTAGTATCTTGATAGGAATTGTGTTGAATCTATAGATGGCTTTGGCTAGTGTGGACATTTTAATGATGTTAATTCATCCTATCCATGACCATGGTATATGCTTTCACTATTTGTAGGTTCTTTAATTTCTTTCTTTTATTAAAAAAACTAGAGGCCCAGTGCACGAATTCATGCACCTGTGGGGTCCCTCAGCCTGGCCTGTGAGATCGAGCTGAAACTGGCTCTCCAACATCCCCCGAGGGGTCCCGGATTGTGGAGGGTGAAGGCCAGGCCGAGGGACCCCACTGGTGCACGATTGGGCCGGAAAGGGATGTGGGAGGTTGGCCAGCTGGGGAGGGACTGCAGGAGGGCTCCAGGGCTTGTCCAGACCATCTTGCTCAGTCCTGATCAGCCTGACCCCAGCTGCAAGCTAACCTACCAGTCAGAGCATCTGCCCCCTGATGGTCAGTGCATGTCATAGCAACTGGTAAACTGCCCCCTGCTGGTCAGTGCACATCATAGTGAGCGGTTGAGCAGCCTTAGCATACCATTAGCATATTACGCTTTGATTGGTTGAATGGACGACCAGATGACTGACACAGCATATTAGGTTTTATTATATAGGACTATTTTTATTGTTGAAAGTATTACAGATGTCCCTCCTTTTTCCCCATTGACCCCCTCCAATCCAAACCCACCCCTCCCAGGCCTTTACCACACTATTGTCTGTGCCTATGGGCTATGCATCTATGTATATAAGTTCCCTGGTTAATCTCTCCCCACCTCCATCCTCCATCCCTACCTTCCTCTGAGATTCCACAGTCTGTTCCATGCTTCTATGTCTCTGGGTTTATATTGTTCATCAGTTTACTTTGCTCATTAGATTCCACATATGAGTGAAATCATGTGATACTTATCTTTCTCTGGCTGGCTTATTCTTCTTAGCCTAATACTTTCCAGGTCCCTCCATGCTGTATCAAAGGGTAAGAGGGCCTTCTTTTTTACAGTTGCATAGTATTGCATGGTGTAAATGTACCACAGCTTTTTTCTCCACTCATCTGCTGATGGGCACTTGGGTTGCTTGCGCATCTTAGCTATTGTAAATTGCGCTGCTATGAACATAGGAGTGCATATATTCTTTCTGATGGTGTTTCAGGTTTCTTAGGATATATTCCAAGACATGGGATCACTGGGTCAAATGGCTGTTCCCTTTTTAATTTCTTTAGGAAACTCCACCCTGTTTTCCACAGTGGCTGCACCAGTCTGCATCCCGACCATCAGTGCACTAGGGTTCCCTTGTTTCCACATCCTCACCAGCATTTGTCATTTGTTGATTTGTTGCTGATAGCCATTCTGACAGGAGTGAGGTGATACTCATTGTCATTTTAATTTGCATCTCTCTGATGATTAGTGACTTTGAGTACTTTACCCTATGTCTATTGGCCATCTGTATGTCCTCTTTAGAGAAGTGTCTATTCAGGTCCTTTGCCAATTTTTTAATTGATTGATTGTCTTCCTTTTAAGTGTTATGAGTTCCTTATATATTGTAGAAATGAACCCATTATCAGAAGTGTTATTGGTCAATATGTTCTCCCATAAAGTGGGCTCCCTTTACAGTGACTTATAAATTAACAAGTACATGTCTTTTACATCTTAGGTTCAATTTATTCATAGGTGTGTGTGTGTGTGTGTGTGTGTGTGTGTGTGTGTGTGTGTGTGTTTAGCAATTGTGAATGGGATTGTTTTCTTAGTTTCTATTTCTGATCATTCATTATTGTGTAAAAATCACAATTGATTCCTGGATATTTATTTTGTATCCTGCTACTGTAATACATTCATTTATCCATTCTAGTAATTTTTTAGTGGCATCTTTAGGGTTATCTCTATATAGTATCATGTAATCTGCAAATAGTAACAGTTTTACTTCTTCCTTTTCAATTTGGATGCCTTTTATTTCTTCTTTTTGTCTGATTGCTGTGGCCAGCATTTCCAGTACTATATTGACTACCAGTGGTGAAAGTGAGCATCCCTGTACTGTTCCTGATTTTAATGGAAGCACTTTTAATTTTTTCCCGTTGAATATAATGTTGGCTGTGGGTTTGTCATATATGTCCTTTATTATGTAGATGTGTGTTCACTCTATTCCCACTTTCCTGAGAGTTTTTATTATAAACTAGAGGCCCAATGCATGAAATTCGTGCAAGGGGCTCGCCCTCGCAGCCACAGTGGCTTGCCTCAGCCCTCACAACCCCGGCTTGGTCCAGAAGTCCGTCTGGAAGGACTTCTGGAAGGGTGTCCAGTCTAATTAGCATATTATGCTTTTAATATTATAAATGGGTGCTAGATTTTTTCAGCTGCTTTTTCTGTATCAATTGTTATGATCATGTGATTTTATTTTATTTTGTTTTATGTGGGGTATCTCATTTATTGATTTGTGGATATTGTACCAGTCTTGCATCCTGAGAAGACACAGAAAGGCTCCTATTGTGAGATTCCATTTATAGGAAACAGCCAGAATAGGTTACAAAAAGAGACAAATAGCATAGGGGTTTCCAGGCGCAGAAGGAGTGGGGCACGAGTACTTTCGGAGCAGGGTTTTCTTTTCCTTGTGGGGTGAGGGGACATTCGGAAACCAGGCAGTGGTGGTGAATACACAGCACCGTGGATGTACTCCATGCTCAGGGATGGCGCAATTTACAAATGGTGCAAAATACAAATAACATTTATTATTTAAAATTAATTACAACATGGGAAAATGAAGGCGAAAAAAAGAAAATAAGAAAAATGATAAAATAAAGAACCCCACAAATAATAAAAATAAAAAAATTGAATCACACCATAGAGAAAACAAAAATGCAATAATTAAAGAAAATAAAAGTAAAAGGTCAGTGTGTTGAGGGTTAAACAAATACTTCTGATGGCAGGGTGATCACATTCAACAAACAGGCCTTGAGCTGGCCCTGATGCCTTTGCTAGAGGCAGCGCCTCCTCTGAGGCAGGAACCAGGACAGAGTGGAGGCAGGGCTCTGCAGCCAGGGTTGGAGGGTCCTCAGTTCGGTGAGGAGAGCTGCACAGGCCGGCCCTGGCTCTTCAGCAGGGGCTGCTGGAGGTGGCGGGACCATTGGAGGTGGACAGGCCTCTACATCTGCCTCTGCATTGGGCTCCTCTGGATGGACAAGTTGTTGAAACAGGAGCCTGCTCTGCCCCCTGGGCTGGTGCTGTAGTTGTGAGAGGAGAAAAGATCACCCACGTGCCTGCATTTCCATGTGCCTCCCAAACACAGAACATGGCTGCAGATGTAAGGCGTTTATTGGGTTGGATCCTCAAAAGCAGATGATTGGTCCATGTGTCTCATGTGAGAGAACCCCTGAGATCTTCATCTGTTGAAACATAGAGACCCCTGCACCAAATTAAGCAGCTGCTCAGCTTCCCTTGTCCATGTGGACCAAGATTGGTGGTCCTATCCCCTCTCCATGGACCACAGTGCTTTTTCTAATTCCTGCCTATTTCATGAGTGCTCTGACTGGGAGTCTCAAAAAATACATCTCTGAACAATTGTGAAACAATTTCTGTGGGGCAACCTCCTAGGGGGAGCCCTGCCAGTGCAGGTGTGCCCCTGTGGGACTTTGGCAGGTCCTGCACACTGTTCTCCCAGAGGAGGGGCTTTCCCCTTCCTCCCCAGGGGACCTGCTGGGGCTTCTGCTGCCTCACTTTGTCCCCAGGGCTGGTCCCCACCAGCCCAGAAGCCTGATCTGAGTGGAGGGGCATCTCTGGCATGTAGAGGCCTGTGCAGTGCCTCTCATGTTGGAAGTGCATGTGTTTGCCCTTTGTCCCTTTAGAAAACACCAACCTTTGAGAGTTTTTTGCACCACAGGGCTGACACACCTTGGCCTTCTGTTGTGTGGAAGGCTTTCCAGCTTGTGGTTTGTCTTCCCAGATTTCTGCATTTTTCTAGTTGTTTTGGGCACAGGAAGAGTCAGCCATTGCCTGACTGGCTTCTGGCCCTGGGGTCACACTTAGCCCAGTGGTCTCTACCTTGAGATTAAGCTCATGCTTACTGAAAGGGCTTTTTTCCCGCCATCTAATCTCTAATCCACCTATGAATTCACTTTCTAATAGCAAAAATGCTATTTCAGATAAAAACAGATAAACATGTGAGCTGACACAAAAAAACACTTTTTGTGGGATTCCATTTCTAGGGAACAGGTAAGGGGCAGAGACAGGAATCAGATCAGGGGCAGGAGGAGTGGGGAGTGAGAACTGTTGCTGCAGGCTCTCCTTGTAGGTGTGATGGGACATCCTACAACTCGACAGTAGTGATGCTTACACAGCACCATGACTGTCCTTCATGCCCAGGAATTTAAAATATGAACAATAACATTTAAAATGTGAACAATAGCCACTTAAAATATATTTATTTATTACTTACAATGGATTACACAATGGAAAAATGAAGACTAAAAACAGATATAAGAAAATAATAAAAGCAAGACCCCAAATAAGAAAAATAAAAAGACAACCCAAATCACACAATCGAGAACATATAAACAAAATAAATAAAAAATTAAAAGGAAAAGATCAAGGAGTGAGGGTGAAACAAGGTTGTCCCTTGGGACAGGGCGAGCACATTCAACAACGGGCCCTGACCTGGGCCCTCCACAGGCAGCTCCTCCTCTGAGGCAGGAACCAGCATGGGTTCCAGGGAGGGTTCTTTATCCAGCGTTGGTGGGGCCTCTGTTTTGTCTGGGGCCGCCCGTGGTTCCACAGCTGCAGCTGGAGAGGCTGCTGGAGGTGGTGAAAGCTCTGGAGGAGGACACACCTCCAGCTCTGCATCCTGCTCCTCAGGATGGACTTTGGGTGTGACAGGAGGAGCTGCTTCCATCTCCTGGGCTGCTGCTGGAGCTGGAGGAGGAGAAAAGATCACCCACATGCCTGTATTTCCATCTGTCGCCCAAAGACAGAACACTGGGCACATTTCAGGACCTACCACAGGGCGTGCTCCCCAACCGCAGTCCAACAGATATGTGGTCTGAGTCTAGTCTTTGCTCCTGGCCAGGCTCGGGGGTGCTCTGGCAACAATCCCTCCCCATAAACTCGCCTGCATTTCTCCCACCCATTTCTTTACTACCCTTTCCTCCTTGCCTCCTCACCCTTGGGCTCTGCCTTGTTGGGCTGCAGATCTTCCCTCCTGGTGTTAGTAACAGAATAATCGCGCTCCAGGGCAGGGTTGAATATTGCCATCCTGGTGTTGGGACTGAGCGGCTTCGAGGTTCGAGGTTTGTGGAGCCTGGGGGGCTTCAGTGGAGGAGTCCTCCTCCATCCACCCACAGGCACTGGCTCCCAGACGCCCAGGTGGCCACACTCACTTCAGGCCTGACCTGGCCCTCAGTGGTGTGGCTCACCCTCACCGGCCCCTCAATGGGGCGGGGGTCTTCCTCCCTCACTTGCTGCTCCACCTTGACTTGGGTTGAGCTCTGCAATGACAGTGACCAGCAGCTGGTCAGGAGGCCTCAAGCCTGGCCCCAGTCACTGCTGCTTCTGCCCCCTGGAACTTCTGCTTCCGGATCAGGCCCAGCCCTGTGTCTGCACAGACCACCACCCAGGGGAAATGAGAGTCACCTCCAGGGCTCAGGATAGACCTCGGGCAGAGGGCGCCGCTCACACTCCATGTCCACCCAGCCAGCCTTGACCTGGGGTGCGAACATGACTGGTCCTGACCCCCCAACCCAACCTGTTCCTGTTCCTGGCAAGGCCTCTCAACATGAACACCCTTTATACTGCCCCCCACCAACACACACACAAACACACACACACACACACACACACACACACACACACACGAGGAGGGGACATAGGGCTGCTCAGGTGGGAGTGGTGGCCGGGCCTGAAAAAAACTGCCCTAAGCCTCCCTGTGTTACCTCCAGATCCCGCCTTGCAAAGGGCCACAGGAGTCATCTGGGCTGAGCCCGGATCCAGGGGCGGGCACGTCTAAACACACTCTCATTGCTGCCTCTCTTGAGACCTCGGCCTCAGCACACTGGGAGACAACACGAAAACATGGTGTGCTCACCAATGTCTCTATCCCAGTGAGACGGGAAGAGGCAGTTATAGAATGGGGCTGCCTGGTTACCTGGTTCTGTTGGGCTCCATTATCAGGAAGTGCTCATGTCTGAGGAGATGCTCAGGGTAGGGGACGCACAGGTGACCTCACTTCCTAAGTTTTTGGGGAGCACGTCCTATGGTGGGTCCTGAAATGTGCCCAGTGTTCTGTCTTTGGGCGACAGATGGAAATACAGGCACATGGGTGATCTTTTCTCCTCTCCCAACTCCAGCACCAGCCCAGGAGGTGGATGTGGCTCTTCCTGTGATACCCAAAGTCCATCCTGAGGAGCAGGATGCAGAGCTGGAGGAGTGTCTTCCTCCTGAGCTTTCACCACCTCCAGCAGCCTCTCCAGCTGCAGCTGTGGAGTCAGTGCCGGCCCCAGACCAAACTGAGGCCCCACCACCACTGGATGAAGAACCCTCCCTGGAACCCATGCTGGATCCTGCCTCAGAAAAGGAGCTGCCTGTGGAGGGCCCAGCTCAAGGGCTCAAGGGTAAGAAACGTGG
>NW_005871127.1:3247804-3252021 GCF_000147115.1 Myotis lucifugus
GCAGAAGGTTTGGGGAGGTCCCATGTGAGCTTATGGCGGAGAAGGTGTTGCCAGACACATAGGGAGCACCCCCTAGAGTCTGCCGAGGAGCAATAGTCGGCTTAAGCCCACCCCTTTTCTGGACTGCCAGTGGGAGAGCACATCCTTTGGTGGGTCCTAGGCTCTAGCTCTGTTCTCACTTTGGGGGACAGATGGAAATGCAGGCACGTGGGTGATCTTTTCTCCTCCTCTATCTCCAGTACCAGCCCAGGAGGTGGAGGCAGCTCCTCCTGTCATACCTGAAGTTCATCCTGAGGAGCAGGATGTAGAGCTGGAGGTGTGTCCTCCTCCAGAGCTTTCACCACCTCCAGCAGCCTCTCCAGCTGCAGCTGTGGAACCACGGGCGGCCCCAGACAAAACTGAGTCTCCACCACCACTGGATGAAGAACCTTCCCTGGAACCCATGCTGGTTCCTGCCTCAGAGGAGCAGCTGCCTGTGGAGGGCCCAGGTCAAGGGCTGCTTGTTGAATGTGATTGCCCTGTCCCAAGGGACAACCTTGTTTCACCCTCACTCCTTGATCTTTTCCTTTTAATTTTTTATTTATTTTGTTTATATGTTCTCGATTGTGTGATTTGGGTTGTCTTTTTATTTTTCTTATTTGGGGTCTTGCTTTTATTATTTTCTTATATCTGTTTTTAGTCTTCATTTTTCCATTGTGTAATCCATTGTAAGTAATAAATAAATATATTTTAAGTGGCTATTGTTCACATTTTAAATGTTATTGTTCATATTTTAAATTCCTGGGCATGAAGGACAGTCATGGTGCTGTGTAAGCATCACTACTGTCGAGTTGTAGGATGTCCCATCACACCTACAAGGAGACCCTGCAGCAACAGTTCTCACTCCCCACTCCTCCTGCCCCTGATCTGATTCCTGTCTCTGCCCCTTACCTGTTCCCTAGAAATGGAATCCCACAAAAAGTGTTTTTTTGTGTCAGCTCACATGTTTATCTGTTTTTATCTGAAATAGCATTTTTGCTATTAGAAAGTGAATTCATAGGTGGATTAGAGATTAGATGGCGGGAAAAAAGCCCTTTCAGTAAGCATGAGCTTAATCTCAAGGTAGAGACCACTGGGCTAAGTGTGACCCCAGGGCCAGAAGCCAGTCAGGCAATGGCTGACTCTTCCTGTGCCCAAAACAACTAGAAAAATGCAGAAATCTGGGAAGACAAACCACAAGCTGGAAAGCCTTCCACACAACAGAAGGCCAAGGTGTGTCAGCCCTGTGGTGCAGAAAACTCTCAAAGGTTGGTGTTTTCTAAAGGGACAAAGGGCAAACACATGCACTTCCAACATGAGAGGCACTGCACAGGCCTCTACATGCCAGAGATGCCCCTCCACTCAGATCAGGCTTCTGGGCTGGTGAGAACCAGCCCTGGGGACAAAGTGAGGCAGCAGAAGCCCCAGCAGGTCCCCTGGGGAGGAAGGGGAAAGCCCCTCCTCTGGGAGAACAGTGTGTAGGACCTGCCAAAGTCCCACAGGGGCACACCTGCACTGGTAGGGCTCCCCCTAGGAGGTTGCCCCACAGAAATTGTTTCACAATTGTTCAGAGATGTATTTTTTGAGACTCCCAGTCAGAGCACTCATGAAATAGGCAGGAATTAGAAAAAGCACTGTGGTCCATGGAGAGGGGATGGGACCACCAATCTTGGTCCACGTGGACAAGGGAAGCTGAGCAGGTGCTCAATTCAGTGCAGGGGTCTCTACGTGTCAACAGATGAAGATCTCAGGGGTTCTCTTACATGAGACATATGTACCAACCATCTGCACTGAGCATCCCACCCAATAAACCCCTTACATCTGATTTCAACAGG
Source organism: Myotis lucifugus (assembly GCF_000147115.1). Taxonomy (NCBI): domain Eukaryota; kingdom Metazoa; phylum Chordata; class Mammalia; order Chiroptera; family Vespertilionidae; genus Myotis; species Myotis lucifugus. The sequence continues at coordinate 3,249,658 of NW_005871127.1, forward strand.
CAGACATGCCAGAAGCCAATTCCAACATGACAGCAGGGCTGAATCTGGGAATGGCTGATGGCATTTCCCCAAACCTGAATAGGATACATTAAATTGATTGTTTGATGCCAAACAGCTCAGGGCATCTTAATCTACATGTTATTGCCTCCTACTGGCCAAACACCTGAACAGCCGTAGGCTAATTCTCCCCAATCTGACAATGGACTCTGTATAGGGAACCCTGACCCTTTGGAGTATATATCTCTGCCTCACCTCAGGACAATCTGTGTTAATAAGAAGCACGGAGTCCTGAGACTAGGAGATCTTAGTTTTCTTTAAACTAGGCTCCTCTGACCCCGATATGCCTTTCAAAATTATATTTTGTCTCTGGACTCCTGTTTAATCTACGCACAGCCTTTTCCAAATGTCCTGAACCCTGTCAGCACCAACACAGACATATATATGTGCCTATGACTCTGCCTGTTAGAGACATGAGAGAGGCAGAAGTGAGACATACACACTAGTCCACAAGTGATGGTCAAGTCACCTCTGGGATGGGACTTCCAAATCTGTCTTCTCCGTGAGTTGACTTTTTTGTGTAATGCATGTATGACTTTGATAGTTCTAATAATATTAATGTCATATGTTCAATGTTATCCATGTATCACTCATCTATGGAGTAAAGTACGCTATTTAGTTTTTAAAATTTTACAGTCTTTGATGATGGGGGAACAGTAGAAAGTTCAGAGGAGGACATTTTCATGGCCATGAGTCTTCCCACCGATTTGCATATGATCCACAGATTCTGGGAAAGTGTTTTCAAGACAGGATAGGGCAAAGAAGCGGTATCCAAATATATTTTAAAAAGCAAAAAACAAAACTCTTAATCCTCAACAATTAGGAAATAAACAACCCAGTTTTAAAATGGACATAAGATCTGGACAGTCATCTCACCACAGGAGCTACACAGATGGTAGGGGATGCATGATGGCTAAGAGTAGGTGGAAGGTACACTCATCTCCTCCCAGGACCAAAGGTGAATGACAGCTAAATTATAGAACAAGCAACCTGAACAATCAAATGAAGACTAGTTGGACATAAGCCTTATAACCAATGGTTAGAGACAAAGCCAAACCTGGGTGGTGAGAAAGAGACCTGAAAAGGGCTGGACCCACACCCTTGTGTGGCAGTAGAGAGCCTTCAGGAATATTTCAGTTGCAAAGGTAGCCCCTGAGGAATGAGGTGTCTTAATCCCTTTTCGGGCTCCTCATTCCAGAGCATCAGACCTGGGAAGAGGCAGCAGCTTAACAACTGCCTGTAAAAATCAGTGGGGATTTCTTATTTGTATATTCTTCCATTTCTTTCTTCATTTTCTTATAATTTCCCAAGTATAGGTCTTTTATATCCTTGGTTAAATTTGTTCCTAGGTATATATATATTAGATGCCTAGTGCACGAAATTCATGCACTTGGGGGTGGGGGTGGGGGTCCCTCAGCCCGGCCTGCACTCTCTTGCAGTCTGGGAGCCCTAGAGGGATGTCCAACTGATGAGGGATGTCCACAGGGAGCGGGCCTAAGCTGTCAGTTGGAGAGCCTTAGCACTGCCAGCTGCGAGCCAGGGTTCTCCTGAGTGGCTCTCCCCCTGTGGGAGTGCGCTGACTACCAGGTGGCAGCTCCTGCGTTGAGTGTCTGTCCCCCCTGGTGGTCAGTGTGTGTCATAGCTACTGGTATTTCTACTGTTCAGTTGATTTGCATATTAGCCTTTTATTGTATAGGATAATTGTAAATCAGAGTGTTTTCTTATATTTCTTTTCTGATAGTTCTTTATTGGAGTATAAATGCAATTAAATTTTTGGATATTTATTTTATATCCTGCTAATTTAATGGATTCATTTTTCAGTTCTTCTAATATTTTTGTGGAATCTTTAGGGTTCTCTATATACAGTGGTATATCTTCTTCAAATAATAATGCTTTTACTTCTTCCCTCCCAATTTTTGAAGCCTTTTATTTCTTCTTCTTGTCTGATTGCTGTGATTAGGACTTCCAGTGATATGTTGAATAAAGTGGTAAAAGGAGAAATCCCGAGTCCTGGTGGGTAGCAAACAAAACCCTAGGTCCCCGTCCCCACTCAGGAAGGGGCAGACCCCAGTCCTCCACAGTCTCTCTAGGCCCCACCCCCCACCCCTCAACCCCCCACCCCTGCCTCCTCTCTCCTCAAGAAAAAAATAAAAAAAAATAAAATAAAAGAGAGTCCCTGCCCTGTTTCTGATCTTAAGGGAAATGTATAAGCTATTCCCATCCTGACTATGACGATGGCTGTGGGGTGCCAAATATGGGTTTTAGTTAGGTTTTGGAATGTATCCTCTATCCAAGTTTATCTATTAC
>NW_005871127.1:3252136-3316886 GCF_000147115.1 Myotis lucifugus
TCCTTTTCTTCCCATTAACCTTCCCCTGGCTCCCCTACCCCTGGCACATGCTGTCACCCCCCCTCCCCCAGTGTTTTGTGTCCATTGGTTACGCTTATATGCATGCATACAAGTCCTTCGGTTGATCTCTTACCACCCTCCCCCAACACTTCCCTGCCTTCCCGCTGTAATTTGACAGTCTGTTTGATGCTTCTTTGCCTCAGTATCTATCTTTTTGTCCATCAGGTTATAATGTTCTTTATTATCCATAAATGAATGAGATCATGTGGTATTTTTCTTTCACTGCCTGGCTTATTTCACTTAGCATAATGCTCTCCGGTTCCATCCATGCTGCTGAAAATGGTAAGAATTTCTTCTTTTTTTTTATAGCAGCGTAGTATTCCATTGTGTAGATGTACCATAGTTTTCTAATCCACTCATCTGCTGATGGGCATTTAGGCTGTTTCCAAATCTTAGCTATTATAAATTGTGCTGCTATGAACATAGGGGTGCATTTATCCTTTCTGGTTGGTGTTTCTGTTTTCTTGGGATATATTCCTAGAAGTGGGATCACTGGGTCAAATGGCAGTTCCATTTTTAAAGTTTTGAGGAAATGCCATACTGTTTTCCACAATGGCTGCACCAGTTTGCATTCCCACCAGCAGTGAAGAAGGGTTCCTTTTTCTCCACATCCTTTCCAGCACTTGTCATTTGTTGATTTGTTAATGATAGCCATTCTGACAGGTGTGAGATGGTACCTCTTTGTGGTTTTGATTTGCATCTCCCGGATGATTAGTGACTTTGAGCATGTTTTCATGTGTCTCTTGGCTTTCTAACTATCCTCTTTTGAAAGGTGTCTATTTAGGTCCTTTGCCCTGTTTTTGATTGGGTTGTTAATCTTCCTTTTGTTAAGTTGTATGAGTTCCCTGTAAATGTTGGAGATTAAACCCTTATCAGAGATAACATTGGCAAATACGTTCTCCCATGCAGTGGGCTTTCTTGTTGTTTTGTTGATGGTTAATCTTGCTGTACAGAAGCTTTTTATTTTGATGTAGTCCCATTTGTTTATTTTCTCCTTAGTCTCTCTTGCCCTAAGGTCTGTGTCTGTAAATATATTGCTGCAACATATGTCTGCAATTTTGCTGCCTATGGAGTCTTGTAGGATTTTTACAGTTTCCCGTCTTACATTCAAGTCCTTTAGCCATTATGAGTTTTTTTTTTTGTGTATGGTGTAAGTTGGTGATCTAGTTTCATTTTTTTGCATGTATCTGACCAAATTTCTCAGCACCATTTATTAAAGAGGCTGTTTTGACTCCATTGTATGCTCTTTCCTCCTTTGTCAAATATTAATTGAGTATAATGGCTTGGGTCAATTTCTGGGTTCTCTATTCTGTTCCATTGGTCTATATGTCTGTTCTTGTGCCAGTACCAGGCAGTTTTGAGAACTGTGGCTTGGTAATATAGTTGGATGTCTGGTATTGTGATCCCAACTTTGTTCTTCTTTCTCAGGATAGCTGTGGCTATTCAGGGCCTTTTTTTATTCCAGATGAATTTTTGGAGAGTTTGTTCTAGATCTTTGAAATATGCCATTGGTAGTTTGATAGATATTGCATTGAATCTATAGATTGCTTTAGGTAGTATGGACATTTTAATGATGTTGATTCTACCAATCCATGAACATGGTATGTTCTTCCATTTGTTTACATCTTCCTCTATCTCTTTTTTCAATGTCCTGTAGTTTTCTGAGTACAGGTCTTTTACGTCCTTGGTTAAGTTTATTCCTAGGTATCTTAATTTTTTTGGTGCAATGGTAAATGGGATTGTTTTTTTTCATTTCTCTTTCTGTGGGTTCTTTATTGGTGTATAAAAAGGCCATAGATTTCTGGGCATTAATTTTGTATCCTGCTACATTGCCAAATTCATTTATTAGGTCTAGTAGTTTTTTGATGGAGTCTTTGGGGTTTTCTATGTATAGTATCATGTTATCTGTGAATAAGGACAGTTTTACTTCTTTTCCAATTTGGATGCCTTTTATTTCTTCTTCTTGTCTGATCGCTATGGCTAGTACTTCTAATAATATGTCAAACAGGAGTGATGAGAGTGGGCATCCCTGTCTTGTTCCTGTTCTTTGGGGAAATGAGTTTAGTTTTTGTCCATTGATTATGATGTTGGCTGTAAGGAAGGAGACAAAATGGCAGCCGAATAGGTGGACTTGTCCTGCGACTTCTCATGGAGCAGATAGAAGAAACAACTAAATCGAATAACATTAACCCAGAATTGGTAAATTAAACATAGTTGGTGAGACAATTTTCGGCCAGAAAGGACAGAGGATGCCTGAAGAATGGTAGGATCAAGGATCTGGGCTGCCATTTTGTCTCCCTCCCAACACCTATTTTTAATTATATGTTTTGTCATTGAGTTGTGTGAGTTCCTTTTATATTTTGGATATTAAATGCCCTTTCATTTGTTAATGTTTTTTCTTTCTCTGGAGAAGTTTTTTTATTTTTTATTTGACTTTGAATTTAAAGTTGATATTGTGAACAGTACATCTTTAATTTCTGTCATTAATGTCTTAAAGTTTTCAGTGTACAGATCTTTCTCCTGCTTGGGTTACATTTATTCCTAGGTGGTGGGATTGTTTTGTTTTGTTTTGTTTTTGTTTTTTTCTTTTTGAAGTAATTATAAATGAAAAAATGTGTTTAAATTTCTCTTTCTGATATTTTATTGTTTGTTTATATAAACACAACTGATTTTTGTATATTAATTTTTGTATCCTGCAACTTACAGAATTTCTTTATTCTGATAGTTTTATGATGGTATTTTAGTTTTTTAATATAATCTATTATGTCATTTGCAAATGAAACATTTTTACTTCTTTCTTTCCGATTTAGATGCCTTTTTATTGTCATCTTAATTGTAGTGTATTTCAAATTCTACCCTAATTTTGGAGTCTGACAAATTACAAAACCTAAAACTGAGAGAGCTCTTGGTAACCAAAATAAATAGGCCTTCAGTCACCTTGTTTGGAGGGAAATCACTTTTGTTCTTTTTTAGTTTTGATAGTTAATTAGACCATCAAAATAGTACTTTTTGAGATTAATGTTATATATTTGAGCCCATTTGTAATGGACTGTGTGGTTTACTTGGCATGTGAAAGGTTAATCATACACTTTATGCAACTGAAAGGATAGTGAAAATCAGTCCTGTCTCTGCTCTTTTCCCTGTAGGAGACTATATTCCATATACATTTACTATGAGTTAAGCTTCGACTCAGGTAGAATATGGGTAATTTCCAGCTTATCTTCTATAAAATTCACATTTAACACAAATGTACACAAAAATACATGCATTTTTGAATCATTATAAAAATCCATGAACTCTGTAGTATAGATTTATAAATACTAAAGGTATTCAGATTAAATAAGATTGTTAACATCATTCATTTTTATTTGATTATGTATGCAGTTATAAGTAACATTTAAATTTCTATCCTGGTAATAATATCATGCAAGTCTGTTCATTTTTACATGTTAACTAAAGTATAACCAATTCTGACATTTGGCTGAGCTTCACTGATTTTCACTTTGATCTTCTATTTTAGATCCAGTAGAATATTAAAGACATGAATCCTAAGTACAGAGGCTAAAATAATGTTGCTTAGAGATTTGCCTCAGTTCTGTCAGAGTTTTAGAATAGCCCTGTACCACCCTGTTTGAGTGAGGGAAAAAAAGAACAAAACAATATATCTATGTGCCATTATTTAGTGGGAAATATATTGAATGGATCTTTAACACAAATGTCTTTGAATCTATATACTAGTATATAAAAGGCTAATATGCAAAGTGTCCCCTTGGGAGTTCGACCTGAAGACTGGGAGTTCGATAGCTTGCTATGATGTGTGATGACCACTAGGGGGTAGTGCAGAATATAGAAAGGCCCCGGGCGGCAGCCGGAAGGCCCCTATTGGCCCTGATCGCTGGCCAGGCATAGGGACCCTACCCGTGTACGAATTTAGTGCACCGGGCCTTTTGTGTATTATAATAGTAAGTCTTTTTCTTTTATCCTGTGTGAAGTTTGCTTCCAAACATCAATAAAGTTGTCTTAAAAAATGTATTGGGAGATAAACTTTAGGCCATCATATCAGTGTGGGTTGTATAATGATGAGAAAACTAGAATAATTCAGATAAAGCATCCTATTATTTTATTATAGCAATTAGAGATCACACATATATTTTGAATCCCTGTGCCTAGAATAATACCTAAGATACCCTGTGCATTCAAACAAATGTCATTTACAATGAGTCAATAAATTCTTCTTTACCATGGAGATGGTATTAAAAGGAACTTTCTTTTAGATATGCTCTCACTGTGGACAGACTGGAGGTCCGTAGGTATAAATGTCCTATTTATAACACACATAGCTTATCTATAATAAGTGGTTCTGAATTAATGCCCAGTTCTTTTTTTCCTCTCCTATTGGTTAGATTTCTAAGCCAGCATCCCTGATAAACCTTCCATTAGTTTTCTCATGTTTTAGCTACAGTACGTTTTCTTATGCTCATCCTGTACTGACAGTAAGAAATCTAAATTGTGGAATAATCTGATGTTTACCATTTCTTTCTCTAAATGTTTCACTGTTTATAAAGCACATGTATATATAATTTTTAAAATTATATTTAAATAAACATAATAAATCTTAACATGCTCATTGTATTATAATTCAAGCAGCTGCAACAATGTAACAGTTCCCCTGGCTACTTCCCCAATACAAGACACTTCTTAAAGGATCATCCTTTTATTAGTTTGGTATGTGAATATTTTTCTATGTATATACACATAATGAACACATATAAAGGTAATTTTATTATGTATTACCTATTTTAGTGTATATTATATTGATAATCTAAATGTGTCATCAAGCTTTTGATTATTTTATTATTATTACATATATATTGATAAAGCAGTTATTCTGTCTTGCCAATACTCCTATATCAAGAGAATCCATCTTATCTTTAAACTGATGCATAATATACTGTAGTACAGGTTGACAGCTCCTCTTCTACATTCTTTAAATTGGATAATCTCACCATTCCTTCGTGGTCGTAGTAAGAGGAAGAGTGTTTTGGACACAGCAGGATGCTACCATGGTCAACAGTAAAACCATGTTAATTCCAACATGAACTTCCTGGTCTCCCAGCTTAAAGACAACATGTTGTCACAGCAGGAGGTAGAGGAGGTAGAAAAATGCAATTCTGATCAGATTAATTTATTTATTCTGCCTGACAAATAGGTCAGTGGAAGAAGCAATAGACTGTAGTGGTTTAGATTTTCTGAAACACACTTGAAATTATTTATTTAAAAGAAACTCCAAACCCCTCACACTTAGTTCCTTCCTTTTAATCTAATCAGGATTCCAGCCACAAAATATTTTGCAGTGATTTGAAAGGTCCCCAACTGTGGCTTTATAGTGTTGCCTGGTCCAAGTACTAACTAGTCTCATAAATTCAACATTTTGCATTATTATGTGAATGTAATTTGCTTCCTAGGTTCTGTGTTTGGTACCTGCACAGCCCATACTTATTGATAAAAGTACTGCTAGTTGTGTTCATTCCAAGGGGGTGAAGACAATATTATCTTTCTTTTACTAAATTAAGCACAAAACCAGATGTTTAAATACAGATATATCAGTTGGTATTAAACTGACCTGTCTTTTTCACTGCTTTTGGATTTTATTTAGTAGCTTTATTGAAGCATATTTGTCATATTGAAGATATTTTAAAAGTCTACAATTTGCTAAGTTTTGACATAGGAATACCCCAGTGAAAACAATGACACAATCAAGACAGTAAACGTATGAAAAGTTAACATAAATTCCTAAAGCAGTCTACAAAATTTGCAGGGCCCAGTACAAAAAAATGGGGATCACTACCAGAAATGGAGATGTAAATCTCCTTTCTCAAGGGTTCACTGCCTTAACTCAAACTTATAAAGCTTGGTAGCAGCTGTCTGCTTTGAAATTTCAATTAAGAAAAGGTACTGAGCCCCACGCCGGGTGGCTCAGTTGATTGGAGCGTTGTTCCATACACTAAAAAGTAGTGGGTTAAATTCCCGGTCAGGATACATACCTAGGTTGCTGGTTTGATTCCCAAGTCAGGGTGCACAACAGGAGGCAATGGATTGATGCTTATCTCTTTTCTCAATCTCTCTCCCTGTCTTCCCTCATTCTCATTCTCTCTCTCTCTCTCTATCTCTCTCTCTCTCTCTCTCCCCCCCCCCCATATCTCTCTCACTCCTTCTCCTCTCTCAAAAAATCATTAAAACGTATCCTCGGATATGATTTTAAAAGAAATTGAAAAAAAAAAAAAGAAAAGGCACTGAGGAATGGTCACTTCCTAAGTTATATAAATGTCTTCTCACTCTGTTGTACATGTGAAACTAATATAATACTATATATAAAATGTACTTGAAATTGTTTTTAAATACAGAAAAAAAGAAAAGTTACTAAATTGTTAAAATGTACTTTTCCTATAAGCATTAATTGTAGAAGTATTGCAATTTTCTGTGCCTCACTATAACCCTAAATGAATATTAAATATTCATGAATCAAGTGACCACAAAAAAGTAAATAAATATTAATAAATCAAAGTGAGTGAATATTACTTTTGGTAAGGAGTTTGGAGCCATAACACTTTCACTATAAATCAGAAAGGTGAGAGTAAATAAATAAATAAATAAATAAAACAATTATGATTAAAGCACTTTTTCAAAAATTCAAATTTAGAAATTACCATACATGCAAACATATATGATCTAAAATGATAAGATTTTGAAAGATATTGCACAACATCACAGCTTTTTAAATTATGATATCTTAGAAGAGGTGATGATGACCTCCATGGGACAATTGATACAATGATAAATTTAGCATAAATATAATGATACTTATAGAAAGTAAATAATCTTGAAGCTCTGTAATGTCATTTTAATAATTTGCAATATTATACTTTAGTTTGTCACTTTTAAGATTTGTTTTCACTTTTTAACATCTCTGAATATAAATGGACTATCTTATAATTAACTAGTGGCCCAGTGTATGAATTCATGCACATTGAAAGGAAATTAATTAGAAGAAATATTTTAATATTGATATTCGCCCTTTCTCTATAATAGAAGTGTCAACCAAATTCATGATTGACAGTGACAGATCGAAACACACCCATGCAATTAGCGCCAGTGAGAGCTTTACATGTATCGCACATTCGCAAGTCAACTTAGCCTTTTATATATATAGAATAAACTTGCTTAATTAGACCTGCTTTCTGATTTAGGTAAACTTTTTCCAGCCCAACTTCTCTTTCAGGTAATTGTCAGCAACACAGTAGTAAATATCAACATGAAGCAGATTATTATTGTAGATCATGCAGGGAGAACAATGGGTAAAATATTTAACTCAGCAGTGTTTGACTATATTCTGCGCAGTGAGAAAACCTGAAGTCATTTTCAAGGTCCACCATTTCTTACTTCTTTTCAGTTGGATCGAGTTTCTAAATTTCTAAATCTCCGTTTTCCAGCTAATGAAAAGAAAATATGATTCTACTGAGTCTCCTATCTACCTACTCCAGGACTTCTGTGAGGATTAAATAAGATGAGGGATGGGAAAATGCTTCACAGACATTTGGTGAAAGTGTAAAATGTTTCCACCTGACTATAAATCAAGTCGTGTTTCTGGGCTGAAGAAACTGCCAGGAGGCTAGTCGCTAGGAAGAGGAAGCTGGGCATTGCTTCGTGATGTCATTACCCGGATGGACATTTAGCCTATTACCCTTTTATATATATAGATGGCAGTTCATGACTTAATTGGCAGAATGAGCTCAGAAGTGGACAAGTATCCTCCCATGAGATGGTAGTCCTGGTCAAGTTGTTGATTTCAGCTTTGTGATTCCCTGAGCCAAGAACTCAGCCATGCTTTACCAAACTAAGGAGCCATGGACACTGTAAGATAATAATTTTGTGCTATTTTAAGCCACTAAGTGTGTGATAATTTGTTGTAGAAAACAAATACAGCTAGTACTGAATTCCCTCAGTTATTTTTGCTTGTTCAGTTTTGGTTTCGGTATGTGAACTTTCCCCCTCAGTTTTTACAATTTTCATTGTATATAGAATTCTGTGTTGTTACTTGCTTTGTGTGTGTGTGTGTGTTTTTTTCCTTCTTAGATTGTTGTTCTCTCAGCACTTTAATATATTAATTGTCTTCTGCCTTCATTTTTTATGAGAAATTTTTTATAATTCCTATTTTTGTTTTGTTGTCTGTCTTTAATGTTTTTTCATGATTTTCTGTTCAATATTTGGATATAATATACTTTAGTTTATATGTTTGTGTTGGAGGTGGCATTGATATGCTGTTTGGAGTTTTCTGAGCTTTTCAGATTCTTAAGTTTGGTGTCTGTCATAAATGTTGGAAAATGTGTGGCCAGTATTTCTTTAAATATTTTTTTCTGCATGGTCTCTTCCATAGTACCTTTCCTTCTGAAATTCCAAATGTGCCTACATTAATCTGTTTGATCTTTTGCCACAGCTCCTGGATGCTCTGTTCTTTGTATTTTCACTCTTTTGTACAGCTTTGTTCTACTTTATATTTATTTCAAATTACTAATTTTCAAGTTTACTAATTCTTCAGCTCATTTTAGTTTTCTGAAGAGTCTATCAAAAGTTTTTATTTGTCTCTGTTATTATGGCTTTTATTTTTAGCATTTACATTTGCTCTCTTTTTATAATTTCCATCTCTTCATTTTGCATTTTGACCATGTTTTCCATTATATTTAACAAGTTAATTACAGTTATTTTGGTTTTTTTTAGATAGTTACAACATCTCTCATATCTGAATATGATATTGATTATATTTTTGTATCTTATTAGTTTGGTTTTTTCTTTAATATCTTTCATGATTTTTTTTATTGGAAGTTGAAACTTTAGTAGCTAGTAGAAACTGAAGTAAAGAAATTTTCTTTCTGGAATGGACATGACATTTCATTTTCTAGGCCTCATTGATGTGTTTCAGTTAATCAGCTAGGAGTAGGGCTGGATTTGAGGTTTGTTATTGTGTTTACCCTCTCTGCACTATACACTTCCAATTCCTGCCATACCTGTTGCTTATGGTAGAGATTGGATTGCCAGAATCAAGTCTGTTGGACTCTAAGCTTTAGTTCTGACAGTTGTGCTTGTTTACCTCTGATCCCTTTCCCCCAGTGATTACTGGAAACTTGTTAGCTTGGTGACATAGAATGTTGGTGAGTTGGGGAAAAGACAGAATATCCTCTGACTTTTTCTGAATAAGCATTGGCCTTTAGCAGTCACAAAGTCCCTGGGTCCTGTGAGTGTGACTTTTATAATTCTTCTGCTCTGTCCTGCACTGTAGTTTTGAGCCCAGGTTATTTTCTTGCCCCTTCCCCAGGATGATTGTTTTATCCTGTTTCTTTACCCCAGCTGCACTGAATTTTCACCAGTGGCCTTAGGGCAAAAATATGTGTAGTCCTATCCCAGCTTATTAATTATTCCGTGCTGGGATAGAGACAGTGAGAGGGTTCACCCTGAGATTTGTGCCCATCCTTCACAGCTTCTCTTCCCCTCCCCCGGGTCACCAAAACAAAAAATTTATGCAGGACTCTCCCTTATTTATTTATGTGTGCCCAGAGACAGTATCTACAGGCAGGTGGCAATCACTTCAATTTCTATAGCCTCCCCCTCAAAAATATTTTTCCCCACAGTATTTCCTGTAACTTGCATGTTGCAAGCTTCTTGATGTGTAAAGATGCAGATCCCCAGTGAGTACTCATGTTACCTTTCTCCCTGCCTGCTCTTGTCTCCTCTTAAATTTGGGGCCAGTTGGTTGCTCTGCTCTGTAATGGGTTGATAAAGAATGTCTTTAATATCGACTTAGTTTGGCTTTTATTGTTGCTGTTGTTAATTTAAGTAGGTGAGTGACACTCTTTGCAACTTTCTATGACCTGTAGCAGTAAACAGAATTACTATTTTTGTTTCAGACACATTTATTTTTCATTACATGTTATTTTTGCTAATACATAATGTACTTTTGTTATTTTACATGAAGTAAGTTGTATTTAAAATGTTCTAAGTTTAAATTATTAAAGAGTAATATGTAAAGATACGACCCACAAAACAAAAGCTCCTTTAAGAGATTGCTTAAAAATATAGCTGGTAAGAGTATAAAGCAGTACTGAAACCAAAATGTTTTAGAATATCTATTGTAGACTTATATGGGGATCAAGGAATACCCCAAGTAAAGGAGCAGATCTGTTTGTGTGTTTTTGAGTCCTATCTGCCCGATGGTACTTCTGCTTGAAAAGGAGTGAGACTTTGAAAACATGTTGATGATTTTAGCAGTTCTCCAACAATAATTTCAGCAACCTCATGAAATCCTACATCTTTTTTAAGATCTGTAGTTTAAAGTTGCTCTAATTTTCTATTATATTTGCACTGTAATGTCAGGTGTTCTGTAGATCTAGGATTCAGTAATGATTGTCATTCAAGGTCCAGCTGGAATAAATGATAATGTTAAGTGGTGAGCATTTTTTGGTGACTTCTTTTAAGTATTTAGTGCATTAGTAACTATTTGCCCAATGAAACAATTTTTCTTTTTAAAGAACTTTCTAACTCTAGAGACTTGGATAATGCATGGTTAGATAACGTAAACAACTCTGTAATCTAGAGCTTTAATCAATGGTAACAAACTTGATGTTATTTTTTGTTGTATGGTTCAGAATATTTTCCTTGGAAAAGTCTCATGCATGATATCATTTGTGTGTTTGTGTGTGCATATGTAACTATGCAAATCCCCCCCACACACACATACACACAGGTTCTACCCAATTGCCACAATCATTTAATTAGCCAACCAAGATCCTATGTATCACATTTATAAAATGGTAATGTATATGTTAAGTGAAATATGATATTTTGCTCTAATTCTTGTCTTAATGAATTCCAATGTTAATCCCACATGACTCATCTGTCAGGAGTGTGAGATTCAAAACTATTCCTTTTGTTGCCTTTCACTCACTGTGAAAACAGAGGAAAGAACGATCCCTTTGGCACATTCATCAAAACTATGATCAGGCTGATTAAAATGCAGATATACTGCAGCTTATGTTTTATCTGCAGTCCAACAGAGATACCTGAATTATTTGACTCTCCTTGTTAACACACTGTTTCCATGCCTTCTTTGCTATTGTTTGCTGCTGTTACTGGCATATAATTAAACAAGCACAACTGGAAATTTTGTATGCACATTTCCTCTCTGTGTCTCTCTGATATAATTTAAAACCTGTCTTCCTACCAGTAATGTACTCCTCAGGCATAGCATAGGGCGGAATGTTAATTTAGTGGTGTTCTGCACCGTATTACCATTGTGTGAGGAATCACAAATCTTATATGTTTTTAAATTCCAATACTTTCTATTTGTTGTTTTTTCCACTTCTTTGAAAGAATTTGCCACTTGGTACAAATATGCAATTTATAAGGATACATACACAACATGTAAGGAATACAAAGCCAGATGCCAAATAGTATTTCTATGAAACACACAATAACCCTATATAATAAACTCTACTATGCAAATCAACCAAACGACAGAACCACTGACAGAACGACCAGTCACTATGATGCTTACTGACCACAAGGGGGCAGACACTCAACAGGGGGAGCGCCGCTCAACCAGAAGCCAGGCTCACGGCTGGCGAGAGCAGCGGCGGTGGTGGTGGCGACGGGGGCCTCCCCACCTCTGCTGCAGGCAGGTGGTAAGGAGCGACAAGTCCCAGACTGCAAGAGCCCCGGACTGCAAAAGGGCAAAGGCCAGACTGAGGAATCCCCCTAACCCCCCAGTGTACGATTTTCATGCACCAGGCCTCTAGTGCTAAATAAAAATCTTATTTAAATTTTCAAGCAGAGGAGGGTCTTTGTGTGTATTTTTTTAATTGAGGTAACATTGGTTTATAATATATAGGTTGAAAATGTAGGGCAATATAACCCAACATCTGTATGAACTACATTGTGCTTTTCACCAAAAATCTACTTTCCATTCATCACCATATAATTGAACTCTATTTCCAATTTGCTCTTCCATTCCAATTCCCCTCTGGTAATTACCAATGGGTTGCCTCTATGAGTTTATCTTCATTTGTTTTGTTGGTTTGTTCATCTGCTTTGTTTTTTCTTTTTGTATTCCACATATGAGTGAATTCATATAGTACTGGTCTTTTCTTTCTGACTTATTTGACATAGCATAATATGATAAAGGTTCATCTATGTCAGCCGTGGGCAAACTACGGCCCGCGGGCCGGATCTGGCCTGTTTGAAATGAATAAAACTAAAAAAAAAAGACCATACCCTTTTATGTAATGATGTTTACTTTGAATTTATATTAGTTCACACAAACACTCCATCCATGCTTTTGTTCCGGCCCTCTGGTCCAGTTTAAGAACCCATTGTGGCCCTCGAGTCAAAAAGTTTGCCCACCCCTGATCTATGTTGCCACATGTGGCAGCAGGTGGCAGTGGAGGCTCTGCTGGCCCTGATGGGCCCCAACCAAGAGCGGGACTGCGGCAGGATGATGGAGCAGGTGAGCAGGCAGTGCCAGGCCAGGGCAGGTGAGAGTGGGTCCCCGATCGCCCCACCAATGGGACCGGCCCAGACTGATCACCCCGCAGACGGCTACCAACATTGGTGGCAGGGGGCGGGGCCACCGCCAGGCTCCCAGGCACTGAGGGAGCCAGGCAAGGTGGAGGGGGGGGCCCAGCCCTGATTGACCACCCTGCAGGCGGGATGGTGGAGCAGGTAAGGGGTCAGTGCCAGGCCAAGGCAGGGTACCAGGCAGGGCTGCAGCGCTGTAAGGCTGGGGGTGCGAGCTGGGGCCCGATCTCTGCAGGCCATCCTGGGGGACCCCACCAGTGCACAAATTCGTGCACCAGGCCTCTACTTTGGATATAATCACATTTCAATTATTGTTATGGTATAACGATAAATTACACCATCTGATGCTTCTAGAGGTAGCAATATACTATATCTGACCTTGCACAATTGTAAGAATGAATTCGTTAAATTCTGAGGGTTAAGTTTTAACATTTGGTGTTCAGAGTTTTGAGGACAGACATTCAAATATATCATATATGTAGTTACAACTTGGTGTCAACATTTTGGAGGCAAGATTTTAGGATGAATTATTTTTATTTCATGGCAAAATAATAGTAAAACTCTAGCTACAGAAATATTAGCATGAGTACATGAAGGCCTCTCTATATACATCCCTGTGTATAGTTTATTGAAATAGAAGTTACAATAGCAAAACAGTGGCAATAATTTAAATGGTTATAATAAATGACTCTTTAAATATAGTAAAAGATTAGAATATAATGCGAAGCAATATTCCCAAAAATTAAGGTAGATTTATATGAACTAAACTAGGAATCTATTCATGATATATTTTTTAATTAAAAATTAAGTTTTTTAATGTTATGTATGATACTATTTTATTATGTAAATGTATTAATTACATGGATAAATGTTTATGCATAAAGATACAGTTTTATGACCTGGGTGAGGGAAAGCATCAAACTGCTAGCATTGGCCACCTATGAGGTTAATATTTGAAAGATCAGGCAGAGGAATTTTCCTAACTTATAGAATTTAAAAGGAAAATGCAGGATTTTAGATGATTTTTACACTTTAGTAATTTTCCATCCTTTCTATAAAAATTATGCAATTTTAAAAATAAAAAAAATATTTTCCAGTTGTGCTTTCTTGGTGCTAGGTCGTAATATAAAAGTTTTAGCTTTGTGTGTAGTTGTCATCTATTAGTGTTGATGATTGACTAAGCAAATACATTTCACACAACTTCTCTTGGAATTCTGATCCAATTTTCAACAATGCAGTGGCTTAAATAGGATAATCGTTATATTTCCCCTCTTCCAGTACAATCTGACAAACCCAGGCTACCAATGCAATTCTGTTTAATGAGGTCATTTAGGTTCCCGTCTTGTCCATTCCATATTGTTTTCACAATTGTGTTCTTCAACAAAGTCAAAATTGGGTGGCTGCATATCTTGATGAAGAAGGAGAGAAAGCCCAAAGAAACAATTTCCTGTAGGCAGGGGAAACCCTCAGGCAGGGACATTTCATTTTTGCTGTCATTCCATTGCTGATAACTTGGTCACATGATCACACGTGTATATGTATATCCTTTTTCTTACTCTGCCCCTAGACCAGTGATGGCGAACCTTTTGAGCTTGGTGTGTCAGCATTTTGAAAAACCCTAACTTAACTCTGATGCCATGTCACATATAGAAGTATTTTTGATATTTGCAACCATAGTAAAACAAAGATTTATATTTTTGATATTTATTTTATATATTTAAATGCCATTTAATAAAGAAAAATAAACCAAAAAATGAGTTGACATGGTGTCATAGGTTCGCCATCACTGCCCTAGACCATCATATAATGTTTCGTGCATACATTTTAATTTCAATATAATCTTGAAAATTTGTTATTTGTGTCAAAATTATTGCATTGTCTTAGAGTGGATGACTCTGTGCTTTACCTAGATTCCAACTACCAAAGCATGAAAAAGTACTGTATTTTGTCCAATAGAGAAATGAGGTTAAAATATTAATAAATAATAAATGTTCCTTCCAACTTTATTGGCTATTTCAATTAAGTGTTGCAGATCTGATGGCCTCTTTTTATTCTAATAGGTTGTGTTCTTTAGAATTTCAAATAAGGTTGTCACATTAATTAGAATTTTCATTCAGAATATAAATTATAGCCCTGACCAGTGTGGCTCAGTTGGTTGAGTATCGTCCCATGCACAAAGAGGTGTCCAGTTTGATTCCAGGTCAGGGCACATGCCCAGGTTGCAGGCTTAATGCCCAGTAGGGGGCATGCAGGAGACAGCCAATTGATATTTCTCTCTCAAAGAAGTTTTTTCTGTACCTAACACTCTCTCTAAAAATGAGTGAGTGTGTATATATAAAAAAATATAAAAATAAATATAAAATATATATATATATATTACAATTTACTCATAAGTGCACCCTAAAATAGTTGTTAGGTAGAGATGCTGTGAGTGACGTTATTATAATTTACCACAGTTTGTTATAAAATTGCTAATGTCCTGGAATAAGAAAAATAAAATCATGGCTTTAGCCATTTCCTTCTAAATTTTAAAATCCATCAACCTTGGCATCTTTAAAAGAATGTGTATATTTTGAGATTTTTGTAAATTATGTTTTGGTACCAAAAACTAGTACAGTCTAAGTTTTTAATATTTCTCAAACAAAACAAGTATTATTTTCTATGAGATTAATGAAATCTTTTTTTTTATTTCTACCTAGTATTTTAACATTTCACTTTCTTTAATATCATGTAATTACTTTTAACAAAGGTTGATTTAGGTCATTTCCTAATGATGCATCAGTGAGCATAAATTGCTATTCAATTGTGTCAGCTTTCTACTCTGAGTCAATGACCCATAGAACCACTTATACCACAAATGTAAAATGATTCCGTTAACATACAGCAGTCTTCTAGTTTCCCTAATCATTAGAAAAAGAGCACTTAATATAGACATTCTTTATTCTGCTGCTGTAACCTATAAACTAAACTATCTCTTTATTTTAATGTGAAATTTCTTGTTACTCTTTACACTATCTACTGTCCAATCACATTTCAATTATTTGTCATTAAGCTTCTATCCTGATAAATATTCTCAAACTGTCCTTTCAAAGACCACATTTTAGTCAACAAATACCTTTGCCCTTCATCCCCAATATTACAGTCATTAGAGGCCCAGCGCACGAAATTTGTGCATGGGTATGGTCCCTAGGCCTGGCCTGCGATCAGGGCCATCTTTTCCAGCTGCCAGAAGCCAGCCCTGTCCCCCATGGCCACCCACCCCTGGTTCCCGTTCTCCATTGATAATTGGAGCCTGCCGGCCAGGGGGAGGAACTGAGAGGTTGGCTGGCAGGCCCCAATGAACGTCGTTCCACTGTCCAGTTGATTTGCATATTACACTTTTATATATGTAAATTGAAGATAATGTAATTTATATAAGATAATATGCCTGAAATTCAAATTCCATCTTTGTCAACTTTTTAATGTATGCCTTTAAATAAGTTACTTAAACTGTCCAAGCCTTTTACTTCATGTGGCTTGCTACTGTTTTAAAGAGATTATTTTACATTGAATTCAATAAGTTACAAAACACACTTACAGCCCTAGCTGGTTTGGCATACTGGATAGAGCATCAGCCTGCGGACTGAAGAGTCCCAGGTTTGATTTCAGTCAAGGGCACATGCCTGGGTTGCGGGCTTGATCCCCAGTGGGGGATGTGCAGGAGGCAGCCAATCAGTGATTTTCTCTCATCATTGATGTTTCTAACTCTCTTTCCTTCTCCCTTCCTCTCTGAAATCAATAAAGACATAGTAAAAAACAAATTTAAAAGAAACAGCAACAACAAAAAAACACTTACAGGATCGGGTACATATCTACACTAATAAAAGAGAAAAATGGTAATTGGCGTACGACCGCTACCCTTCTGATTGGCTAATCAGCGTATCCTTATGCAAATTAACTGTCAGCCAAGATGGCGGCCGGCAGCCAGGCAGTTGGAAGCGAACATGAGGCTTCCTTGCTCCAGGGACTGCAGACTCCAACGTTCCCCGCCTGACTTGCAGGCCTCTGAGCTGGCAGTTTGAAACATTCTAACAAATATAGCCGGCTGGGATCTCAGAGCTGAAGTTATACATTGTTTCGATTATAGAACGGCAAACAAACCAGCAGCGGAAGCCTCAGAGCTAGAGCCAGAGCTAAAGCTGGCCCAGAAGAAAAAAAAAAAAAGAAAAAAAGGAGCGGTTGGGAGCTTCCCGCCAGCCTGAAAGCAGCCCTCAGCCCCTCACCCAGACTGGCCAGGCACCCCAGTGGGGACCCCCACCCTGATCCAGGACACCCTTCAGGGCAAACCAGCCGGCCCCCAGGCTCTATCCTATATAGTAAAAGGGTAATATGCCTCCCAGCACCGGGATCAGCGGAGCCGCGAGCCTCCTGGCACCAGATCAGCATGACAGGGTGCAGCGCCCAAACCCCCTGATTGCCCTGCGGCTCTGTGTGTGACAGGGTGTGGCGTCCCAACCCCCTGATCAGCCCTGCTCTGTGTGTGACAGGGGGTGGCGCCCCAAACCCCCCCCCCCCCCCCACTGGCCCTGTTGGGTGTGTGACGGGTAAAGCCATAACCTCCCCCAATCGCCTTGCTCTGGTGTGTGACAAGTGGGGGCGCCCAAACCCCTGATCGTGCCTGCTCTGTGTGACAGGGGGGGGGTGCCCTAACTTCCCTATCGGCCCTACTCTGTGCATGAAAGGGAGGAGCTCCCCAACTCCCTGATGGGGCCCTGCTCTGTGCATGAAAAGGAGGAGCGTCCCCAACTCTGCCCCACCCCATCAGCCTACCCTGAGCGGTGACTGATGGTGGCATCGCAACCTCCCATCCGCCCTGCTCTGTGCATGACAGGGGGGCGGCGCCCACTCCCCAATCAGCCCTGCTCTGAGCCCGACCAGGGGCTGCACCTAGGGATTGGGCCTGCCTCTGCCACCCGGGAGCAGGCCTAAGCCAGCAGGTCGTTATCTCCCGAGGGGTCCCCAGACTGCGAGAGGGCACAGGCCGGGCTGAGGGACCCCCCCTTCCCCCCTGAGTGCACAAATTTTTGTGCACCGGGCCTCTAGTCAATATATATAAAAGCCTAAGCGACCGAATGACCAAACAACTAATGACTGGTAGCTATGATATGCACTGACCACCAGGAGGAAGACACTCAATGCATGAGCTGCCCCCTGGTGGTCAGTGTGCTCCCACAGTGGGAGCGCCACTCAGCTGACCAATGGGCTCCAGAAGCTGGGCTCATGGCTGGCAAGCGCAGCTGCAGTGGTGCAAGCCTCTCCCGCCTCCGTGGTAGCACTACTCAGCAGAGCTGCGGCAGGCACAGCAGGGCCAGGATGAGCAGGAGCAGCATGGCGCCCTCCCCAGGCTCGAGTTCCTCCCCAGCCGCCTGCCACTTCCTGCACTACTACCTCCCTCACTGGATGTTGGACTGCCAGTTTCGGCCCGATCCCCACAGGCCAGGCCCGCAGGGGATAGGGCCAAAACTGGCAGTCCAACATCCCCCAAGGGGTCCCAGATTGTGAGAGGACACAGCCCAGGCTCAGGGACCCCACCAGTGCACGAATCTGTGGACCTGGTCTTTAGTTAATAGTAACTGTTGATGCTAGACATGATTTTCATTCTCATTATTATTGATCTGTCATATTCTGTGAAATATATGATGTCAGTTCTCAACCTACTTCTCTGAATACTTCTTAATGTCTTTGGTTATTATCCCTACATTTGAATATTTATATTTATCTATTCCTCAGAGTCTTTCTTCTACTCACAATCTCTCCTGGGTCATCCTTACTCTCTCTCTTTGCTATGGACTATATATTTGTTTTCCCCAAAAATTCACATATCAAAACCTGAATTTCCAAGTGAAGATATTTGGAGATTGGTTTGAGTTCTCATGATGGGATTAGTGCCCCTTATGAAAAGAGACAGGAGTGAGTTTTCTTCTTCTCTCTGCCGTGTGTGGATACCACCTGCCATCTGCAAACCAGGAGGAAACCTCTCACCAGACATGCCATAACTTGATCTTGGATTTGGCAGCCTTTAGGACTTTGAGAAATAAATATTTGTTCTTTACTAGTAAGCCTATCTATGGTATTCTGACTAATGGCAGCCTGAACTAAGACACTCTTGGAATAAAAAATCACTTCTCAAATATAACCATTTCAATTCTGGAATATAGATCTCTAAAGATACTATCTTGAAATCACCTCTTGAATTTCATATTTTCTTCAAAATATTTCTTTCTTTCTGTCTTTCTGATAGCTCAATGTCCACATGCTTCAGTTTGAATTAATCTGGTCCCTAAACTCGTTTTAATTATCCTCACATTTCAGTTAGTGCTACTTCTTTACTCATAGTTACTCTCACTTTTCAACCTGTTATAAACTCTGGCAGTTAAATATTTGCCTAATAACATTGATTCTACCTTCAGTATAGTTCCCCTCACACCCCTGTTACACTCAGACTCTTGGCATTGTGTTGTAACTGCCAGCATCTCCTACATCCATCTGAATTGGGGTCAGGTTAAGCCTGTCTATCCACAGACAATCCAAGTATTTATTTGTTTCCCAATCTTTCATGAACATACAAGGATAGTCATAATTCAGTCCTATGTAATTCACCATAAAAAATGACCCTCAATATTTCTAACTGGAAATAAGTGAAAGGAGAAAAATAATAAATTATTTCAGATGAAAGGGATCAGGATAAGGAATTATCTAATATTATTGTATACTAAAGTCTTGGGAATGATTTATCTGGATATAAAAGTCATAGGTTATAGAACAACCTTTTACATATAGTACTTGACAAAGTATACATTTAGTAAAGGGGTGCTATGCAGACATAATACTATTAAAAGAATCTACAGAAATTGTAGGAGGATGGTTCTTAAAACAGCCCTCTTAAATTATCAAAGGTATGGTCAACTTCTAAAGTTATTCTGATACGGTAGGCAGTTAGGAACTATAAACTAGGTAGGAAGGTCACCAGGGTGGAAGGCCTGGGTGGATAGCAATAAATAATTATAGGATGGGACCTTGCCCCCAGGTTGACCTTTCCTCCCCTAGCATTTGGCTAGTCATGTAGTTTAGGCCAGTGGTCGGCAAACTGCGGCTCACGAGCCACATGTGGCTCTTTGGCCCCTTGAGTGTGGCCACGAAGTTTCAGTCGCACTGTACGTGCTCACCCACATGTGGTATTTTGTGGAAGAGCCACACTCAAGGGGCCGCAGTTTGCCGACCACTGGTTTAGGCCCTCTGACCTTTCATATCACCGGTCTTGTGTTTGTTGCAGTTTGGACCCTCATCTGGCTTTCCTCCCCTGGCATGTTGATAGTCATGTGGTAGGGAAGGAACAAGGGGGGCCGAGAATATCCTTATAAGACCCCATATAAGCCCTTGCATGACCACTCCCTAGCAGTGATGGCGAACCTATGACACGCGTGTCAGAGGTGACACGTGAACTCATTTTTTTGGTTGATTTTTCTTTGTTAAATGGCATTTAAATATATAAAATAAATATCAAAAATATAAGTTGTTTTACTATGGTTGCAAATATCAAAAAATTTCTATATGTGACACGGCACCAGAGTTAAGTTAGGGTTTTTCAAAATGCTGACACGCCGAGCTCAAAAGGTTCGCCATCACTGCAAAGCATTAAGCCCTAGAGCTAACAGATAGGCCTTAGTTGGGTTTCATCTCGAGGCCCAGAAAAGCAGCAAGAATAGGAAAGGCAATGCCATGACTGACATCAGCAATAGCAGGGATGACTAATGACTTCCTGCTCTGGTGCCAACCCATCAGTGGAGACCATAACCCTGAGGGAACACATCTGGAAAGATGATGAATATTCTATTGAGATCCTCCCTTGGGACCTCCAGATAAAACCCCTTAAGATGAGGGACCCATCGGGTTCTCTTTTTTGAGGAGCCTATACCTTCTTCCTTTCTTCCCTCCACCAGCTCTTCCTCTCTCTCTGGGACATGCACACTCCTTTCCCCACCCCTTTATTTCTCCAGATGTGTTTTCTTTGCCTTTCTTTCTCCTATGCTCCAAGGACCCTTCTTTTGCTGATGTAACTTGCCATTTTGAGGGTTGAAAGAATTGGCTGAAAGAAATAAAATTAATTATAAGTAGCTCTGTGTGATGTGGCCCATAGATCTATTTGTCATATACTGCTTTATATAGAACGTTGTTGATAAATAACATTCTATGTAAAGCAGGTGCAGAATAAGGCAGATGTTGGGAACTGATCTAAATACAAATATAGCTTTTCCACCCTAATTTAATCAACTGATATCTTTGTGAATGTTCAGAATAAAGGACCATATATTATATTAAAGACTGAGTCTTGACAATGAAAAGGGCAAATGAAGATTTTGTTTTTCAAAGTTTCTTATTAAAGTATAAATTCACCAGGAGGGCTGATACCTTAAACTTTGTCAGCTAACACCTTAGGTTTCAGCTGTCATCTTAATTAACAGCTAACTCTTTAGCAGAGACTAGCAACCATATACAGCCTGCCCTTGAGAGCCCAAGGAAGCAGAGATGAAATGTCAGGAGAGGCAAATGAAGCTGATTCTAAAGAGAAGAAGTGCCCAAGATTACAAAACCTACAGCATTATTTGCTGACAGCCAGCTTAGCACCTAAAACACCTTGCTTTTCTAAGAATAAAAACTATTCCAAAGAAATCTGAAGTTAAAAAAAGCAGAAAAGGTTTTGTGTTCTCTCCTAGCCCACTTTCATCACCTTCTTCACTACTTTTCTTCCCTCTTCAGAATGAGATTGTCTCTGGTAAGACAGTGATTTATTTTCAAAACAGATTGCGATGAGAGAAAGGATCTATAAAGAAGAGAAAAACCTTGTTGATGCTCCATTTTGAAGAATTTAAAAAATAATTAATGGTATTAATGTTGCTATAAAAAATCCATGAATGCTCTTCAGGTTGAAGTGGGGAAAAAATATATCACCATGAATTTGAAACTATAGTAGCCAGCCAACAGGATAAGACAAGAACTAGGAAAAATAGGGGAATTAAGAAACTAAACAAAACATATTTTAATTAAAATAACAACAGAACAAAAATAACAATACTAAAAAGAAAAGATTACTTGATAGTCATTCAAATGGAGCTATGTATGGTGTCATTACATCCAAACCGTTTCCATTGATAAGATATGAAATACAACTGTATATTCATATACACATATTTGTACATCTTCATGCATAGACATAGAAGCACACCATTGAATAACTTAAGTATGTGTAATTTGACAGTTTAAATCCAGTGAACTCAGTTAGGCAACCTGATTTGGCTAAGCAACATGTGGAACATAAAAGACCCCAATAAAGTGATTTTCCTTAGTTCTGCTGAAATAAAGATTCCGCATGCAAAAATGTAATGGTTCATAATTTGGGAATAAAACTCTTCCTGTGTAACTAATAAAGGATTATAGGTAATTGTGCCTGCAAGTTACTGAGTACCCCAAAGCTTGACAGTGTTTTATTTTTCCTGTTGTGTCTTATCCTTTACCTGTATTAAAGCCCTGCATATATATGTTTTGTAGAATCTTATGATCCCTTTAAGTTACCCAATCTGCGTAATTTTTGTGACACATATTTATCATTTTTATGTCCATTTCTATATCAGACTATCTAAAAATGCATAGAAAAATATCAGATTACAGTGACAACTTCAATCCCAATCCAGTGTTGTAATGTTGTTGCTATCCTATGTTGTTTTCATATTTGCAATTCTCTACTCTGACAGAAAGAAATCTAGTCCTGTTACCCCAAAAATATCCATTTATTTGCTAAAATTTTAAACATAAAAAAGTGCTCAGAATTGCTGTTGCCTCTGCAAAAATAAACCTATTTAGAGTTTAATACATGTTTGGAATTCTTTTTTTCTTTTGATCTTTAGCATGAAGATATGTAATTATAATACTTTATTCAAAAGTTTTGAGGGTTTCATTTTTATTCCTTTCAGCGTGATCATTTGAAACATGGTTTGCTCTTTTGAGTCTATGATAAATTTTATAGATCTTTATTTCTTCCTTATAGATTGCATTTATATATTAATCTATTTATTTGTGTGTATTTTTTTTGTGAGTATGTGAAACATTAAAATGGTTTGAAATGGCAGGACAGTGCAAAAAGATATATTCAAAGAAATGTTATCTTTCCTAATTCCCTATATCCTTTCTGTTCCATTCCTACCTAGGCCATATAGGGGCAGTTTCATTAATCTCTTAACTACCTTTCCTGTGTTTTTCTGTTCAAAACTGTGGATATATATGTATTTTTGTATTTCTCTTTTTTTTTACATAAAATATAGCATACTGTACATCTGGGATCAGCAAGATTTGTTTAAAGGCCAGATAATAAACAGTTTAGGTTTTTTGGGCTAAAGGGCAAGTCAAGGATATTATGTAGATGATCTATAATAATAAAAGCATAATATACTAATTAGACCGGACAGCCGAACATCCTTCTGGATGTCCTTCCGGACAAAGTCGCAGCGGCTACAAGGGCCGAGGGCAGGCAGCCACAGCAGCTGTGAGGGCGGAGGGCAGGCAGCAGTGTCAGCCAGTAGCAGCAGCAGTGATGGGGGATGAGGGCAGCACCTTGCCCTGATCGGTCCGGTTGCCTCCTGCAGAGGGAGGCTAGACTGCAGCTCCATCAGTAGGACTTCCCCTGAGGGTTCCCGCACTGTGAGAGGGGGCAGGCCAGACTGAGGGACCTCCGCACCCCCAGTGCACGAATTTTTGTGCACCAGGCCTCTAGTTGTATAATAAAAGAGAAAAAAATCCATAATTTTAACACCTTTACAATATAAAAATTAGCTATCAGTATGTCCCCTTTGGATAACTCTCTATTGAGGTCCTTTGCCCATTTTTTTAAATTTGATTGTTTGTCTTCCTTTTGTTAAGTTGTATGAATTCTTTATATATTTTGGAAATTAACCCTTTATCAGATGTATCATTGCCAAATATGTTCTCCCATATAGTGGGTTCCTTTTTCATTTTGTTAATGGCTTCTTTTGCTGTACAGAAGCTTTTTATTTTGACATAGTCCCATTTATTTTCTTCTTAGTACCCTTTGGCCTAGGAGATGTATCTGTAAACATAGAGAGATGTCTGAGACTTTGCTGCCAAGAGACAAAAGATAAAAATGCTCAAAGTCACTGATTATCAGAGAGATGCAAGTTAAAATGACACTGAGGTATTACCTTACAGCTGTCAAAATGGCTACCATCAACAGATCAACAAATGACAAGTGCTGGAGGGAAAGAATGTATTCACCCCTATTTTCATAGCAGCACAATTTCATTAGCTAAGATCTGGAACCAGCCCAAATGCCCATCAGTAGACTAGTTGATAAAAAAGCTGTGGTACATTTACATAATGGAATACTATGCATCAGTTAAAAAAGAAGGATTTCTTACCCTTTGAGACAGCATAGAGGGACCTGGAAAGTATTATGCTAAGTGAAATAAGTCAATCAGAGAAAGACAAGTATCACATGATCTCATTCATATGTGGAATCTACTGAGCAAAATAAATAGATGAACAGAATAGATCCAGAGACATAGAAATATGAACAGACTGTCAAATATAAGAGGGTAGGTGGGGGTGGTTAAGTGGGTGGGAAGAGATCAATCAAAGAACTTGTATGCATATATGTATAAGGCAGGGACACAGAAAATAGGGTGATGAAGGCCTGGGGGAGGGGCTGGGGCAGGCTAGAAGGGGCCAATGGGGATAAAAGGAGGACATATGTAATACTATCAACAATAAAGATTTTTTTCAAAAATGAAAAAGTATATAAAAATTGAAATTGCACACAATTTTTCATGATACATATTTACTAACTATAAGAATGAAATTTTGGGGGAGATATTTTCTTAAATAGGGTTCAAAATAAGCGATCTCCATTGGCAAAATCAGTCACAAAATTTCATTTGTTAATGCTGATCTGTAATCAGATTTTACATATGTCATCTTTAAATATGTTTTTTTTTTCTCATAGAAAGATATTGCCAAATTCTGTAATCAGTCTATGAGCATATGGCTTTAAGTGAGTATATTTATCACTTTGAAGACATATATAGAATTATATTAAAATCTTCTCTTGATATGTGCCTTATAGTACGTCATCACATTCCAAATCAGTCACTTCCAAATGAAGGTTAGGTGGATGCTCTTCAATTACACAGTAAAATGGACTGTGAAATATGAAAATTTCCTCTGTGCATGCATTGAGGTCTGAAAAAAGTCTGTTGACATGTAATTTTAACTTAGAAAATATATTTGCTGCAAATTTTTGTGGGAATAGAGATCATGCACTTTGTTTTAACTTTTGACAGCATGAAAAATGTATTATGTAGCTTGACATTACTTTTGATTCAAACATTAGTCTTTCTCAAAATTACTTTGCCACAATTTAAGATTCACATATAAGCGCTGTTTTAACCTCATAATTTTAGATTTAATTCACTAAAAAACATATTCAAGCATATGCCAAATGTTTATTTCCAAATTTCATTCAGTGCTCAATAATAGTGTTTTTGGAATAGTTCTTCCAATACAGAAGGACTTTAATCTTGGATTTGAGCTCAATAAATTGAAGTAAAACTTCACCATTGCTAAGGCATGAAACTGCTGTGTAGTAGGACAAATCATGATACTAAGCTTCTTTTATGATAAAAAATAATGGAATTAACAATGACCAAGTTGGCAAGTGTGAATGACATCCACCATTGACACTACTGGCTTAACAACATGCTAGAGTTACATATTTCCCTCTTCAAAGTACCTGATGATAAATGATAGGCTTTAAACGTCTTCATTTTCCACTATCTTTGTAAATTTGTCCAAGGAATCCTTTTTCTTTTCTGGTCCACTTATTTTTACTATTGTGATTGGTAACACTTCTTAGCAGATTCCACTTCAGGTTGCACTAAATTAGTGTCTTCTCAACTTCTTCTAAAATATGTTTACATGTAATTGTTCATGCAAGACTAATCATAGAAGGAAGTTCTCTAAATTTTTAATCATGTCACTTTGTCATTGGCTCCTTGAATAAATAACTAAGCAGAATCAATTACATTACCTATTTTTCAAAATCCAATGCAAACAACACAAAATCAATTGCCTTGATATTTTAAAATGATTTTTACAAATATTTAATAACTACTAAATATAAGATATAGGATACTTTATTTTCTATATGGAAACAATTTAATTTTATATTTTACATTATTTTAAAATATAAAAAATACTATATTTGGTAGTTTGTTCCTAATTTACTATTGATGTTTTCTCAGTGTTCTCAACTCTTCAAGAAACTATTCTCACTGAAAGTCTCATATTCTTAAACAAGTTTATTTTCTCTGGATACGTTACTTGAATCAAAGAGTATTTGATTAACTACCCATCAGTGAATGTCTTTTATGTTCCTAGCAAGTGATCCACTTGAATCGTACTTTCATTGTAGCTTCATTTTTAAGTTTTATTTTTATAAAAAAAATTCTGCTGTGATGGCAAGAATGTGGAGGAATTGAAACATTTGTGCATTGCTAGTGGGAATGTAAAATAGTGTAGCCAGTTTGGAAAACAACTGGGCAGTTTCTTCAAAAGTTCAATCTGATTTTACCATGGTACCAAACAAATCTGCATTTAGATGTTTATGCAAAAAAAAGAAAAGAAAAGAAAACATATTTACACAAAGATTCACACAGATATTTTAGAAGCATTTTTTTTTAATAGTCAAAAGTCATTTCATGTCTGACGCTAGTACTCAGGGACCAAAATAGCACCCTGCACCGTCAATCATAATGGGGGTTTACAAAGCCCAGGTTATATAAGTCTTGGCACCAGTCTGCCTCACAGTGAATCTATGGGACCAGAGACCATTCCTATAGTTTTATTCAGTTTCCCAATAGTTATAGAACTAGTTGTACGTAGAAACTGAAAGAATACCTAATGGATTTTATGATTTATAGAATAAGGGTTATTATAATACATGGGACTGATTTTATGAATTCCTTATTTCTTTTAGATATTAAGCACATATTGAATATTCGTTTTTCTCCTAGTCCCCTCTACTGTTAATAAAAATTTAAAACCAGTTTTCACATATTAGTGGCACCATGCTCTATTTGTCTTTCTTTGTCTGACACTTAGCATATGTCCTCTGGCTTCATCCATGTTGATGCAAATGGCAGTCCCTCTCTCTATGTGTTTATTTATTTGTGTCACATTTTCTTTGTCCATTGAACTGATGAGAGGCACTTCGGTAGTTTTTATACCTTGGCTATAGTGGATAATGCTAGAGTGCAGGTATCATTTCAAGACACTAATTTTGTTTTCTTTAGATATATAACCACAAATGGGATTACTAGATCATATGCTGTTTTATTTTAAACTAGAGGCCTGGTGCACAAAAATTTGTGCACTCGGGAGGGGAGGGGGGTCCCCCAGCCCGGCCTGTGACCTCTCGCAGTCTGGGACCCCTCGGGAGATAACGACCTGCTGGCTTAGGCCTGCTCCTGGGTGGCAGAGAGAAGGCCCAATCCCTAGGTGCAGCCCCTGGTGGGACTCAGAGCAGGGCCGATTGGGGAGTTGGGTGCCGCCCCCATTATGCACAGAGCAGGGCGGATCGGGAGGTTGCGGATGCCACCCTCAGTCCACGCTCAGGGTGGGGCCGATTGGGGGGTTTGGGCACTGCCCCCTGTCACACTCAAGGCAGGGTCGATGGGGAGGTTGCGGCGCCACCCCCTGTCACGCACAGAGCAGGGCCAATCGGGGTTGGGGCGCTGCCCCCTGTCACTCACAGAGCAGGGCCCATCAGGGGAGTTGGGGCTCCGTACCCTGTCACACACACAGCTGGGTCGATCAGGGAGTTGGGGAGCTCCCCCCTGTCACGCACAGAGCAGGGTCCATCAGGGGGTTGAGGAGCTCCCCCCTGTCACTCACAGAGCAGGGCCGATAGGGGAGTTGGGGCACTGCCCCTGTCATACACAGAGCAGGGCGGATCAGGGGGTTGGGGCGCTGCACCCTGTCACACTCAGGGCAGGGCCGATGGGGAGGTTATGGCTCTACCCTGTCACACACAGAGCAAGGCCCGTGGAGGGGGTTTGGGGCGCCACCCTCTATCACCCACAGAGCAGTGCCGATCAGGGGGATGGGGCACCGCCACTGTCACACTCAGGGCAGGGCCGATGGAGAGGTTATGGCTCTACCCTGTCACACACAGAGCAGGGCCCGTGGGGGGGGGGGAGTTTGGGCGCCGCACCCTGTCACACACAGAGCAGGGCCGATCAGGGGGTTGGGGCTCCGTACCCTGTCACACACAGAGCAGGGTATATCAGGGGGTAGGGGAGCTCCCCCCCTTCACACACAGAACCGCAGGGCGATCAGGGGGTTTGGGCGCTGCCCCCTGTCACGCTGATCCTGGTGCTGGGAGGCCTCGTGGCTCCGCTGATCCCTGTGCTGGGAGGCATATTACCCTTTTACTATATAGAATAGAGGCCTGGTGCACGGGTGGGGGCCGGCTGGTTTGCCCTGAAGGATGTCCTGGATCAGGGTGGGGGTCCCCACTGGGGTGCCTGGCCAGTCTGGGTGAGGGGCTGAGGGCCGTTTTCCGGCTGTCGGGTGACTAAAGCTCCCAACTGCTCCTTTTTTTCTGTTTTTTTTTTTTTTCTATTCTGGGCCAGCTTTAGCTCTGAGGCCTCAGGCCTCGGCTGCTGAAAGCCGGTTTCTGGCCTTTGTTTTTCCTTCTGTATTTGATACAATGTTGCGGTCCGGCTGGCTGAACCTGGCTGACTGAAAGCTGGTTTCTGGGGTTTTGTTTAGCTTCTTATTTGCAACATAGTACATAGTTGCTTAGAGTTGCAGCTCAGAGGCCGGCAAGTCAGGCGGGGAACGTTGGAGTCTGCAGTCACTGGAGCAAGCAAGCCTCATGTTCGCTTCCAGCTGCCTGGCTGCCAGCCGCCATCTTGGTTGACAGTTAATTTGCATAAGGATATGCTGCTTAGCCAATGGGAAGGGTAGCGGTGGTACGCTCATTACCATGTTTCTCTTTTATTAGTGTAGATTCTTTGAGTAATCTCCATATTATTTTGCAAATGGCTATACCAGTTTACATTACTACCAATAGTGTACAAGTGTTCTCTTTTTCCACATTTTTATGAGCATCATTTTTATATTATTGAATTTATTGGGGTGACATTGGTTAATTAAATTATATAGGTTCATTATTCAGATATATTACTCTATAATACATCATCTGCATATTGTATTATGTGTTCACCTCCCCAAGTCAAGTCTCCTTCCATCACCATTTATCCCCCCATTACCTTCTTCTACCTCCTCCCACCTTTTTTCCTTCTAGTAATCACCATACTGTTGTCTGTGTCTATGAATTGTTATTTTTTTTTGTTTTGTTTTTCTTTATTTGCTTACTCTTTTTATCTTTTTCATCTAGACTCCAACCCCCTTTTCCTCTGGCAACTATTTGTCTAAATTTTTATAAACATCCTAATAAGTGTAAAGTAATATTTCATTGTGGTTTTAATTTATGTTTCCAGTGATATTGAACAGAATTTCAGGTACCTGTTGGTCATATGTTTGCATTCTTTGGAAACAGGATTATTTAAATAGTTTTTCCATTTTTAATTGGGTTATTATTGAGTTTATGAGTTCCTTATATATTTTAGATATTAATCTCATATTGAATATGTGGTTTGCAAATATTTTCTGCCATTTTATAGATTTTCTTTTAATTTTGTTGAGGTTTCCTTTGTTGTGCAGAAGTTTTTGGGGTTTTTTTGTTGTTTTTTTTGTTTTGTTTTGTTTGTTTTTTGTTTTTTTTTAGTTTAATGTAGTTGCACTTGTTTACATTTGCTTTTTTCTTTACTTCTGCTGTCAATTCCAGAAATTCATTGCCAAGACCAATGTCAAGGAGCTTACCCACTTTGTTGTTACTGTTCAAGTCTAGGTTATTAATAGTAACACTGTCAGCGAGGAACACCTGAGGCACTTGGCCAGGCACCTGTTACTTGAAGTGAGCCCCACAGAGATTTCCCAGAATGCAGTGTTGTGGCTGGACTGGACCTTGTGGTTCTTAGTATGATTTCAGGATGCATTTCAGCAAAGCCCCTCAGGAAGTAATGAGGTTTATTACTCACAGGCCTGGGGGGCACATGGCATGCCCAAGGATCACTCAGCAAGGTCATAGATAGAGAGAGAGCACCTGGGACTCTGCCTTTATTAGAGCCCTAAGGTGGGGTGTCTAGGGCTTAATGGGCTCATTCTTTATTGGCTTATCTATATATACAAAAGCCCAGTGAC
Source organism: Myotis lucifugus (assembly GCF_000147115.1). Taxonomy (NCBI): domain Eukaryota; kingdom Metazoa; phylum Chordata; class Mammalia; order Chiroptera; family Vespertilionidae; genus Myotis; species Myotis lucifugus. The sequence continues at coordinate 3,282,194 of NW_005871127.1, forward strand.
TGGAACAGCAGAACAACCAGAACTACTAGAACAACCGGAACAACCGCTGGCTATGATGTGCACTGCGGCAGCCAACTGGGCCCCCTCTCCCCTGGCCAGTCTGGCCCCTGATTGGCCCCCAGTACCTTTGTTGTGAGCCAAATTAATAAATTCCCACTGATTTGATTAATGAGTCAACATTCAGGTTGAGTCACCTACTGACTCAGTAAACCTCCAGAGGAAGGGAGTAGGAGGAGGAAGAAGGAGGAAGGGGCGGGGGAAGGAGGTGGTAACCAATATAGCAGCTCAAAGACAGGAGCTTTGTCCAAGTGAGGTTACCACACCCAAATCAAAAGTACGTGAATGAAGTCAAGGAGTGATGGGGAAACCCAGGTTCAGTCTCAGAAAGTAGAAGTCAAACTAAAAGAATCACACCAACTACAGAGGGAGTTTCCCTCCCCCAGGCCAACCCCACCCCCGATTGGCCTCCAACACCTCCATCTGGGGCAGGGCTGGCCAGCCAACCTCCTGCGGCCCCTATCTCCTGCCCGCTCGGCCCCATGGGCCCACATTGAGACGGGCTGGCAGGATCCAATCCGTGCACAAATTTGTGCACCAGGCCTCTAGTTTATAATATAAGAGCAGAAATTAAGAGAGGTCACTTAAAAAGTCAGTTATCTAGGTTACCCTAGGCTTTCCTAAAGAGGAAACTTCATTAGTGTGGATGGCCTAATTCTTTGCCAGGTTGGTTTGCTTGTAGCTGTGTCATACAGCTAGCAGTTGCTTATTCAAGACAGATGCTTTTTGAAATGGATGTATCTTGGCAATCAAAATTGTAATGTCAGGCACTTACACTACAATAAAAAAAGCTTAATGTCAGGCACATGACACTGTCTGGAGAAAGCTAAATGTATGATGCCTTTATAGAAATGGATAGTCCAGAAAATGTGAAACAATAATAATCATCTGCAGAGCATACTCACTTAATATTTGTACAATATAATTATACTTAATACATGTTTGCTCTCCTGACCTCAAGTTTCAACAATAATTCAATCAAGAATAGAAATAAAGACTCTCTTCTAAAAGGGATATAAACAATGATGATGTGCTTGGAGCTGATGAATCACACAAGTGTGGTTTTACTCCTTCACACATATGGTTAATAGGATGAATAAAAAACCATCTCCTTAAAAAATCTCCCTTCATTGGCTAATTAGCTATGAACTGACAGTCCAAGTATCCATAGTTACATTGAATTGATTGATTTTATTAGCATTTTACTTATTAGTACAATCATTTCAGAAAGAAAAACCTCAATTTGATCATATTATAAAGTCCCTAGAGTACTGCAGTCATATTATACTTTATTTTAGCATGCCCAATTGCTACAGCAATTATACAACACTGCACTCTTAATCCAACATGATAAATGGCCATGAGCCAAACCAGTTTCTAGTGCTTTTTCCCTCTATCTAGAGATAAACACTCATTTGGTTTTAATATCACATTATGTGAGTGACCATATTAATGAGGTTAATTATTTAATCCCATCAAATTCATATTTTAGTTTAAAGCCCTAACCAGTAGAGAGTTTGGTCAAGGGTTATAAAATTTTCTTGCTTGTTTGAGCAGAGCTAAGGTATAGATCATATGACAGATAAAACACATTAAGCAGAAATATAATTCCTAAGAAAGAAGTTTAAATGCATCTAAACTATAGTGAAGAGTCTCAAAAGTTACCCTTAGATCTATAAAACTATTTTTAGTTATAAACATGAATATAGTGATGAATAGGATAATTACTATCATTGTATTTCTACTAATAAATTGGGTGAGTAGCTGACAATACATTTATCTTTTCAATATATTATAGATATGTTGATCTTTGGAAATGTAACAAAATCTTAAAAGACATTTCAGTCAAGTGGTGCAAAATTTGTAATTCACGTGATCACACTTTCACACAGAAAAGACAGGAAGTTCAACATCTGGATACCAAGATTTAAAGATGAAAACTCAATGCAGAACACATTGATGTGCACCGTGAACAGTAATGGCATTATTACTTACCATTGGAAAACAGCAATGCTGAGAGTAGTATATAAACTGCAGAGTTCAGACACTCTTTCTGATCACTTTCCTTAGAAATGTAACCTGTCATTCTCATTGGGTCAGGATTTGGTTCTCCTTCAGACACTCTTTCTGATCACTTTCCTTAGAAATGTAACCTGTCATTCTCATTGGGTCAGGATTTGGTTCTCCCATGAGACCATACATACAGATGTATATTATCCCTTAACATTCTCTACAGTGTAACATCTGCAAAGCATGGAACCGCAAACAACAATTTATGCCACACCACTAATGGAGAAGAACATACAGCAGTGGCTTTCCAAGCACGTGGGTGGATTGACATTTCTTGACAAAGCTTTCCTCCAACGGGTGTATTTTATGAAACTACCAACTCTTACATAGTACCAGAGTGTTCACTTTTCTCTGGGGAATGCAGCTAAAAAGACTGTTAATTAGTGTTTAATATCTACAAAAGAAAAAAGTCTTAATTTAAACTATGCATAAGAATGCATCTGTTGTCCTCATGTTTGTAACAAGATACAGCAGCAGCTCTGAAAACAATCTATTACAACTACAGATCCTTTGCAATGTTTAATAAAAATTGTGAATTTTATTTTTCATATTTAACAATGTTGAACACTAAACTCTTTACTTTTTTGTTGGTATTATACCTTAAATAAGATATTTTTTTCTGTTGTAAAGTTACTTCGTAGGGAAATAGGCAAGAAAAATATACTAAAGCTGTTTGTCTAAATACAATAGGTGTGAGATATTTTTTATCATGTGACTCGATGATTTCAGGATTGAAGTCATATTTGAACCATACTTTGTGTTTGCTTATGCAGCAAAACTTGTAGATCATTATTAGGTATCTAATACTAGTTAGTCAGTTTTCTGTCCACAGTCTCAGGAACTACAAGTATACATCTATCTTGTCCTGTTTACAACTGTGTGAGTTCATGGTTGAAATGGAAATAGAGAATTATTGGATCTCAACACTGCAAGTTAGGAGCTAGATGCCTGACAAGAAAATAGTTCAATGTTCCATTGCAGTTCAGCTGCTGTATGAAGTGGCTTTAGAAAATGCTCCAGTGCATACTATAATAACCTGAGGTGACGGAGGTAATGAATGCTGCAGCACATTGCAGTGGGGCTGAGTTAGTTCAGTAAACTTTCAGAGAACAGCAAGGAGTATATTGCAGACACTGGAGGTAATTTTCATACAGAACCCCTAACTGATTCTTACCAGTTGTCTTGATAAGTATATCATGTAATTAATCCACACCAGCTTGAATTTTTTCATACTCCTTGACTAACGACTAAGATTCTCTTAAAATTAAAATTATGGTTATTTATGTCCATTTAATTCAATGTAGCTTTATGCATTTCTGTGTTTTATTATCATTATATGCCAATAAAGGCTTTCTATTTATAATTTCATTGAATGAATAAAGAACAGTTAAATGGTCAAATAATAGATGTGTAAGTATTCTTGTGATATTCATTCTATCTTCATGGTGTTGTGCTCTAAAATCCATGAAGAATTCTCAACGAATAATTATCTGCTTCTCTTTTAAGGAACAACAGTGTGAGAACTTCTGCAATCTGCTTATCCGATAAAATTGGGTATTTTTTAATTTAATTAACATGATTGCTTCATTGTTATGTAGAAACAGACTTCTTCTCTTATAGTATACTGTTTCCGAGTTTTAATTATTCCTATTTACTTAAATGCTATTTGCTTCAAATTTTTAAACATCACTTGTGTATGACTCTTACTATTTGAACTTTATTTATGTACATGTCTTCCTCTCAAAATTGTAAGAGTTTCAATTTAGCATCCATGGTCTGCTTTATTATTTTATCCTTATCACTGCCTTATGGTTCATTGACCATAGTAGACGGTAGAAGGAAGGCCATTTTCTTGCACATTTGTCACTACATGGAAATCTCTCTACATTGAACCTCATTGTAGTGAAAACAATCATCTGACCTCAAGGGAGATGCACAATACCATCACTATGATACACAGAGCAATTATTTCAATATACAAAGAACATTCATTTTTTTTAAAAGTAGAGAAAGATATTTGTTGGAAAAAATAAAGGTGTAGTATAGTCCATTTGAAAAGTAATAGTACTCATGTTAGTTGGCTGTAACAAGTGTGTCAAAAATAAGTCTGTATCTTTTTTATAAGTAGTAATATTTGTAAGAACAAATATTAGAATGAAATAATTTAGTTCTTTTTTCATATTCTTATATATTTGAATATATTTCAAATAGATATATACTCTTGTGCTAAATTTCATTTTCAGAAGAAATAAAGTAATTATGCTTCTCTACATGTTTTAACAGATGAAGAAGGTTATTTTATCCTTGTCTCTTAAGCTAAAATAGTTGAACCACTATAATATAATGAACACTTTTATTCCATGCTATTTAAAAGGTTCTCTTTCTCTCAGTGTATAAAAAGGAAATTAGGAATGCTGACAAGTTTCTGGAAAATTGTATGTAGAGAGATGATAGCACCTGTTTCTTCCCCTGTTCTCTGTAGTCGCAATAACAAAGGCATGGGTAAAGAGATGTAGACCTTATTGTGAGAGATGTATTTAGTAGGATGAATAAATGAAAAAGTCAATTTGTGCACATGTGAATGAGGTCTAGAAGAATAGTACCGACTAATCTGTGCTTCATAAAAAAAAGTAGATGTTTCTGGGAATAAAAGTAAAAGAAATCAGTCTGAAGCCACAATTTTTTATTGCCAAGCAGGACTGCTTTTCAGAAGCCCGCATCTGTTACAAACAGACCAGACAAGTACACACAGAAATAGAAAGCTTCAAAGAAAGGGTGTGACTCACATGCCTTGCTTTAATAGCAGTAATCAGGCTATCTTTTGAAGTACATTGGTTTTCCAGGCATGTATCCTAAAGGTGCCTTCATATTGCTGAAAATCAGCTGGTATTTGAAAGCTTGCCAGCTTGAAGCCATTAATTGACAACCTGGAAAGCCTAGCTTCACAGGAAAGGAAATTATACAAAGAGGTGAGCCTTGAGTCCTCGCACCTCCCCCGGAGAAACAGCAGAGGGAGCTGCCAATCTTTTCATGACTGAAGTCTATGCAGTGTGCAAGCTCCATGATGGAGCTCTAAATGAGAATTTCACCGAGCAGAAATCATTATCATGTCTTTAATTACCTTATGGCAGATTATTTATATAATTTCCCCAAAGAACAGATCCAGAATTATTTGTGGGGAAAATGTAAAAATGAAAAAAAAATTAGCTTCTTACTCATAGTTCCTAGTTGCTTAGATTTGTGTGGTATCCAAAATAATGTGACACTGTGGTTCTTTGACAGGGGCAATAGGCAGAGTTAAGCCCATTGTAACCATAGTTATTGTAGGGCTATTCAAATCTGTCTCATCTATAAGGATTATGTGTATGTGTAAACATAGTTAAATTTTTTGGGTCCTTTTCTAAGAATGTGCCTCAGGAGAGTAGCAAGATTTAAAAGTGGGCCCACTGAGCCATTGTGAAGATTTTGTTACAGATTTTTTAACACAGAAAAATGATTATAAAGCACTAAAAATATTTATTCAGTGTCAGCCATGAGTTGCGATGCAGCGCACTTCTCTTTCTCTCTTTTCACTAGAATGCTAATTGCCTCAGGCAATCTTTTTGAAAATACAACAGAGTGGTAAACTACAAAACAGCAGAAAACCTGGCAATGCTAACTGGTGAGAGAGCCTCATAAGAATTCAGAATTGGTTATTATAAAATTTTCTCTGTTGGTGACAGTGGCAGTTAAACATGGTGCCTTGACATTAAGGAGTGTTTCATTGCATTTGCTGAGTGAGAAGCGATTCTGCTAGACAGTGCCTCATTGCTTTTATTTCTATGCTATACACAGCTTCAAACTTAACAGGTCTCGCTGAGAAAAAGATTTAGACAAGTGGTCACCCCTACTTCCCACTACCAGCATCTTGATTTTTCTTTAAAAATGTGGTCAGTTTCTCTTTTCTGCTGCAACTGAAGTAGAACCTGGAAAGGTAAAGATGGTATTATTCACATTTAGATTCACATTTGAATAAAAAAGAATATAGGATGATCCCTTTAAAAAGTCAGAACAAGAAAGCCCTCTGTTTCTGTCATTTAAATAAGAGGTGTGCCTGCCAGCCCTACGTGCTACAACTTCTATAGCTCTTGGGATGATGTTGCTGTATTGTTTGAAGACATATATTCCTTATTCAAAGATCACAGGTATCTATCCTATTATTTTTACTGCTGTGCTATTTCTCATACAAGCAACTTCAAACTGAAATATTCTTAACTCATAATTTAAGATTATTTTTCAAGCAAAACTTAAAATCTGTGAAGACTTTTGAATCCCAGTGATACCGTTGTAATAATCTGGTTATTATTAACAGGAAAGGGGTAAAGGAAAGACTACATAATATAGGCATGCCATTTACTAGGTGTACCGGTTAATAATGTCGGATTTTGTAATCAAAGAAAACACAATAATTTTAAGAGAAACATCAAAAGTGCTTTATTCAAAGTAATGTCCATCACTAGCTACACATTTCCCCCATCTTTCAGGTAATTTGTGGATACTGTCCCAATAGAACCATCCTAATAGAGGCAAACCATTCAAAGACCCAATTTTCCACTTCTTTGTATGTTTTGAAGTGCTGCTCAGAAAGTGCGTGTGCCATCGATCAGAACAAGTGGTAATCTGAAGGAGCAAGGTCTGGTGAATATGGCGGGTGGGTTAATACTTCCCAGGCAAGATCTTTTAATGTGGCTTTAACTGTTTTTGAAGTGTGTGATGGTGCGTCGTTATGAAGCAAAATTACTTTGCCGTGTCTTCTGGCACATTCTGATGAGCAATGACTTAATAGATGCTGTGCATGTGTGGAAGCAGAGTGTATATGGGAAACCACTATACCTTTCTCTTGATTTTGTTTTAAATATAAAAGGATGTTTAAAAATTTTTAGAAGAATATATTTTAAATGTGCTTTACATAAAAGGAAATGTGTTTATTATTTATCCATGTAGTCGTCATTTCCAATGCTCTTCATTCCTTGTGCAATTCCATATAGCTATCTGTTATCACTAATCTTGGATCTGAAGGAGTTCTTCCAACATTTCTTTAATGTGGCTCTTTCCATAATCAATTCCTTTAGCTATTTTATCTGTACAGTACTTTACCTTACCATTGCTTTGGATAAATATTTCTCCCGAGCATCCCATTCTAGATTGACATTATATTTCATGCATTAAAGATTTTACTCTGCTGTCTGCTAGCTTGCACTGTTTCAGAAATGTTCTTCTGGAATCTTTATCTTTGCTTCTCTCTGCAAAATATAACTTTCTTCTCTGGTGGTTCTTAAAATTTTCTCCTTATTATCAGTTTTAAGCAATTTGATTATAGTACCCCTTTGTGTAGTTTCTTCATTATTCTTTTGTGTTAGGCTTTTTTAAGTTTCTTGGATCTATAAAATTTTTAGTCATTATTTCTTCAAGAATTTTTCTTTCCCTCCTCCTAATTTGAGAATCCAATTACAGCTATATTAGTTTAGTTGAAATTGTCTAATGGTTCACTGGTGCTTTGTCTGTGTGTGTGTGTGTGTGTGTGTGTGTGTGTATACTTTATTATATATATTTTTGTTATATACAAAGATAATATAATCTTTCTCCTTGTTTTGGATATCTTATATTTTTATGATTTCAGCTTAGTAATCTTTTATTTTGAAATATTTAATTTTCTATTCATCCTATCTAGTATATTTTTCTTCTCCAACATCTTACTGTTCACCTCTAGATGTTTGAATAAACATATATTATATTTATATACTTCCAAGTTATAATAACTCTTTCAATATTCTTGTTTGCTAATTCTAACCTCTGTGTCAGCAGTAAGTGAGTATCGATTAATTTTTCTTGCAATAAGTCTTACTTTTTTGTACACCTGGTACTTTTTTATTGGATGTGAAACATATTTTACCTTGTTGGGTATGGGAATACTTTTAATTCCCGTGCTTATCTTTTAACTTTGTCCTCTGACATTTCTATCACTAAGAATCACCTTGACTTTTGAGGATCTTGCTTTGCAGATTCTTAAAGTAGGATAAGAGCTATGTTAAGTCTAGAGCTAATTCTAATTAATTTTTTTTCTGAGTCCACAGCCCAGTATCTTATGAATCAATAGTTTTTCTAGTATGGTTGGTAGAAATAAACAAAGAGAAATAGAAATAAAACAAGCACATAAAGGAGATTTTTTTAAAGTCACTCTCTGTGAATACTGTTCACTCTTACCTTTTAGTAGTATCATTTTCTCTTGGGCCTCAGGTAGTTTCCTCATGAGCATCAATATTCTAGTCTACACTTTTAGAGCAGCCTTCTGCTGATCTGTAGAGTTCCCTCTGTATGTGCAGCTCTCCTTTCCAGCAATCTGTCCAGTGCTCTAGCTGCTTTCTTGTTCAGAGCTTCTCAGATATCCCTCCCTAATTCAAGGAGTCTGCTTGACCTGCCAAGGCTTCCTCTCACAGCATTGAAATCACTTTCAAGGCTGTAGGCTCTAAACTCTGGCAGTCATAGAGTTCTTATTTTCATTCTGTCTCTCAGAATCATTGTATTTTGTTTCATGACACCAAGGTCTTAAAAACAACTATTTATTTTCTAAAATATATTTTATTCATTTTTTTACAGAGAGGAAGGGAGGGGATTAGAGAGTTAGAAACATCGATGAGAGAGAAACATTGATCAGCTGCCTCCTGCACACCCCCCACCAGGGATGTGCCTGCAAGCAAGGTACATGCCCCTGTGACTGGAATCGAACCTGGGACTCTTCAATCCACAGGTCAATGCTCTATCCACTGAACCAGACTGGTTAGGGCGCAACTATTTATTTTTTCTGCAGTTTTTTATTTTTATTGTTTCACATTGATGGATAAATCATGTCCCTTTTAGTCCAACATAGTCCAAGGTAGGATTCCTTTAGCTTTTCTTGATTTCATACTGGATTCATTTCTCCAAAAGTTTAGCATATCTTTATGACCTCCCTCCTAAAATATGTGTGTGTGTATACATATTATATATATATTAATTGATTGCTTCACTTTTTTTCTGTCTTTAATGTGCTACTCCAATCACACCTCTCTATCTTCTCTTCATTCAGTTCATTGCTATATCTCTGGAAATAGAATAATGCTTAGATTAGAGTAGCTGTACAATAAATATGTTAAATAAGTGAATAAACACTAATTGATACATTTTAATTGCTAAACTGCATGATGCTAATTAAGCATTCCTAGTATGTGGTTTTAAGGAGAGATGCAATGATCCATGTAGAAAATCCATGAACCCCTCATCATCTTTCACCTCTCCCTCTCAGCCATAGCACTCTTGGTAGTAGGGCACAGTTATAATGGATTGCTATGGAAACAGTGGGATTGACCTCTTCACACAGTTATTCCTTTAAACTTAGTACAAAGGTTTTCCTGCAGTGACCAGAAATTTCACATCCCAGTTTCAGGGTATTGTCACAAGATGTTTGCTTTTGGTTGTCAGCTATAAGAAACCATTTCAGAATGCCTCTTTTGATATTTTTAAGTGAAATTTTACTTTGGGAATATTTTGCTATATTAATTATATTTAAATATTTTGAATTATGTATTCTGTTGATACATCCACTTATGTGGCGATATCGCTTTGTTCCAATTCCTGAACAGTGAAATATATGTATGTTTCTTTTGTAGGCATATTTCAATAATGGTCTACTAGAATCACTGAATTCAGAGAATATTGAGCATTAAGATCAATGAAAGAATTAAACAAAAGTGATTTCAAATCAATGTTTGTGGTTTCAAATTCAGGTCTGTCACTGAGAAGAAGACTCAGTTTCTTCTCGCATATAATAGGATCAATTATAACTGCTTCTTAGGTTTACTGCCAGGTTCTAAGCAATAATGCAAACCCTTGCTAGGAGTTAGTAGTAGGAATAATGACAACAATTGTGTTAGCATATTTTCATCACTATCAAGATGTTTAATAATATTAGTATAATTTAATAGAAAATGTCATAAAATAGTTATATTACCTCTTCATTGTAGGAAAATGTATGTAGGGGTTTATAGTCTACCAAGAATACTTCTTGTAATTAGGTATAATAGTAACTAGTGAATGACTCATCCCTTTAAGTAATTTGTTATTGATAATAGGCTATATTTCAGATCCAGTTGAGCATAAAACTAATTTATGATGACAAAAGTACAGAATATATTGGATAACATATGTCATTAACTGGATAGTGAGTTTCCCAGAAAACTCTTCAACAAATTTCAGATACATTTCTCACTTTTCCACTAGTGATTGAGCTCACCATATGTCTGATTAATTAATAGAGTTTAAAAGTCAGCACCCTACTAGAGTTTCTGACTTTTCCAAAGTGAATGGTGGTAAGTTACAATGCAATGTCTCTGTTTTTACCCTGAGCAGAAGGCAACACAGATCTTATTCAGATCAGAACTACAAACAAAGAAAAAATAATGAAGCTCTTGAACAACAACAACAAATATATATATATATCTGCCTTTCTAATATCTTGTGTTTTGTTTTGGCTTCATGCATTCAACCTCATTCTGCCACTGGCATTGACTTGCATACTGAGTTTTGTTACAGTGGTGACCTCCCAATAAAATGTGTTTGGTGAAGATCATTTTGTTTTGTTTCCTTTAACATCTGATTTCCTATGTATAGAATCTTATACATAGTATCTTAAAATTATCTTTGGAAAAAAAGGAAAATATTTATTCATATGGTGACCATATTAAATATATAATACCAGGTGTACCGGTTAATAATGCAGATCTTGTAATCAAAGAAAACGCGATAATTTCAAGGGAAACATCAAAAGTGCTTTATGCAAAGTAATGTCCATCACTAGCTACACATTTCCCCCATCTTTCAGGTAATTTGTGGATACCGTCCCAATAGAACTTTTTTTGTTTTGAGGCAAACCATTCAGAGACCCAATTTTCCACTTCTTTGTACGTTTTGAAGTGCTGCTCAGAAAGTGCGTGTGCCATCGATCAGAACAAGTGGTAATCTGAAGGAGCAAGATCTGGTGAATATGGCTGGTGGGTTAATACAGTGGGGCCTTGACTTACGAGTTTAATTTATTCCGAGACCGAGTTCATTAAGGAGCTCGTTAAGGAGCTCGTTAACTCAAATTACTCTGTCAACTCAATGCAAAAAATCGGCCGAGAGACAGCTGGTATCTCAAAAAACTCGTTAGTCGGGACACTTGTAAGTCAAGGCCCCACTGTACTTCACAGGCAAGATCTTTTAATGTGTTTTTAACTGGTTTGAAGTGTGTGATGGTGCGTCGTTATGAAGCAAAATTACTTTGCTGTGTCTTCTGGCACATTCTGGTTGTTTTAGGATCAAAGCGTGGTTCAAATTGATTATTTTTTGTCGGTAGCGATCAGTATTAACGGTTTCACCTGGTTTTAGAAGCTCATAATACACCACACCTTCCTGATCCCACCAAACGCAGAGCATTTTCTTCTTTCCGAAGCGATTTGGCCTTGCAGTCCATGTTGATGGTTGACCTGGATCAACCCATGATTTTGTGCATTTGGCATTCTCAAAATAAATCCACTTTTCATCGCCAGTCACAATTCGATGCAAAAAAAGGACTTTCTTTCATGCTGTTGAAGCAACATTTTACTGATGACTTTTCGATTTTCCATTTGCCTTTTGTTCAGTTGATGTGGCACCCATTTTCCTTCCTTTAAAATCTTTCCCATTGCTTGTAAGCAATTGGAAATTGTTTGCTGAGCAGCGTTTAATCTTTCTGCAAGTTGTTTTTGAGTTTGACATGCATCTTTCTCCAATATTGCTTGTAATTGTTGGTCTCCAAACTTTTTCGGTTGACCTGGACGTTCTTTGTCTTTCACATCGAAATCATCACTTTTAAAGCATTTAAACCAGCGTTCACAAGTATCTTGAGCTGGAGCATGTTCACCATAAGCTTCTCGAAGTATACCATAACTTAAAGCAGCACTTTTCTTCAAAATAAAGTAATGAATTAAAACTTTCCACAAATGCTCTTTTTTTGGCATGAAATTCGACATTTTTAGGTGTAAAAATATCTTTGATGTTAACACCTTCAGCAAATTTGACATATGAAGTTTTGAAGCTTGCTGTCAATTCAACAAAATAGCGTACATATCAAATCACATATATATCAACATATGTGTAGCTCCATCTATTGAAAAAAGTCCGCATTATTAACCGGTACACCTGGTATAGAGGTGATATGCTAATTAGTCCTAATGGTGTCCCAGTCATGACAGGTCAACAGGCTGTGCATGCACAGGAGCTGGTGGGCGGGGATGGGGGCGGGGACTTCTGCCCTTAGTGGAGGCATGTGCAGGCCTGCCCAGTGCTAACATCAAATGCTGCCTGTGTGTATCCACACCCAGCACTGAGGTGAAGCTGCCTGCGTGCATCCCTGGCCAGGGACGTGATGCTGCCTGTGTGTGTCCCCAGCCTGGGACGTGATGCTGTCTGCGTGCGTCCCTGCCCAGTACTGATGTGATGCTGTGGGGGTGCCAGGCTTGATGGGTGTGCGGGCCGGCCGGGTCTGGGTCTTGCCCAGTGGGGGTGGGGCCAGCCGAGTCTGGGTCTCAAGTGATTTTGAGGCCTGCACAGGTGTGCAGAGACTTGACTCTCTAATTAATTCCCTTTTATTGTGCACAAATTTTGTGCACCGGGCCACCAGTTCTTATATTTATCTGTTGAATATTTTATTTACTTATTAAATTGATATATGTTTACAGAAATAAGGCATCACTTTTTTGAATATTTTTGACTTTCATATATTGAAACAGAAAAAGAGGCAGGCATTCAGCATTGTATTATGGGATCAGTATGTTCTTTTATTTTTTTAATCTTTATTGTTGAAAGTATTACATATGTTCCCTTTTTTTCCTCATTGACCCCTTCTAGCCCCCCCCTGCCCCCTACCCCAGGCCATCACCACACTATTGTCTGTGCCTATGGGTTATGCATATATGCATACATGTTCTTTGGTTGATCTCTTCCCACACACCTGCACACCCCCACCTTCCCTCTGAGATTCTCAACAGTCTGTTCTATGCTTCTATGTCCCTGGATCTATTTTGTTCATCAGTCTATTTTGATTATTATATTCCACATATGAGTCAGATCATATCTTTCTCTGACTGGCTTATATCACTTAGTATAATACTCTCGAGGTCCATCCATGCTGTTGCAAATGGTAAGAGTTCCTTTTTTATTTTTTTACAACCTCCATGTAGTATTCCTTTGTGTAAATATACCACATCTTTTTATCCACTCATCTAATGATAGGCACTCGGGCTGTTTCCAAATCTTAGCTATTGCAAATTGTGCCGCTATGAACATAGGGGTGCATATATTCTTTCTGATTGGTGTTTCTGATTTCTCAAGATATGTTCCCAGAAGTGGGATCACTGGGTTAAACCTCAGTTCCATTGTTATTTTTTTGAGGAAATGCCATATTGTTTTCCATAATGGCTATACAGTCTGCATTCCCACCAGCAGTGAACTAGTTTTCCCTTTTCTGTATATCCTCACCAGCACTTGTCATTTGTTGATTTGTTATTGGTAGCCATTCTGACAGGTGTAAGGTGATACCTTATTATAGTTTTATGTATGAAGTTCAAAGAATTTGTTTCAAATATATCTTGATGGCATGGTGTAGTTCTAAGAGGTACCTCATTATGCTATAAAGGTATGCAATTATAAAAATAAATACTCTTGTTAAGACCTTCACTATTGGGAAAACATGTTGGAGTCTAAATCATAATGACAAATATTTTATTTGAATTTGGTAAATTTGTAATACATGCAGTTGATGTGCAGAACAATAGGAAGAAATCATTTATGCGCATACATAAGGATATGATTAAACCTACACGTGTCATGTGTACACACACACACACACACACGCGCGCGCGCGCACGCACATACACAACAGCTTTCAGTCATTTTTTGCTGCATAACAAACCACTTCAAAACAAAATGACCTGACTTGCATGCAAATTGAGTTTGCAAGCTGTAGGCTGGGACCTTCTCTCCACAGGATTGCTCATCTCCCAAAGAAGCTAGTCTGAGTTTCTTTTGGGAGATAAAAACATCAATGATAAGAGAGAATCATCCATCAGTTACCTCCTGCACAGTCCCCACTGGGGATGGACCCAGGTATGTGCCCTGACCAGGAATCGAACTGTGATCTCCTGGTTCATAGGTTGATGCCCAACCACTGAGCGACACCAGCCAGGTGAAACTAGTCTGAGCTTCTTTACATTACAATTACAATACATGAAAATTAATAGAGCATAAACTGAAATACCTTTTGGACACCGCACAATGTCATATCTGCCTTGTCATATGGGTCCAATCAAATCAAGCCCACATCCGGTCCAGATCAAGGAGATGGAAGATAGACTTCACCTCTTAAATGAGGAGTAGCATAGTCCTATTGAAAAAAATGAATGTGTATATAGATGAAAATATGTTGGCATCTGCATTTGCAAACTATATCATATCTGCTGTAAGTCTTCTATTAATTCAGGCAATGACATGGCAATATTAGAACCAAAGTGACTGCACAGAGCAGGGTTGAAGCCATGCACATCCTTACCTTCTAGATAATTACTTAAGGACTATATGTCTGTTGTTGTCACTATTGCCATAGGTAAGGCCATGCATTTATGCTGTGCCTCCACCTTATGTTGTAGTCTACATTAACATTGGTTAGAACCTACATTAAGAAACCTCATGCTCCTATTTAAGGAAAAGTTTCCATAGGCCCCTCTCTTTTGTTTTATTTTTCTAACTTACTTGTTGTTCGGTTGTTTGATTTTCCCAAACTCAGAAACCAAAGGAAGAAAGAATGGCCAGTGAGCAAGTATACCAAAATCACATGTGACACCAAATATCCAATGTCCGAAATTTCATATTCTTCCAGTCTGAGAAGTTTTACTTGAAATAAGAGAAGCATTACTTCTTGTGCTTTTGTGATTTTCATTAAGACTTTTAGATACATCCCAATCAAGTATCAATCATTTGTTTTTAGTGTTGCACACAGCTAAAATACTAGCGTGATTATATTATAAATGTTTTTCTGGCCTTAATTTTATTGGACTCAAGTTTTATGTAGTTATGGCATAATATTTTAGAAATACACTGTGGGGCAAAAGTAGGGTTATAGTTGTTTATATGGAAAATAAGATAATACTTAATAAATAATACAGGAATAATCTATGTTTTGCATAATTACATTTTTTATTTTTTAAGATTTTTTTATTGATTTCTAGAGTAAGAGGAAGGGAGGGAGGGAGAGTAAGAGGGAGAGAAAGAGAGACAGAGAGAGAGAGACATTGAGAGAGACATCAAGAGAGACATCCATGTGAAAGTGAATCATCGATCAGCTGCCTCCTGCATACCCCTAACTGGGGATCGAGCCAGCAACCTGGGCATGTGCCCAATTTGGAATCAAACCAGCAATCATTCGGTGCAGAGGATTACACCCAACTGAGTCAGACCAGCCAGAGCCACATACTCACAGCTTTAAACCTGCTTTTGCCCCACCCTGTATTATTTGTCTTCTCTCAATATCAGTGTAAAGATTTGCACTTTAGAATGTGATGAAATTTAACACAACTTTTTAAATGTTTTTTTTTTCAAATTACAGCTGACATTCAATACTATATTAGTTTCAGGTGTGTGACGTAATAGTTAGACATTTATATAATTTAAAAAGTATTCCCTCCTCCCTACCCCCCCAAAAGTCTTGCACCGACCTAATGTGATGTATAATTATTACAATACCAGTAACCCGGTGCACAGATTTGTGCACATTGAAAGGAAATTAATTAGCAGGTTGCCAGCGGGACGGGACTCAGCGAGATTGGCTGGACATGCGCTGGAGCCAACCTCCCGTGGTCCCTCCCCGGCTGGCCGCACCTGGGGCAGCGCCAAGGTTCAAAGGGCGTCTGTGGAGTGAGTGGGGTCCCTCCAGCAGGTGGGATCTCTCAGCCTAGCCTGCAGGGATTAGGTTGAAACACGCTCTCCAACATTCCCTGAGGGGTCCTGGAGTGCGAGAGGGCACTCTGCAAAGTTGCTGTTGCTCGGCAGCTCCTGCGTTGAGCATCTGCCTCCTGGTGGTCAGTGTGCATCATACCTACTGTCCAGTCAGATAGTCGGAGGATTGCTTAGCCTTTTATATATATACTAGAGTCCTGGTGCATAAAAATTTGTGCACTCAAGGGGGGGGTCCCTCATCCTGCCTGTGCCCTCTCGCAGTCTGGGACCCCTTGGGGGATGACCACCTACTGGCTTAGGCCTGCTCCTCTGGGGATTGGGCCTAAGCTGGCAATCAGACATCCTTCTGGCAGCCCAGCAGCCCTTGGGGGATGTCCACTTGCCAGCGGGTAGCAGACCTAAGCTGCAGTCGGACATCTTTAGCGCTGCTGAGGAGGCAGGAGAGGCTCCCACCACCACCGCTGTACTGGCAGCCATCAGCCTGGCTTGTGGCTGAGCAGAGCTCCTCCATGTGGGAGCTCACAGACCACCAGAGGGCAGCTCTGGCATTGAGCATCAGCCCCCTGGTGGTCAGTGTGTGTCATAGTGACCAGTCATTCCCAGTCTTTCTGCTGTTAGGGTCAGTTTGCATATTACCATTTTACTATATAGGATAGAGGCCTGGTGCACGGGTGGGGGCCGGCTGGTTTGCCCTGAAGGGTGTCCCTGATCATGGTGGGGGTCCCGCTTGGGTGCCTGGCCAGCCTGGGTGAGGGTCTGATGGCTGTTTGTGGCTGGTCACACCCCCTTCAGGGTGGGGGTCCCCACTGGGGTGCCTGGCCAGCCTGGATGAGTGGCTGATGGCTATTTTCAGGCTGCCCACATCCCCTTTAGGGTGGGGGTCCCCACTGGGGTGCCTGGCCAGTCTGGATGAGGGGCTGAGGGCTGTTTTCAGGCAGGCGAAGCTGGTGACTGAAGCTCCCAGCCTCTCCTTTTTTTCTTTTTTTTTTAATTCTGAGATTTATTTACCTTCTATAATTGAAACTTGGTTGCCGCTCCAGCTCCGAGGCCACGGCTGGCTGAAAGCAGGTATCTGGGGTTTGTTTAGCTTCTATAATTGCAACTTTGTTGCTTAGAGTGGAGCTCAGAGCCGGGCCGCAGCAGGGAGGAAGCTTGGCTTCCTCCATCACTAGAGCAAGCAAACCTCCTGCTCGCTTCAGCTGCATGGCTGCCAGCTGCCAACTTGGTTGGGTTAATTTGCATATCCTGCTGATTAGCCAATGGGAAGCGTAGCAGAGATACGGTTAATTACCATGTTTGCCTATTATTAGATTATATATATGTGTGTGTATATATATATATATATTAGAGGCCCGGTGCATGAAATTCGTGCACGGGGGAGGGTGCCCTCAGCCCAGCCTGCACCCTCTCCAATCTGGGACCGCTTGGGGGTTGCCCAACTGCTGGTTTAGGCCGGATCCTGGGGCCTAAACTGGCTGTCAGACATCCCTTTCAAAATCTGGGACCACTGGCCACTAACTGCTTGCCTGCCTGCCTGATTGCCCCTAACTGCCCCCCTGCAGGCCTGGTCACCCCCAACTGCCCTTCCCTGCAGGCCTGGGTCCCCCCCAACTGCCCCCTTGCAGGCCTGGTCACCCCCAACTGCCCTCCACTGCAGGCCTGGGTCCCCCCCAACTTCCCACCTGCAGGCCTGATCACCCCTAACTGCCCTCCCCTGCAGGCCTGATTGCCCCCAACTGCCCTCCCTTTCAGGCCTGGTCCCTCCCAAATGCCCTCCCCTGCTGGCCATTTTGTGTCCACATGGGGGTGGCCGTCTTGTGTGTTTGAGTGATGGTCAATTTGCATATTACTCTTTTATTAGATAGGATAGATAATTGACTATATTCCTTAAGCTATAATTGACTATGTTCCCTAAGCTATAATTGACTATATTCCCTGAGCTATAATTAATAACTGTCTTGTAACTTCCAATTTGTACTTTTTAATCCCCTCACATTTTCATCCAATTCCCTAATCCCTCACATCTGGGAACTAGTTTGTTCTCTGCATCTCTGAGTGTGCTTCTGCCTTGCTTTTTTGTTTTTTGTTGTTGCTGTTTTGTTTTTTGTTTTGTTTTTGTTTTGTTTTGTTTTCCACATATATGTGAAACCATATTGTATATAGTTATTCTTTGTTTCTTTTTTATTCTCTTTCTCTCTTGTATGTTATTAACTCTTTATGGTGTTTTGTTTGGATCCCTTTCTCTTTATTTCTTGTATACTTTTGGTTTGCAGTTAAAGTACGCTTCATATATGCCAAGCTATATTTATAGCAATCTGTTTTAACTCTATCATTGCTTAAGTTGGATCACATTTTATAATCATGACCATTTTTACTTCTTCATGTTTATGATTTGTAATTAATTTTTATTTCTTTTGTGTATGTTTGTTTGTGTCTCTCCCCTAATTTACTATTGTAATTACACATGATCATCCCAATTTTTTCCTTTTAACCTTTGTACTAGCTTTGGTGTTGGTTGATCCACACTGCATTTATTATGTGTTAGCCTTTGTTAGTGAGAATTTTTTTTCCATTGCAATATTTTCTCAATCATATTTTATATTTTTTCTGCCTCTTTTTAAATAAGTCCCTTTAACATTTATTATAATTCTGGTTTGGTGGTGATCAAATACGTCAGCTTTTTCTTGTCTGGGAAGCCTTTATCTCTCATTTCATATAAGTGGGTCTTAGAGCAAATTCAGCTTGAAACATTGCTGGAGGCAAAAGTGTTAAAACAAACTGCCCTACTTCAGTAACATCATGAGAAGGCAGGGTTCTTTGAAAAAAAAAAACAATAATGCTGAGAAAAATAGAAGGCAGCAGAAAAAAAGAAGATCAAATAGGAGATGGGTTGACTCCATTTAAAAAAGCCGTAAACACCCTGGATAATGTGGCTTGGTTGGTTGAGCATTGTCCTGTGCACTGAAAGGTTGTCCACTTCCATTCCTGAACAGGGCACATGCCTAGGTTGCGGGTTTGGTCCAGTGTCAGGGTGCATACCAGAAGGCAGTCAGTGGATGTTTATTTCTCATGTTGATGTCTCTCTCTCTCTCTCTCTCTCTCTCTCTCTCTCTCTCTCTCTCTCATCAATAAAAAAACCACACAACATTTTTTAAGAAGCCATAGGCAAGAGTCTGCTGGAGTTAAGCAGAGTTGTTGACATCATTCATTCATAGGGTTGACAGGAGTTAGAACTGACTCAGTGATATAACACTCAACATTTAGCAAAGCTAATATATAGAGTCTTTGGATTGAAAATCCAAGTCTTTCTGATGCTAAAGTTTAAACCCTTAATCTCTTGACTTCATTGCCTGATAAGCCACTCTGCCTGATTCTCTGAAAGAGAGAAAAAGAGGAAGAAAAACTTTAAGTTTTGTCAGTAATCTCATATTTTCCCTTCCCTGTACCCTCCAGGAAGTACTGACTTAGAAAACTGTTCAATGTCACTAATCATCAGAGAGATTCAAAATAAAACTACAATGAGGTATCAACTCATACCTGCCAGAATGGTTATCATTAATAAATCAACAAACAACAAGTGCTGGTGAGAATGTGGAGAAAAGGAAACTTTTGTATACTGCTGATTAGAATGCAGACTGTTGTAACCACTGTGGAAAAAAGTATGGAGTTTCCTTAAAAAATTAAAAATGGAACTGGGGTTTCACCCAGTGATCCCACTTCTGTGACTATATCCTAAAAAACCCAAAATACCGATCACAAAGAATATAAGCACCCCTATGTGCATAGCAGCATTATTTACAATAGCTAAGGTCTGGAAACAGCCCAAATGCCCATCAGTAGATGAGTGGATAAAAAAGATGTGGTACATTTACACCATGAAATACTATGCAGTTATAAGAAAGAAGGGTCTCTTTTTTTTGTGACAGCATGGGTGGACCTGGAGATTATTATGCTAAGTGAAATAAACCAGTCAGAGAAAGACAAGAATCACATGGTCTCACTTATATGTAAAATCCAATGAACAAAGTAAACTGACAAACTAAATAGATCCAGGGGCATGGATATAGGGAACAGATGGACAGATCTCGGAGGGAAAGGGGTGGGGGCAGGAAGAGATTAGCCAAATTACTTGTATGCATATATGCATAACCCATAGAAACAGACAATAGCATGGTGAAGGCCCAGGGTGGGGCAGGGCCTGGATAGTTGGGAACAAAAGGAAGAAACATCTGTTAATACGCTTAATAATAAAACAAAAACAAAACAATTCCAGTATTTAAGACCCACTATGACATTTTTACTCATCCAGTTTTCTTTTCAGAAATCCTGTGTGTGTGTGTGTGTGTGTGTGTGTGTGTGTGTGTGTGTGTATACACATATATCTTTAATAATGCTGGTCAATATTCTCTCCTATTCTAAAACAATAACAACAAAACAAATATAAATCTATCGTAATGTCTTATATTATGCCTAGAATTAGCTTCCCACTTTTCCTTTGCCAATGTAAACCCCACATCTCATTGAATATTGCAAATATCCTTCTTAATAAGCTTAGTATATTTTCTTTGTTTTAGCATTTAGGTATATTTTTAAAGACATTCTGTTTTGAAACTCTTCTTTACTTCAAAGAATAAAAATCATATATCTCTAGTTGCTTTGCAGAATGATGGGGCTTCTATATAACAGAGGGTCTAAGTTTTAAATATGAATCATGTAAGTCTTTAACTATTTTAAAATGCCAACCCATTGGCAGTTAAATATGCTTTTTTATTTGTGATGTAAATTCTGTAAACTGTGTGATGGTGAGAATTAGCTTTATTTCACTTCAGAGGCCAGGTCAGACAGAGTGGGGCCAGTCACAGAAACAGTGCGCTATAATATTTGTCTTTGGGTTTGGAGCATTCTCCAAATTATGTTACTGAAAGGAGTCTCCAAAAATGTGTACTACCAAGAAAGCTGGATAAACACACTCACGTAGGAAATTTCTACCCCATAACCCCTTTGAAAAAAATGGAATGCTTGATCTCATTTGATCATAGAGCACTGGAAGGGGATTGGGTTCTTTAGCTACAGGCATCTCTCTTTAGAGAGATGAAATAACCTGGAATAACAGTACAATCTCATGAAACTGGATAATGAAAAATTAAATGGAGGAAATACTGTTTAGGAGAAGTTTGAATAGAAAATGAGAGTGAGTCAGCAATTGGTAGTGGGAGCAGCAGATGAATATCATCCATAGAGAAAACAGTACCCAGAACTCCTGTGTTAAGCAGACATCTGGGCTGGATGACAGGCATCATAGAATAGCTGAATTCAGAGGAAATGAATCACCAAATGGCACAAGGGAAATAAGGACCAACACATATCTACTGCTGGACCAGCAGATAGGGTGTATCACTAAAACTGCTTTGGATTATATATTTCTACTTTTCCACAAGCCTGACCCTCAAGCAAATTGAAATGTTTCCGTTCATTATTAGGAAATTCACAAAACCCCTACCATAAATCCAGGTAATTGCCATCTGTTCAAACAAAAAGTGCTTGCCTAGCATTAGAGCCAACAGAGACTAGATTAGGTATCAAGAGAAGGGGATGAATATTAACACAATAAGATCTATGGTTAAATGGAGTTTGAGAGGGCATTTAAGCACACATTTCAAAACAAGTATACAAATGAACAATTCAGCAGCACCCAATATACAATAATAACTTCATGCTGACTTCACTGTAGCCTCTCAAGAGGTTAAGGGAGATAGATTTTAAAAAGAATTTAAAAATTCTAGACAATTACTTGCTTGAACATTGATCAATTATATTTAAACTGTGTTTTATAATTTTTTATAAAATATAATTCTAATAACATGTAGTTTACCAAAATTCATTTTAGTAATGAGAAATGTGATTTTTTAAGTTATTATTTTAATCCATGTGATGTTAGTTCATATTTGTATTCAGAATAGTGTATTTAAATTCAGAAATATCCTATAATACCTATTAAACTTGACATATAACAAGTAATACTAAGTGTTTAACAATTAGAAGTCTTTCTTCATTATATTTAACTTTTTAAGATGATAATATGCAAGACATTGCTAAGTTAAGAAGCAAAACAACTGAATTAAGGTGGTTTTAAATTACTATTTGAATTGTCATATGAAATTTGTGAAATAGTATCTACTTAATTTATCATTTGGCAGAAAGAGTAAACAGTTTTTGATTTATATTATATATCCATAATTTGAAAAACTATGGAAAAACTGACAGTTCAGAATGTATATTTCCGTGTCACCTACATGATAATTTTTGTAAAATGAGGAATAAATGTTATTGAAGTACTGTTGTAACAGCTGTATAAATCATCTTCTTTATCTTGATTCTTGTTATTTTATGGATTACTCCGAGAAAGTTTTCAATGCAATACAGAAATGTGAAGATACTTGCATATTATTTATCTTCTCTTTTATCTGTATGTGCTCATAGTTCCATGTTTTTATTAGTGATTAAAAAACTATGTTTGTATAGTTGACAGAATGAATACACACATTAAATAGACTTTCAGTGTAATAAAAATAACAGGACAAATGAAATCTATTTTTTCTGGATACACAATTGATAAAAGTATATCAAAGACTAAACTGTAGCTCTCAGTATTTCACAGATATCTTTAATGTTACCCCAACAGCTAATAAATATATACCTTAGTATTAGGTACTGACTATTATATATTTTGGTAATACCATGGTTTTCTTTGACTTTATGGAATGGAAGGTGTAATCTTTTTCACACCAGCACAGCAAGACCATTTCTTTAGATGACATTGTCTTCTGTTTCTTGAAATGACACCTGTTTTTAGAACAATGTGTACTTACACAATGAATTCTGATTTGAGAGTGCAACGATGGCCACAGATACCAGGGAAAATGAAAACATGGTTCATTTAACACATTTAATCAGGAATAGAGGTTTTAGTCAGGAATAGAAAATTTAACTTTTAGCTTAGCAATGCACTTTATTCTGAACAAAATGACAGAGAATAATAATTCTCCTTGATAGGAAATAATATGTTTATTCCAATGTTGATATCTATCATTTAATTAATATTAAAGAGTACTTACAATCAGTTGACTGCCTGAAAATGTAATATACCTGTTCCTATGATTTCTCCTCATTCACCTAGGAATGGGATAAAAGTGCAGGGTGTCATTAAAATGTATTCATTTAATATATAATTATGGAATATTTTTGTCAATATATTGGTAAATATCAAGAATCTGAAACTTAAGAAGTTTGACATTGTCTGTGAGTCCATTAAAAATAGAGCTTATGGTGAAAAATACCTTCCTTAGCCCCCTTTCGTTACCTTAAGCCAAGGACATGAAGAAGAACAGAATGTCTGATTCCAGAAGAGCAGAATGCCTGCTCTTCTATAAACCTTCCACATTCAGAGGCATTTCTCCTAGGCTTAAGTTTCCTGGATGAGTATAGAACCTAAAGTTCAGAGAGAAAAGAGACAAGAAGTGTGCAATAAGAAAAAAAAGTGTTTGAATAATTTATTTTTATATAGAGAATACATTTAAAATAGGGAAAGGGGACAAAGTGATGAATATTTGAAGATTTAGAGTTAACAGAAAAATAGGAATTTTAAAGCAATACATGATTGGGTGCAGCTAAAGTTAGGAATTAGGAGCTAGAGATACATAAATGTTTAAATAACTATAAATGTATATATATATATATATATATATATATATATATATATATATGAGCAGAGTATCTATTAAAATCTATTTTAAATATTTGAAAGTTCATGGGGTAGGATAATGGAAATGATTTTGGAAAAGATATAACAGATTCCAAATTTATTTATGAGCTGATTGTAGAATGTTGATAACCAATTGGCTGCTGATAATTTATGAAAAGAGATGACTGAATCATGGTTAATTATGCTATGTTCATCTTTAAAACATTGCCTATGGTGGTATCATTTACTTCTATAGAAAATTGGATAAAAAATGAAAAAAATGTATATACTTGTTAGAGGAACAGGAAAATGGAGGAAAGATGTAGAAAATGGTAGATAGCTTAATATGTAGATATAAATATGTGGATATAAATATTTCAAGCCAACTAGCTTGAAATAACAATGACAGTAAGCCCTAAGAAATAATACAGGAATCTCAAAATCAAGGTCTTGGCTAGAGGATACTAATTTTGAAAATCTTTAAGACAAAGGTGGTAGTTGAAGTCAGACACATGGATGTCACTTCTTAGAAAGAATAATGTATTGAAGACAGCAAGTATTCTGAGTTGAAATATGTCCAGTGACTGGGCGATAAACTTTACAGTACAGATACCATTTCTGCCCTAGTCAATTTTCCCAGTGGTTAGAGCCTCGGCTGGCTGACTGAAGGGTCCAAGTTTAATTCACAGTCAAGGGTAGGTATTTCGATTGCAGGCTTGGTCCCTGGTCCAGCCTGTGTTGGGGCACATGCGGGAGGCAACCAATTGATGTGTCTCTCTCACATAGGTGCTTCTCTCTTACTCTCTCTCAGTCTCCCCCAACTCCTCCATCCCTTCCACTCTTTCTAAAAATCAATATCCTCAGGATTGAGTATTTAGAAAAAAAATACTATATCTTTTTTAACCACAATATTGAAAATGACTATAATTAACAATATTGTGCTGTGTATTTAAGAGTTACTAAGAGAGAGTAGATCATAAAAGGTCTCATTACAAAAAAAAAAATTACCTACGTGAGGTGATGGATATATTAACTAAATGTTATTCTCTAATCGTTTTTCAACATATGCATCAAATCAAATCATTATGTTACACATCTTAAACTAGTACAATGTTATGTCAAATATGTCTCAATAAATATATAAAAATAAAATAAGTTGCATGTTTTCATCTCTCACATATCATAGTGGAGAATGGGAAAATAATTTTAAATAGGAAAATATCAATATCTAACATACTCTGTTTGTCACTTAATGCAAAAGAAACATTGAGTTCTAGCCTTAAGTAAGTACTCAATAGAATTCCACCAGTATGCCAGCCTTCTATCTGGAAATTCTTTCTCACACAGTTACCTCTGAGCAATTCTATCTCTGCTCTGTGTAGATTAAAGTTGCTTGATCAACATTCTTTTTGATGTGATCTCTACCACTTAGCAACTTTATGATTTACACTTCCAACCCAGACTTCAATTCTCAAAGACTAGTGTATCCAACTCCCTATTCAACATTTCCTTGTCATTTGTTATAGGAGTCAGCATATAACCAACTTAAATATGGAAAATTAATATCATCCTTATCATACCAAAACCTGCATCGTATCTCATACTAAACTATATATTTGTGTACATATATATAGTTATGACAAAACAGTTTGTTAGATATTGATATTTGTCTGCCTAAAATTATTTTTTCCATTCTCAACTATGAATATGTGGGAGAATGGAAAATATTTATACAGCCCTCTCCATCTATTTTCTGAATCCAGACAATTTAGAGAAATAGTAGTTGGAGTCAGGACTTCAATTCCTATGTATAAGATCATAAGGTTAATTTCGCTCATCATTTCACCATTATACTGTATGGCTATCTAACACCAATGCAGAAAAAAAAAACACTAAAAAGAGAAAAAGAAACATAGTAAAGGGGAGGACATAAGTATGAGCCATTAATAAAAACCGTGCAATAAAAAGCCAGTAATAAAAATCCTGATTTTTATAGAGCCATAATAACTTTTGATCGAAGGCCTATGCATGATGAAATACAGAGCAGTAAATCACTCATGATGTACAAAGATAAATCTTTTGTGAAGTGCTTAGTTGTAAGGTCCTTGTTTTACATCTTGGTTTCACAGCCCTTATAATATGGCACCACATCTCCCCAGGAGAGTTGGGAGGTTTTGTGTTTAAAGAATACAAAGCATTCAAGTATTTCTACACAAGACACTTACGATTCAACTTCATGTTTTCTTCTCAACACCATTTTTTATAAAATCAGAGGACAAAACAATGGGAAAATCTTTGAGGGGTATTCAGGAGCAATATGTGCCTAGTTCTTAAAAACATACTAGGTTGCACCTTTTCCTGTGATGGCTATTTGCAAGTGAAGAGAAGTGTTCACTTGAAATGGGTTAAAGACTTAAACATAAGACCTGAATCTATAAAACTTCTAGAAGAAAGCATAGGGGGGGAGGGGGGACTTCTTGACATTCTTCTTGGCAACAATTTTTTAGATGACACCAAAAAGCAAAAATCAACAAGTGGAACTGTTTAAACACTGTTGCTGATAGTATGAATTTGTACAACTACTATGGAAAACAGTATGGAGATGCCTCAAAAAATTAAAAACAGACTATAATATGATACAGCAATTCCACTTCTGGGTACTTATCAAGTAAATAAAATCAGGATCTTGAAGAGATGGCTGCACCCTCATGTTTATTTCAACATTATTCACAATAGCCAAGATGAAGCAACCTAAGTGTCTATAAATTAATGAATGAGTAGAGAAGATACTATGCCGGAAGCCAGTCCATCCTTGCTGCTTGACACAGTTGCTGCAGGGAAGAAACATCTGCACAGCATATGTTTCAAGGGACCTGGCATATATGGCATACTGTTCTTAATATGTTTGCTCCCCTTCTTGGTACTATGTGTTTTAACCAAGGTCACCTCTCCAAGAAAGGTTGTTTCCCCAGGTAGGGATTTTTCCCTGAAGTTAGGGAGGGAATAAAACCCTTTAACTAAATGCCAGGCGGGTAGTTAATCACTTTAACTATGAAAAGTCACCCTTAAGCTACATAATCTTTACTCCCTGGAATGGAGATAAGAAATGCCCTAACCTTTGGAATAGAAATTGACAGGATTAAAATCAACTGGTATAAATACAGATGTAACAAGACAATAAAACACAGAACCTGGCTGGAGAACCTATCGAGAGAACATGGCAAGAGAACCTGGACAGAACCTGGTGGGAGAACCTATCAAGAGAACATGGCAAGAGAACCTGGACAGAACTTGGCTGGAGATCGTGGCTAGAGATCCTGGCTAGGCTGCTGATCAACTGAACGCTGTCTCCGTGTCATTCCTTCTTCGCCGACTCCGTCCACACCTTGGGGAACCCCTGGACCTGCTGGAGTTGGACCCCAACAATACTATATCTGTCTGTCTGTCTATCTATCTATCTATCTATCTATCTATCTATCTATCTATCTATCAATCTATCTATCTATCTATCATCTATCTAAACTATTCAGCCATGAGAATGGCTGCATTTACTTATGCTAAGTAAAATGTCAGAGAGTGTATGGAAAGTACTGTATGGTGTCACTAATAAGTGGAATCTAAAAAGGTCAAACTCATAGAAAGAGAGTGTAGAATGGTGGTTCCAGTGGATGAGAGGTGGGGGAAATGGAAAGATGTTGGTCAAATGGTACAAACTTCTATTTAGGGAATAAGTTCTAGCCATCTATGCACAGTACTGTGAATACAGTTAATACTGTATTATGTAGTTGAAAGTTGTTAAGAGAGTAAATCTTAAGTGTTCCCAATAAAAAAAAGAAATGGTAATTATGTGACATGATGGAGGTGTTAGCTAATACCGTGGTGGTAATCATTTTGCAATACCTAAGTGAATCAAAAGAACAAGTACATTTTAAAATTTGACTTATATGTCAAATATATCAATAAAGCTGGAAAAATTGCCACCGCTGATAATTTGGAGAATAAAAAAGGAGTTAGATAGAAGGCAAACACTGTGAAAAGATATGCTCTTTCTTGACAGAGAAGGCTTAGATGGCATATAAATGATGAGAAGAAAAGACAAAGAAAAAAGTAGGGTTCGCTTTTAATACAACTCTAAATACATTTAATTATTTATTATTCATTTGCTGTAGTTACCACATTGCTATGCTGAGGGGAAGGGTCATTATATAATTTAACATTCCATTAAAGTATTTATGGTTAATATATATTTATTTTGTACTTGTATGAAAGTAGCTATGTGAGTTAGAGAGACAAGAAAAAAAAAGCCAGTGAATCAGAAACAAGCATTGCCCCACAGACTTTATGATATAGTTTCTTTAAGCAAATGCAACTTGAGAAACTAAAAGCAAAATGTATTTGATTCAGATTCCTAGGCTGCTAGCACTTGTCTCCTCTGATATGGTCCCCATTGGCCCACTGTCTTAAGCAATTCAGTCAGTAGACAAAACTAGTAAACCAGCGGTTCTCAACCTGTGGGTCGCGACCCCTTTGGGGGTTGAACGATCCTTTCACAGGGGTCGCCTTAGACCATCAGAAAACACATATATAATTACATATTGTTTTTGTGATTAATCACTATGCTTTAATTATGTTCAATTTGTAACAATGAAAATACATCCTGCATATCAGATATTTACATTATGATTCATAACAGTAGCAAAATTACAGTTATGAAGTAGCAACAAAAATAAGTTTATGGTTGGGGGTCACCACACATGAGGAACTGTATTAAAGGGTCGTGGCATTAGGAAGGTTGAGAACCACTGTAGTATACACTACACCTTAGTGGTGGGCAGAATTACTTAAGATTAATTCATGACATAGGTCAAACCATATACAAATAATTCTGAAGTTAGTAAATTTCCAGTGACATTAATATGGAATATTTTATTGCATAGAGTTTGAACCAATAATTACAATCCCTCTCTATTTAAGAACAGGACAACTCTACCTTTTTTACCTGCTCATTTTGTATTTTTGATGTCATAATTTATATTTTTTATAGTGTGTTTTCATTAACAAATTATAGTATAGTTTTTTAGGGCTCTTTTAACTATAATTAAGTATTTGGCATACCATCACTTTACAGAATTAGTTTTGTAAATCTGACTGTATATTTATATTTACCAGTGTTTTGAATATTTTTCTGTTTTCATGTTACTATTTAACTTCTTTTTTGTAACTTTTATTTACGTATAGATGGTATATAATCTTATATTGTTATATCAGTTTCCAGTGTATAATATAATGATTAGACATTTTCAGGATTTCTTGTAATGCAGGTCTAGTGGAGATGAACAGTCTTAGTTTTTGTTTGTTTGTTTTGTTTTGTTTGTTTTCTGTGAAAGTATTACTTTTCCTTTATTTCTGGAGGATAATTTTTTGGATATAGTACTCTTACTATTTTTTTTTAGCTTTGAATATATTACTCCACTGTCTCCTGGCCTATAAGGTTTCTGCTGAGAAATCTGCTGAAAGGCTAACAGGTTTTTTTTGTAAGTTATAATCTGTTTTCTTTGCTGCTGTTAGCAGTCTCCTTGTCTTTGATTTTGACAGTGTCATTATAATGTGCTTTGGTGAAGATTGGTTAGACATATTGTCCAATGGAATAGAATTCAATGCTCAGGAATAAACTTGCAATTCTATGCTAAATTAAATTTTCACAGTGGTGCCAAGGCATATAATGGAAAAGAAAAGTCTATTCAAAAAATGATTCTTAGAAAACTAGATCTGTACATTCAAAAGAAGGAAGTTTGGATCTCACCTTACGCCATATAGAAAAATAATTCAGAGTGAATCAAATAACTAAATTTAAAAGCTGAAGCTGCTGAACTCTGAGAAGAAAACCTCGGCGCTAATAGTCACAATCTTGGATTTGGCAGTGGCTTCTTAAATATTACTCCAATAGCACAGACAGTGAAACAAAACAAAACACAAAAAGAGATCAATGGAACTCCATAAAAATTAGTGGATAATAATGTTTCTAAATTAGATTACACAGTGTAAAGTAGTATACATTTCATGTATACAGAAATTTATGTACCAGCACTTACCACAGCAGCCTTTGCTATCTCTTAACCTTGTATAAAACATATGTTATCCACTTTTCATGTTCAGATTATTTATTTGAAAAAATGTACATTTCTTTAGAAACATTCTTAATTTAAACAGTCAGTTCTATCGTGCTAGCCCACACATGACCCAGCCAGATGTGACCAAAACTTTGTTTTCTTTAATGTAGATTTGTGTTCTAGAGGGGACACAGTATCCCTGCTTGTCTCTGTTGCAATCTGTACTTTCTGTTGTTTCATGTACTTATGTGATTCCTTGGAAGATGCTACGAATGTATAGCAACAAAACACTTAAAACATTTTTGGATGTTATATTTCAAAATAGTAGTGTTCGTTCCATGATTAACAAGCTGAGAAGAGACATCTCACATTCAAATTAGATCATTTTAATATACTTTGGGAGTGTTGACTGCTCCTTTCCTTCAAAATTACCCAGTGACAGGTTAACATGGATTAGAAAATGAACACATTGGTTTTCAGGATATGGTAAAAGACAAGGGATTTCCTCAAAACTATACAAAAAATATATGAATCTTATGCCCGAGAGAACAGAAATTTTGAGCAAGCTCCATCACTATTAAGTTAATTTCTTAAAAATTGGAATCATAATCTGCAGAGGAATTAGAATAAATCATTTAGAAAGGCTGCTTGGCAATTATGAATATGTGTAGAGCACACAATGCTTTGGCTTCTTTTGGAAAATAGATTCCTTACTTGGCATCCAAACCATTAGTTGTCAAGCAAGCCTGATACTGTAAATCCCCATTTGAGTGTAGGGCTATTCAAAGAGGTTAAAATATGAAAATGACTTCCAAATCATCATTTGAGGCTTATATTGCAGAATAATAAAAATTATAAACATGGCCTAATTAGTGTTTTCTCTCTAATTGTTTTGGTTTTAAAGCAAAATATACTTGATGTGGACATGTAGGCAATATATAAAAGATGTAAGCTATAAAGGAATCCTAATTACAGATACTTTTTAGTAAAGGATGCTTAAATCGTACTCATGCTGTTCTGAGACCTGTTACAAATTTCCATAGGATATTAAATTGGAAATCACTGGGTCACATTAACATTGCATAATGAGGTGACAGTGAAGATCAGTGCCATACTAAGAGTGTGATGGATGGCCAGTCAGGGAAACAGGAAAAAAGCCCCAGTGCAAGTGGATGAGCCAGAGAGGAAATAGCTACATAATTCTATGGATGGTTCCTCCCACCCTGTTATTCTCAAGAACGTTATTTTTACATTTCCATAGTAAGCCTGTAGCAGTACAAAGCCTTTCATATATTGAGTACACTTAGGCACATTGCTGCATAGCTTCATATGTCATGTCTTCCTACACATATGTTCTAAATTGCAAGGAAGAGAATAGAGCTAAAAGTTTGGTTTGGTTGGTTTTTCTTCTCCTTTATATTGTCAGTACTTATTACTGAAGTCAATGTTATCTGAAGGAAAAATATTTTTAAAAATGGGATAGACTTTTTCTTTCAACTCAGAGGCCAAACTTAATCCCATCACTAGCAATGCCTGTGTGTGGTGAGGGGAGAGGGGTTTTAGTTGGGGTAGAGGTAGATGTATCAAACTTCCAGAAAGTTCCTGAAAGTTATTTAGCCCCACCCACCAAATTCTAAATGCCATTTACCTATCACCATAATCCTATATAATAAAAGGCTAATATGCAAATAGACTGAATGACTGAACAACCGAACCAGTCGCTATGACGTGCGCTGACCACCAGGGGGCATGTGCAGAGCATGGTGGACAGCAGCAGCATGCAGTAGAGCATGAGACAGGGCAGACATTGGCTGCGGTGGGATGGTGGAGCAGGTGAGTGGGGTTGCCAGGCCAAAGTGGGGCACCGGTCACTGTCATTAGGGCGAGCCTCTGGTGGTTACTTAAAATTCTTTTTTTTTTAAATATATTTTTTTATTGATTAAGATATTACATATGTGTCCTTATACCCACGTTACCCCCTACCCCCCCCCCCCCGCTCATGCCCTCACCCCCCTGTTGTCCTTGTCCATTGGTTAGACCTATATGCTTGCATGTAAGTCCTTTGGTTGATCTTTCCCCCTTACCCCCACCCTCCCCTACCTTCCCTTCAAGGCCCGACAGTCCAATCAATGCCTCTCCATCTCTGGATCAGTCCTTGTTCATCAGTTTATGATGTTCATTATATTCCACAAATGAGTGAGATCATGTGGTATTTATCCTTCTCTGACTGGCTTATTTCACTTAGCCTAATGCTCTCTAGTTCCATCCATGGTGTGGCAAATGGTAAGAGTTCCTTTTTCTTCTTCCTCTTCTTAAAGAATACCTTTCAGCATTTCATATAATGCTGGTTTGGTGGTGATGAACTCCTTTAGCTTTTTCTTATCTGTGAAGCTCTTTATCTGACCTTCAATTCTGAATGATAGCTTTGCTGGATAAAGTAATCTTGGTTGTAGGTTCTTGCTATTCATCACTTTGAATATTTCTTGCCACTGTCTTCTGGCCTGCATGGTTTCTGTTGAGAAATCAGCTGACAGTCGTATGGGTACTCCCTTGTAGGTAACTGACTTTTTTTCTCTTGCTGCATTTAAGATTCTCTCTTTGTCTTTTGCTCTTGGCATTTTAATTATGATGTGTCTTGGTGTGGTCCTCTTTGGATTCCTTTTGTTTGGGGTTCTCTGCGCTTCCTGGACTTGGAAGTCTATTTCTTTCACCAGGTAGGGGAAGTTTTCTGTCATTATTTATTCAAATAGGTTTTCAATATCTTGCCCTCTCTCTTCTTCTGGCACCCCTATAATTCTGATGTTGGTATGCTTGAAGCTGTCCCAGAGGCTCCTTACACTATCTTCGTATTTTTGGATTCTTTTTTCATTTTGCTTTTCCGGTTGGGTGTTTTTTGCTTCTTCGTATTTCAAATCTTTGACTTGATTCTTGCGATCCTCTGGTCTACTGTTGGGAGTCTGTATCATATTCTTTATTTCAGTCAGTGTATGCTTAATTTCTAGTTGGTCCTTTATCACAACATCGAGGGTCTCACTAGATTTCTTGAGGATCTCACTACATTTATCGGCGGTTTCCATAAAATTCTTGAAAAATCTTAGAAACGTGGTTTTGAACTCTATATCCAGTCGTTTGCTGTCCTCCATTTCTGTCATTTGTGACCTGTTTCTTTGTCTTCGCATTTTGTCTGCTTCCCTGTTTTGGTAGAGTGGTTTTGTGTGCTAGGTGTCCTACAGGGCCCAGTGGCTCAGCCTCCCCAGTTACCTGAGGTGGACACTCTTGGCGCACCCCCTTGTGGGCTTTGTGCACAGTCTTGTTGTAGTTATGCCTTGATTGTTTTAGGTGTCACTGGGAGGAATTGACATCCAGGCCAATTGGCAGTGAGAATCAGCTGTGTCTGCAGTGGGAGAACTTCTGTGCTGAAGACACCCTTCTGGGGCAAGACTTGCTTCAGTGGGGCTTTGGTGCTCACTGAGTCTGCCCCCTGAGTGTGTTCCTTATGAATCTGAGGAGTTGTAATCTGGATGGTCCCACTCTGACCACTGGGTACACTGGCTCTTGGATCTAAGGAGGTGCTAATTAAGCCTCTTCCTGAGGTTACCCAGCAGGAGCTACGAAGAGATATGCAGATTCCCCTTCCTTTTTTGGGGGTTTGGGGGTGCCCAGATGAGGCCCAGCTGTGAAGCAATGCAAGCTGCTGTGGGGCCTTGGGCCTTCTCTTGGAAGTTCTGGGTCTGTCTGGCCCAGCTACAATTTGTTAGGTAATTTTTAGGTTGCAAAGGACCCAGGCATTCATATGCAAAAGCCTTTGCAGCAGCCTGGATGGGGCAGGGTCTCGGAATCAACAGGGCGGAGCAAGCAGTTATGGCTGATTCTCAGCCCTGCCCTAAGGGGCCGCGAGTCTCAGTGTCCTGGTAATTGCTGCCAGCACCTCTGAGGGAAAGCTGCCCTCAAGTTCCGAGTTCTGCCTGCTGCCAGACCGACTGTCCAGTTTCTCCCCGTATGAGCCCTGGGACCCCAGAGATTTCCCGGAACTGGAGTTCAGAGCAGTCGGGAGCTTGTGACTCCCTCATGATTCAAAAAGACAGCCGTGTCCTCAGGTGCCAGCCCCTTTCCCCGCGCACCGGAGCCTCCATACCTCTGCACTTTACTTTCGTAGCTCCTCTGAGTCTGTGTGCTCTTCTCTTTCCTTCTAGTTGTAGAATTTCTACTCAGCCAGCCTTCCTGTGGTTCTGGATGATGACCGTTCTGTCTTTTATTTGTATTTTTGAAGTTGTTGTCGGAGGCAGCAATTTCCCGTGTTTACCTATGCCGCCATCTTGGTTTCTCTAAAATTCTTTGCTCATGCACACCGCATTCCTGCCCGACACTTGCACCCGCTGGCAGCACTGGCCCCTGCTCACACCTGCTGCTGGCACCGGCCCCATCGCTCCGCACCATCAGCGGGTGTGAGTGCGGGGCCGGCACCCTCAGCGTGTGGGAGTGGCAGTGGGAGTGGGGCTGCTGGCAGACGGGACCAGAGCTGTGGCAGGAGGGGCCAGGCAGGAGTGTGGAGTATGGGCTGAGACCCACCCCTGTGCCCACAGCACCTCGTGGCCTACAGTTCCTTTCAGGTGCATGATCATGCATGGCCCTAGTATTCTATAGCATGCTAGTATCAAGGCAAACATTTGAT
>NW_005871127.1:3317546-3326777 GCF_000147115.1 Myotis lucifugus
AACATCGATCAGCTGCCTCCTGCACACCTCCTACTGGGGATGTGCCTGCAACCAAGGTACATACCCTTGACTGGAATCGAACTTGGGACCCTTGAGTCCAAAGGCCCGGTGCTCTATCCACTGAGCCAAACCAGTCAGGGCTACTATATCACTCTTTATGGAAAAGACTCTCAGTGGGTTCTTATCTTCTGAGAAATTGATATTTTCCTTTTTAACATCTTCTTTGCACTCACTCCCTTATTTTAATATGTGGTTTTTTAAAATTTCTTTATTGGTTAAGGTATTACAAATGTGTGTTTTTTAATTGACTTCAGAGAGAGGAAAGGAGAGGGAGAGAGAGATGAAAACATTGATGAGAGAGAAACATTGATCAGTTGCCTCCTGCACACTGACTACTGGGGATTGAGCCTGCAACCCAGGCATGTACCATGACTGGGAATCAAACTGGTGACTTCCTGGTGCATGGGACATGCTCAACCAACTGAGCCACACCAGCCGGGTGTTACTATCTTTCTTTATAAAAGAAAATAATTTGAGTTTTTGGAGAAATGTATATTTAAGCCTAAAGTCCCTATTCATATCTTGATTTATAGTGTTTCTCTTAGGAATATCAATAATCTGTTTTTTAGAAACAATTTTTTTGTAATTTTTTAAGGAACAACATTAAATTACCTATTCAATTTTATAAATGCCACATTTCCCCATTATGTTATTTTGACTTTTGTTTTGATTGTTTTTCTTTTCCCTTTTTTTTGAACACTAAAATTCTCAGTCGGTGCTAGTCCATATGAGTCTATAGAGTATTAAAACTTTACAAACATTAATGACCTATACATTAATATCTACATTGTCTTAAAATCACTTTAATACTAGAATTCTATGTAAATAAGACCTAAAAATTCCCTAATTCTTAGAAAATTAAGTTAGTAATAATAACACATGCAAATATTTATTCTTTCTGTTTATTTTCCTTTCTTATTCTTTTGAGGAGAAATACATGCCTAAATATATTAGCTGACATCCTTTTGTTTTAGCAAATACAGTGCTTTCCAATATTTGTATGAAGTTAGTTTATAAAAATTATTCATAACATAATAGGCAAAATGGTGTTTTCACAGCATTTCATTTGGATTGCAGGTTAATTATAGTTTTTCTTATAATTTATCTTGCTTAGAATAAAATTATTGCCTTGTTAAACAGCAAGATTGTGTTATTAGTGCTTAATTTGAGATACAATTTTGTCTTATTTATATACATGTATAGCATAATACAATAGAAATAACATATTACCTAATCACATTTGCCTCAAAAACTTCCTGACTCCAAATAACATAACTCCCTTTTTTAAGATTTACCTTTGTTATTGAAAGTATTACAGATGTCTCCTTTTTTCCCCATTGACCCCTTACACCCTGCACCACCCCTCCCAGATCTTCACCACACTATTGTCTATTTCCATGGGCTTTGCATATATGCATATAAGGGGAACTCTTTTTGTTTAATAATAATGTAAATGTAGCATCTTTATTTTTAAGTTGGTGTATTAAAGCAGTATCTATATAATATATATGAAAAGCCAGGAGTCACAACCAGAACGATCAATCAGTCGCTATGACATGCATTGACCACTTCTTGGTCCCTCCCCGATCCCACAAGCTCCCATTGTTGAGTGGCCCCTGGGGAACCATTGGGAACCAGGCTGAGTGAAGGTGGAGCAGGACTGGGGTCTGGCAAGCAGGCGGAAGGCAGACCTCTTTGTCCCTTCCCCCAGCCGGCAGGCTTCAATCGATCCTCAGCTTCTTCTGAAAGGAACATGGTGCCTCCACTGCGCAGCCTCCTGGATGTGGACTCACCACTGTGAGAGGCTCTAGACTCAGCAGCCTTGGGCAAACTACGGACCGCGGGCCGGATCCAGCCGTTTGAAATGAATAAAACTAAAAAAAAAAAAAAAAAAAAAAAAAAAAGCCCGTACCCTTTTATGTAATGATGTTTACTTTGAATTTATATTAGTTCACACAAACACTCCATCCATGCTTTTGTTCCGGCCCTCCGGTCCAGTTTAAGAACCCATTGTGGCCCTCGAGTCAAAAAGTTTGCCCACTCCTGCTAGAGGCTCTAGAGCAGAGACTTCAATAAGGACTTCAGCGCCTGCAGCGACCCTCAGCCTTCACTGCTGGGAGGTGGACAGAGAACAACAGCTTTAAAGCACAAACACCCTCCTCAGGAAGAACCCATCACCTCCCTACTCCACAGCCTCTTCTGGGTATGCAAGAAACTACACATGCTCCTGCCCGCGGGATGGGTGGGGCCAGAGGCTGAGCTGAGCAGTTCCACCATGGGGGAGGGGCTGAGCCAGGCTGCAGGGCCAATGCAGGGACAGAGGGAGGGAAGAGGGCAGGAGCAAGGGGGCAGCCCTGGTTCTCTGCACCTCTTCCCTTCCTGGTTGAGTTTCCCATGTCATTGTTAGGGTTTTGGCTGGTGACATTGGCTGTGAAAGGATTTGCAAGGGAGAGAAGAGACAGGTGCAGAGAGAGGGCGTTTATTTTATTTCTTTGAAGGGAGCAAAGGGCCAGGTGCCCTTTGATGGCACAAGGTACCTAAGGCAAAGTGGGCTGTTCTTTTGATTGCCGATGGCTAACGAGGAACTGGTGTGAGTGGCAGTGGTGGGGCTGGACTGGGGACTGGCAAGTGGGTGGAAAATGGCCCTGAATGCAGGCTAGGCCTAGGGACCCTACCCATGCATGATTTTGTGCGTTGGGCCTTTCGTTACAAATAATATGATTATTATGATACTTAATGTGATGAAATATCAAAAAATATGCCGTGAACAGCCTAAGTGCCCATCAGCAGATGAGTGGATTAAAAAACTGTGTTACATCTACACAATGGAATACTACACTGTGGTAAAAAAAGAAGGAATTCTTACCATTTGCAACAGCATTGATGGACCTGGAGAGCATTATGCTAAGCGAAATAAGCCAGTCAGAGAAAGATAAACATCACATGATCTCACTCATTTGTGGAATATAATGAACAACATAAACTGATGAACAAAAACAAATTCAGAGACAGAAAAGCATCAATCAGACTGTCAAACCTCAGAGGGAAGGTAGGGGAAGGTGGGGGTAAGGGGGAAAGATCAACTAAAGGACTTATATGTATGTATATAAGCCTCACCAATGGACACAGACAACAGAGAGGTGAGGGCATGAGTGGGGGAGTGAGGGGGCAATGGAGCGATAAGGACACATATGTAATACCTTAATCAATAAAGAAAAAAATTTAAAAATATGCTGTGAAAATAGGTGTAATGCAAGAAACTGTTGAATCAAAACTTAATTCAAGACATGAATATTGAAAGAAAGAATGAGGGAAAGGAGGAGGGAGATAGGAAGAGAGAGGGATGGCAGGAAGGAGAAAAGAGGAAAGAAGAAAGGAGGGAAGAGCAAAAAGAAACACAGTTTCAATCCCAAATAATTAGTGATTTCTTATCAATTTTTTAAAATATATTTTATTGATTCTTTTACAGAGAGGAAGGGAGAGGGATAGAGAATTAGAAGCATCAATGATAGAGAAACATCGATTAGCTGCCTCCTGCACACCCCCTACTGGGGATGTGCCCACAACCAAGGTACATGCCCTTGACCAGAATCAAACCTTGGCCCCTTCAGTTCGCAGGCTAACACTCTATCCATTGAGCCAAACCTGTTAGGGCATTTCTTATCAATTTGGATGGGGAACCAGTGACTCCAATTTTCACCAATATTTAATAGTTTTTGAATATTTCTATAGTAAAAGTAAAAGTTCTTGCTAGAAATGTATTTACGTTTGGCTTTAATATATATATATAAAGCCTAAGTGACCGAATGACCGAACCACCAAATGATTGAACGCCTGGGTGCTATGATGCACACTGACCACCATGGGGCAGACACTCAATGAAGGAAATTCCCCTTGGTGGTCAGTGCACTCCCACAGCCAACGTCCCGCAGCCCCTTCCCCCATTTCCCCCAGCTGACTGGCCAACCTTCTGCAGCCCCTCCCCACAGCCAGCCAGCCAACCTTCTGCGACCGTGATCGCCAGTCAGGCCAAGGAACCCCGCCCGTGCATGTATTTGTGCACCGTGCCTCTAGTAGATATATAAACACACATAGAGACTCACATGCCCATACACACACAGGTACTAGGACTTAAAATAGATTTAGTGAGACATGTTATACCATCAATAAGTATATACACTATTAAAGTATAATTACAGCAGGCTTGAAAAATCCTAAATAAAAACCTTCAGATCAGGATAGTTTATTCTATGTTTAGGATATTTCCTTGAATTATGTTTCCTCTTTTGATTAGAACAATTTTAGGTTCACAACAAAAGTGAGGGAAAGGTGAAGAGATTTCCTGTTATACTCCTTGCTCCTACATGTGCATACTTCCCCTATCAACACCCCCCCCCCCACCAGAGTTATACATTTGCAATAATTGATAAACCTACATTGATATATCAAAGTCACCCAAGGTCCACAGTTTACCTAAGGGTTCATTCTTGATGTTGATGTTCTGTGAGTTTGAACAAATGTATAATGACATGTATCCATCATTATGGTATGCAGAATAGCTTCACTACCCTAAAAATCTTATGCACTTCTTATCCCTACCTCTCCCAAAATCTAGCAACCACTTAACTTTTTAAATGTTGCCAGAGTTTTAACTTTTCCACAAACGAAAATAATTGAAATCACATCCTCTTTAGCATTTTCTTTTTTTAATTATTTTTTAAAGTATTGCATATGTCTCCTTTTTCCCCAATTAACACGCCCCCTTGGCCACTCCCACCCCCCAGGACAAGCCCACACCGCCCCAGTGTCCACGTCCATTGCTTATGCTAATATGCATGCATACAAGTCCTTTGGTTGATCTCTTACCCCCACCCCCTTCCCCTGCCTTCTCTCTGAGGTTGGACGGACAGTCTGTTCAGTGTTTCTTAGTCTCTGGATCTATTTTTGTTCATCACTATTTTGTTCATTTTATTCCACATATGAGTGAGATCATCTGATACTTATCTTTCTCTGACTGGCTTATTTCACTTAGCATAATGCTCTCCAGGTCCATCCATGCTGTTGCAAATGGTAAAAGTTCCTTCTTTTTTATAGCGGCATAGTATTCCATTGTGTAGATGTACCACAGTTTTCTAATCCATTCATCTGCTGATGGGCACTTAGGCTGTTTCCAGATCTTAGCTATTATAAATTGTGCTGCTATGAACATAGGGGTGCATATGTCCTTTCTGATTGGTGTTTCTGATTTCTTAGGATATATTCTCAGAAGTGGGATTACTGGGTCAAATGGGAGTTCCATTTTTAATTTTTTGAGGAATCTCCATACTATTCTCCACAGTGGCTGCACCAGTCTGCATTCCCACCACTAGTGCACAAGTGTTCCTTTTTCTCCACATCCTTGACAGCACTTGTCATTTGTTGATTTGTTGATGATAGCCATTCTGACAGGTATGAGATGGTACCTCATTGTTGTTTTGATTTGCATCTCTGGGATGATTAGTGACTTTGGGTATGTTTTCATACATCTCTCGGCCTTCAAACTGGACAACCTAGACGAAATGGACATATTCTTAGAAAAGTGCAAGGTTCCAAAACTCAATCAGGAAGAATAAAAAAACCTGAATGGGCCGATAACAACCAAAGAAATTGAAGCAATCATCAAAAATCTTCCAGCAAACAAAAGCCCTAGTCCAGACAGCTTTACAGGGAAGTTCTACCAAACATTCAAAGAAGAACTAAAACCTATCCTCCTCAAACTATTCCAAAAAATTCAAAAGGAAGGCACAATTCCAAGCTCCTTCTATGAAGCCAGCATCACCCTAATTCCAAAACCAGATAAAGACACCACAAAGAAAGAAAACTACAGGCCAATATACCTGATGAACACAGATGCTGAAATCTTTAACAAAATCTAGCAAATCAGATCCAGCATAACATTAGAAAGATCACACAATTTGACCAAGTGGGATTTATTCCGGGGATGCAAGGATGGTACAATATCTGCAAATCAATAAATGTGATACATCACATAAACAAAAAATCACATAATCATATCAATTGATGCAGAAAAGGCATTTGACAAAATCCAACACCCTTTTTTGATAAAAACTCTCAGCAAAGTGGGAATATAGGGATCGTACCACAACATACTAAAAGCCTTATATGACAGACCTACAGCCAACCTCATAGTCAATGGGCAAAAACTAAATTCATTTCCCCTAAGAACAGGAACAAGACAGGGATGCCCGCTTTCACCACTCCTGTTCGACATAGTACTGGAAGTCCTAGCCATAGTGACCAGACAAGAAGAAGAAATAAAAGGCATTCAAATTGGAAAAGAAGAAGTAAAACTGTCATTATTCACAGATGACATGATATTGTACATAGAAAACCCTAAAGACTCTTTAGACTTTTCTAATAGGCCTCTTCCATTTAGTAATATGCATTACACTTCTTCCATGTGTATTCATGGCTCAGCAGCTCCTTTCTTTTCAGCGCTGAGTAATAGTCCTTTGTCTGCTGTGCCACAGTTTATTTATCCATTCACTTACAGGTCATCGTGGCAGCTTCCAAATATTGGCAATTAAAAATAAATAAATATTCATAACTACCTGTATGTAGCTTTTTATGTGGGCATAGGTTTTCTGCTTCTTAGACTAAATACCAAGGAGGTCAATGGCTACATCATGACTTTAGTACAGGTTTTCTCAATTTCTCCTCTATTGACATTTTGAGTTAGACGATTCTTTATTCAAGGGAATATCCTGTGTAATACAGGACATAGCAGCACCTCTCTACCCACTAGAAACCATTAGGATCTCCCTTTATGTCCCTGTTTTGACAATCAAAAAAGCTTCCAGGCAATGCCAAATGTCCAGAGAGGTAACTTCTCTAAGAACCACAGAGTTATAGGTATCATTTAAGAACAGCTCTTGTGATTGGAAAAATAAGTTATCTGAAATAAAGCAGTTCTAACATTTATTTTTTTCTTTATCTACTATATTTAAATAAAATCACATTCAGTAATGTTTATTAAACCATTGTTGTATTTCCTTTTGTTTCCTTCATGCAGTTTGGTACCAGTAATTACCAAAATCATCAGTAAAAAGAGAATTTTAC
This sequence comes from Myotis lucifugus, assembly GCF_000147115.1. Lineage (NCBI taxonomy): Eukaryota > Metazoa > Chordata > Mammalia > Chiroptera > Vespertilionidae > Myotis > Myotis lucifugus. The sequence continues at coordinate 3,324,726 of NW_005871127.1, forward strand.
TCAGATGCTGGACTATTATTTCTGAAAATCCAGCTGACCATGAAAGCAGGAAATCTGAGTATATTTAGTTACATAAATCTCATTATTTTAATAAAGTAGCAAAGGGTATTTATAATTTTCCCAAGAGTCTTAAAGTTAAATAAGTATCAAAGAGTTAAGATTAAAATTCATGTAAAATAAGATACTAATATTTCATATCAATATACCAATCAGTTAAGGTAATGTGGACAAATACAGATTTAGAAATTGTACCTTAGCATGGACAAGCTGTGTTGTGCCTCAGTTTTACTGATTTAGTGTCAAAACGTTTACCACAGCTTACTGTTCCTATGTATGTCAGCAACTGCTGAAACTGAAGACTAGTTGCCCAATAGACTATAAATTCAAGGATTATTCTGACTTTGCTCACTGCCCTAACCAAAGTACCATTAACCACTTGGGGCATATAGTAAATGCTTACTATATGTTGTAATGTAGAAGCAATCATACAGTTGAGCTGCAGTGTGTTATTTTTAACTCTGAGTTATCCATTCAATTGCAAGTTCTCTATTATACAGAAATGCATTACAAATGACTAACAATTTTGAGAAACATTAAGCATCAAGTCATTGAAAACAGCCTGGATTAGGTGATTTCCTTTATTTTTCTGTTCTAAGGAAGCACATATGCTTGAACTTTTCACTATTTTATTCTCACATCCTGGGAATTCATCCAAATGTAAAATGGCATATTAAGCTGTACCTACAGAAAGATAAAGGAATCTTTATTTTAAAAATGTATGAGACATTTTTGACACATCTCTCTGCTTCTCTATTTCTATCCTTCATTCTCTGTAGCACATGAAATTGTGTCCAAATGTGGGACACCCACTATCTCTGCAAACTTAAATACATATTTATCTGGCCTTGCTTCAGATAAACAATATTTTTCATTTGGAACTTGAGTTTGAGGCTCTACAATAGTATGGGAAAGAGCTCCTCTTACAGATTTTGGGCCAGGTTTATAATCTTCTCTTCATACAATTTTGCTTTTAGAATTATTTCAGGCATTACAATTGATTATGTTTACAAGTAAGTACTCAGGGACTTTTAAGTATGCAAATTATTTAGCTGACATATATACAAACTAATGAGATATTACTAAATATAGAGCTATCATTATGAGGAACTAGTTTATAATATTTTAGTATGAAAAATGTATTTATGTATTTTATTAATTACATTTTATTAATTATAATAAAGTTAACTTATTTTATAAGGTAACTTTTAAAAGCGAGGCTTTCCAACTATGTTTTTGATACTCTTTTATACTCTTCGTTTTTTCTCCATTTATAATTAGAGTTTTCTCTATTTTTCATTAATTTTTTGTAGTTACAAACGCTAAGGTATTTCCTTTGTTCTAAAAAATCCATTTACATTCACTACATTTATATATTATATGTTAGTTCATCAGAATGAGAATAACGTAAATTTAGCCTTTTTTGCATTCAAATAATGCTTCTCCACTGTGGGTGAAAATGATACAATGATTGGTTGGGTCATCGATTAGAAAATATTCCCTACTCTCCTTAGACAATGAATGGAGGCTTCAGTCCAATTCCTTTTTGTTGTCATTAATCCTTAACAAAGGTTATTTTTTCCATTGTGTTAATTTTTTTTTTTTTTGAGAGAGAGAGAGAGAAACATTGATGTGGGAGAGAAACATTGATTGGTTTACTTCCATATGCGCCCCAACTGGGGATCAAACACACAACTTAGATATGTGCCCTGACTAGGAATCAAACCAGGGACATTTTTTTAAAAATACATTTTATTGATTTTTTACAGAGAGGAAGGGAGAGGGATAGAGAGTTAGAAACATCAATGAGAGAGAAACATCGATCAGCTGCCTCCTGCACACCTCCTACTGGGAATGTGCCCGCAACCAAGGTACATGCCCTTGACCGGAATCGAACCTCGGACCTTTCAGTCCACAGAGCTGACGCTCTATCCACTGAGCCAAACCGGTCAGGGCAATTTTTTTTTAAAAAAGAGAGTGGAAGGGAGGGAGAGG
>NW_005871127.1:3326877-3407429 GCF_000147115.1 Myotis lucifugus
ACACTCCAGCCACCTTCCCCCCCCCAATTTCACGCCCCTCGCCTGACTTTGCAAGAACCACAATTCCTTTACCTTGTGTAGTGGCATTGCCCGCTCACTATCCAATCTAAGCCTCTCTTCTCCCTCACAGTCAATTCATGGCAGTTTAATGTGTCAGAGGGGAAAGGGAGGGGGAGGGGGAGGAGGGGGAGGGGGGGAGGGAAGGGAAGGGAAGGGAAGGGAAGGGAAGGGAAGGGAAGGGAAGGGAAGGGAGATATGAGGGACACTTTGATTTGTTGCCTCCAGCAGGCATCCCAACTGAGGCCAGAGATGCAACCTGCTACCCAGGTACTTGCCCTTGACTGGGAGTCTAACCCACAACTGTTTAGTGCACAGGCCCACGCTCTAATCACTAAGACTCATCAGCCAGGGAAATCTTTCTTTTTATATCATTTTTACTCTACCCTACTGTGCTTAGTAATTCCAGTTTTCCGCCTTTTACCTTCAATGAATATAGGCATTAATTATTATTTGGTTCCTCCCATAGATGAATGAAAGTTGTGGGTTTATACAAAATGGTAAATGGAGTTCCTGTGGGGGAAAATAGGGTTTCTTTCTCTTGTCAAATTCTGAGGAATTTAAGTCAATACATAACAATTTTAAAATTGTAAGATTTTTTTGCATATTTTGTCTAAAATATGGAATTTAGTGTAATGACTTATTGAAATTTACTAAAATATAATAAATATTTTCATAGGTTAATCTTACAATTTTACAGTGTTCTGTATTACTTTTGATAAATTATATCTCAACATATGTAAAAATAAATTAATTTAAACAAAAGATAATATTTTTAATGGAAGAAATTATAATATCCCAAAATATGGAAATGGTTAATCCTAATTTGGCACCTTCACCAGATGGAAATAAATGTTCTTGAGTTCGCAAGGAAACCATAAACCTTTCTTTCAATTTGTTCTTTTTAGGGTGTATATTAGATAATTATGTAATCGTATGTAGAACAAAAGTAGAAATAAATATGCCTGGACACTTAATTATGTTTGGATTATGATTGACTTCTTAGAGTTCTAACTTTTTTCCCCTAAGATGACTATGTATTCATTTTGTAACTAGGAAAATAAAATAACTTAAAAATATCTGTGTAGCCTGGCCAATGTTGCTCAGTGATTGAGTGTCGACCTATGAACCAGGAGGTTACCATTGGAATCCTGGTCGGGGCACATGCCTGGGTTGCGGACTTGATCCCCACTAGGGGGTGTGTAGGAAGCAGCCCATCAATGATTTTGTCATCATTGATGTTTCTCTCCCTTTCTCTTCCTCTCTGAAATTAATATACTAGTATATATAAAATATATCTGTAGACAATAGAGCTTTGCATATTTCAAAATAAATATTTTAAAAATATGACAAGTAATTTTATTTATTGACCTATGAAAGCATTTTAAACTTTTTAATATATTTTGGGAAAATATTAATTATGATTTAAAAGGTCCTTCTAAGTTCTACTACTGACTTTGGCACTGAAAAGGAAAGCCCAAAAGGAAAAGAAGGAAAAGGTGTTAGTTAATATACTATGTTTTAGAGAGACTTTTAAATGGCTTGTCTCTTTTGGCCTGTCTCCATCCTCCTTTAGTTCCCTTGATTATAAGTTAATTAATTATGATGTTGATCCAAAATATCTGTTTACAAGAAAAAAAAAAGAGCAGAAGAACAGTAAATACATAGGAGGAGAAAAGGAGGTTACATAGGCACAAATATTAAACTTTTGAGAATCAATCTCATTCTTTTTTTTATTGTCTAAAGTTTTACATATGTCTCTTTTTTCCCCAGTTGACCCCCCCACCTCCCACCCCAGTCATTCCCACCCTGGGCAAGCCCCCACCGCCCCAGTGTCTGTATCCATTGGTTATGCTAATATGCATGCATACATGTCCTTTGGTTGCTCTCTAACCCCCCCTACCATTTGTCTCTGGATCTATTCTTGTTCATCAAATTATGTTGATCATTATATCCCACATATGAGTGAGATGCTGGTGGGAATGCAGACTGGTGCAACCACTGTGGAAGACAGTATGGAGTTTCCTCAAAAAGTTGAGAATGGAACTCCCATTTGACCCAGTAATCCCACTTCTGAGAATATATCCCCAAGAAACCAGAAACACCAATCAAAAAGGATATATGCACCCCTATGTTCATAGCAGCACAATTTACAATAGCTAAGATTTGGAAACAACCTAAGTGCCCATCAGCAGATGAGTGGATTGAAAAACTGTGGTACATCTACACAATGGAATACTATGCCACTATAAAAAAGAAGGAATTTTTACCATTTGCAACAGCATGGATGGAACTGGAGAGCATTATGCTAAGCAAAATAAGTCATTCCTATTTTTTAAAACTGATTTCCAATATTTATTTAACATATAGGCATCACCAGCCTTGGGCACTTGGTATAACTCACATCTTTGTCACTTCCTTGCTCTTTAACAGTGAACCTCAGTTTCTTCATTTTTAAAATACAAATATTCAGTTATCCTGCCTACCTTAAAAAATCTAGTGATTTTTAAATTGAACTGGAAAATACAAGAAATTTTAATTTGAAGCTTTCAGAATGAATGATATTTTTTCTTTGGATTTAATTCTTTTGGATTTTACTCAAGAATAGAAATCAATAAAACATTTTAAAATTGTCAGCTAATAAATCCACATTACTAGTTTGTTTTTTAAATATTTTATTGATTTTTTACAGAGAGGAAGGGAGAGGGATAGAGAGTTAGAAACATCCATGAGAGAGAAACATCGATCAGCTGCCTCCTGCACACTCCCCACTGGGGATGTGCCCGCAACCAAGGTACATGCCCTTGACTGGAATCGAACCCGGGACCCTTGAGTCCACAGGCCGATGCTCTATCCACTGAGCCAAACCAGTTAGGGCTTATTAGTTTTTTTTTTAAGTTTATCTTTATTGTTGGCAGTATTAGAAATGTCCCTCTTTGATTTCCCCATTGACCCCCTTCTCCCTACTCTCTTTTCCTTCCCAGGCCTTCACCCCACTATTATCTGTGTCCATGGGTTATTCATATATGCATATGAACTCTTTGGTTGGTCTCTTCCCCTATTTCCTCTGAGGATTCTATCTGTTGCATGCTAGTAAGAATTGAAATTTTAACTATAAGTAATAGTTTCTCTTTAACAATGTCATTTCTATTGTGGCATAATTTCAAATTTTAATAAACAATCCTCAATGGAAGAAATTATAATATCCCAAAATATGGAAATGGTTTAGGGAGTCTATTTTTACTTCTTCTGGTAGTTTGCATACAAAAGGGTGAAAGAAATTAAAACATTACACCAGTTATTAAAACTATTTTATTGAAAACATTCTAATGACATCAAGCTGTATAGTTTATCAGAAATCCTGAAGGCATTTTAATTTAAGTATTTTAGTCTGGATATATTTTAATCCTGGACACAGGCTTTGTTCACAAAACCAGCATTTTTTAAACCAGGGGTTGTTTTACTTTCCCTAGAGAACAAAACATATCTCAGCAATCTGTGTTCATCCACAGAGACAGGTTTTAAAGAGACCTTAAAGACCACCTAATTCAATTCTTTTATTTTAAAATGAAGACTCTGAGAGAGAGAAGGAGATAAGTGATTTTTCTGTCATCACCCCATGAGTTTCTGGAGTAATTGAGATGAGAGAGCCGGGGGGCCTGACAGATCAAGCTCTCCCCTGCCCCTGACTGCCAAGTCTCCTGATGGCTGTGGCAGGAGAGCTGTGCTTGGGGAGCTTTGGGAGTGGGTTGTTGGCTCAAAATGATTAAAGGGATATATCTTCTTCTTTTTAAAATCATCTTAAGTTTTACATATGTCTCCTTTTTTCCCATTTGACTTCCCCCCACCCAACCATTCCCACCCTGGACAAGCCCCCACGGCCCCATTGTCTGTGTCCATTGGTTATGCTAATATGCATGCATACAAGTCCTTTGGTTGCTCTCTAACTCCCCCCCACCTCCCCTGCCATTTGTCTCTGGATCTATTTTTGTTTTTCAAATTATGTTGATCATTATATCCCACATATGAATGAGATCATGTGATATTTATATTTTCCTGACTGGCTTATTTTGCTTAGCATAATGCTCTCCAGTTCCATCAGCAGGGATATATCTTTTAATAGATTTCAGCCATTCATACCAAGAGAGAAAATTAGCTAAGCATCTTAAATAAAATTTGTACAACCCTTAGCTCATGTTTAAGCCTTCCTTATAAATATTTAAGACATTACCAATAAATATTCAAAATATGTGCTGTTCCAGCATAAAATAATATTGTTTTTTGTTAATCTCACCTGAGGATACTTTTTTCCCCCTAATGATTTTCAGAGAGAGTGGAAGGAAGGGGAGAGACAGAGAGAGAGACATCAATGTGAAAGAGACACATTGATTGATTGCCTCCCATATGTGCCCCAACCAGGGCTGGGGATCAAGCCTGCAACTGAGGTATGTGTCCTTGACCGGAATCAAACCCAGGACCCTTCAGTCCACGGGTCAGTGTTCTAACCACTAAGCAACCAGCCAAGGCTAAAATAATATTTTTTAAGCCAGTTTATATCATACATAAGAAAACACAGGAGGCATGGTAAGTTAGCCAATCTTCTAGTGCATACCTGTCCAGTGGGCCTATTGCTAAATTTGTGGCATCTCTTATAGCTATATCCATTAGCTCATGTTCTCTAGTAAATGCCTTAAAATTTACCCAGCATTCAAACAGCCAAGTGTTTGTCATACTGTGGAAAGGGTGAGGAACAAATGGACTTCTCAGAGTATTGTTCAGTTTTATGTGGCTTCACTCCTTTACATTATCACTTTTCTTTATATAGAACTTGGCGATATAAGAGAGTGAAAAGAAATTAGTCCTTTGTTGCTTACATTTTCCACTTCCTATTTAATCTTATTCCTATGCTCCTTCTTCTGGCAAAGTATAGGATATTCTTAGGCTGTTACCATATAGTAATTTACATATTCAATTTACTACTAGTGATTAAGCCTTCATTTGGGAATAATGTGAAGAAAATAACTTCCAGGTCATATGGACTGGATTGAGCACAATTGGCATTTAATGTTACATTACATTTGTTTCCTAAGCATACTCATGGATAGAAAACAATAATAATCACAAAAAAGATCTATCAGATTTATTTAAACTCTGTATAACAGCATATAATTAGTTATTCTATATGCTTATATCTAACTCTCACAACAGTGTGAGGAATAAAATGTGTAAATTGGTGCCATCATTAGCATTCTTGATTATATAAGGAAGCTGAAACACAAGATCACACATGATATAAGGAGCAGAGCTGGGATTCGTTTCAATGTTCTCCAGAACCCAAAGCCTGCACTTTTCTACTTGTAATCCCCAAAGAAACAAAAAAGATTGAGTCAGCTTTTATCTAATCCTTGTTAAACATATAAGTGTCTACTCTATTAAGTCTGTGGGGAGAAAATTCAATATGCCAAGGAGATATTTAGAATATACAATGTCACAATTCTTATGTACATGAGACAGTGAATATTTTTCAGAAAATTCTTATTTATGACTTTTTACTAAAGTACAAATTCTTTGTAAAATAATATTTTTAAACCAGTTTATATCATACATAGAAAACACAGGAGGCATGGTAAGTTAGCCAACCTTCTAATGCATACCTGTCCAGTGGGCCTATTGCTAAATTAAAATCCAAAGTTTCACGTGTATAGGAACACACACACACACACACACACACAAACACACACACACACACACACAATGCATGTTTGTATTTGCTTCTTAATTGCAAAAAGAATATATGCCATGTTTTATATATGTAATTATGGGTTAATATGCTGTTTTGCAGAGTCTGTAATATGACCTTTCATATAAATTGATTTCCCCAAGTTTCTTATTTACAATATAAAGTGTTCAAATGAATTTCTACTTTCTACGAAGATTTAATTTGTAACATCTTAGTTATGCCCTAATAAGAATTCTAATTTTGTCTTTATTCCATTTGTCAATTTGTTACAGAAATTAAATTAGTCGATCAAAATTCATTTTCCACAAATCAGTAGTGACAACTATACTCAACTGTCAACTATACTTATTCAAACTGGATACTATTTTTTTAAATCAACGTATTTTCTAGGTTAGTAAGCTAAGCTAACTGGCTGACAAGGTTTATTTTCAGGTCCTCCATTCAAGAAAATTAAGAAAAAATGGACATTTTAATCTTTCCGCTATTCTATTCTTAGTCATTTTATCAGTTTTCTATGAGGTTCTATGAACTGATTAGACATTTGAGAGGACCATCAGGCCCAGAGGATTATGCAGTAATTTGTGGATTAGAAATGTGAAAAGAGAAGCAGCTGGCAAATTTTTAGTGTCAGGTGATATTTTGCAAACATTTAATAGAAAAAATCCAAGATCATGTTTGTGAAAGGAAGGAAAGGAGGAAGGGAGGAAGGGAGGGGAGGAAGGAAACTCTATTTATTGACCTGTCATTTTAATTAAACTCTATTACAGAAATCCGAAAATAAAATAATTTCTAAAAAAGTTGAAACAAAATAATTATTTAAACCATTATCTACTCAATACAGCAGTATATAATCACTTTTTTCAATGGGATCAATATATTCAACTTCCTTTTCCTCACCTATATTTATTTATTTATTTTAAAATATGTTTGTATTGACTTCAGAGAGGGAGGGAGAGGGAGAGAGTGATGGAAACATCAATGATGAGAGAGAATCATTGATCACCTGTCTCCTGTGCACCCCCAGAGAGGACTGAGTCTGCAATCTGGGCATGTGCCACAACCAAGAATCAAACCATGACCTTCTGGTTCATAGGTCAGTGCTCAACCACTGAGCACACTGGCCAGGCTCCTCACCTACATTTAGAACCAAGTGAAAAATATAAAGAATAAGAAGAAAGATTGATATAGAAATGTTCCTTTTATAACAGATATAGCTACATTTATCTAAATGGACTTTTATGTGTCCCATGCCTTGAAACAGAATTATTCCCCCAAACAGGAAGTTGATTCAATAGGAGGTTGGCCTAGTGAACAAGGCTTACTACATACTGACCAGAGAGTACTATCCCAATGATTGGAGTAGCATGTGAAAGATTGGCAGTGTGAGAGCTGAGCCAGGCATTCCCAATTTTTTTGAACCAAATTCATCAATGGGATTAGGCCAAGAGTAATGTCAGCCTGTACTATATCTCCTTTCCGGACTTCTCCCCACATTTCTTTGTAAGATACATGAGGTGTGTTTTGTTTATTGCTGCTTCTGAGGACCTATGGCAGTGTCTGATACAAAGCAAATGTGAAATATTCAAAATGGTTCAGGAACAACCACTTCCATGTTATGAAATAATTGCACCTTAAAACAGAAATAATTATGTAATGTTTGTTGCAAATCAAAATCTGATTTAGATAATTAAGTAGTGCCTCATTTTCAAAGTCCTAAAAGAATGCAAGTTTCTTCACTTTATATTCAATGTTAATAGAAATAATTTCTAAGTATATTCTCATAAACTATGTAAGAAACAGTACATAATAAAAATTGAAATCTCTTACTAAGTGATATTGTTATGGTACCATTTTATTTTATTAATGATGGAATATTTTCTATCTTTGTGTATATACTTCTGCTTTAGTACTTTTAATGGGTTCATGGAAATGTCACATTATTCAACCATTATTTTATTGACCTAGTTTAAGTGTATTTTACAATTATTTTTGCAATAATACAATTAACAATCATGTGCACGCCATTTTAGGAACACATCAAAATCTTTTTCTTTACTATATGCCCAGAAGATGAATTGCTGAATCAGTTTTTGAAAATTTTTATCCAAATAGTGTGCAGTTAACCTGTGATTTTGCTATAGATATTTACTACTTTGGCCAATGTCATGGGTCAAAATATTTTATTTTTACACATTCAATATTATCAGGGAATTTTTATCATGTATGAAATGTATTGACTGGCAATTTGTAGTTCTTAGTATATAAATTGAGGAAACAGTCAGTGTTGTGCTACAGGGCAAGGTTTTCCAGTGTGCCTCCTTTCTACTATCATTTCCAACATTCTTCTCCTTAGCTCTGATCATTTTTCCATCTCCTTAGTGAGGGAGTAGGTATAAAACTTGATCCCAGCCTTGGCTGGTTTTGCTCAGTGGATAGAGCATCGGCCTGCAGACACAAGGGTCCCGGGTTCAATTCTAGTCAAGGGCATGTACCTTGGTTGTGAGCACATACCCAGTAGGGAGTGTGCAGGAGGCATCTGATCAATGTTTCTCTCCCATCGATGTTTCTAACTCTCTATCCCTCTCCCTTCCTCTCTGTAAAAAATCAATAAAATATATTTAAAAACAAACAAACAAACAAAAAACTTCATCCCAAAGTTTTATACCTACCCCCTAGGAGCCTTCCTTCAGACTGGTAGTTCACTTTCTCTTAGAGCACAGTTGATGATTTTGATTATTGGTCTTCTTGGATTCATCAAAATAATTAAATGAAGAACAAAGTGACCAAATTCCTAAAAATGTAGTTTCTTAGTAAATTATCCTAATAATTTTTCCAACACCTTCCCTTTATTTGTCATTTTTTTTTTACTGTGAACCCAGAGTTTCCTTTTCTTATGTGTGTTCTTGTTTGTGATTTAGTTTGATCTTGTCAGTGTGAGGCCATCAAATTATCCTTTACAGAGATTTCTCATAACTTGTAGTTAGCTTATGGTCTCTTCTTGTTTTCCATACTATTGATCTCATTTATATTTTCTATGATTTTAAGTGATTTGGAATGAGAGATAAAGATTATACTCAACCTACCATCTCTACAGAATTTCATAAATAAATATTCCAAGAGAGATGGTGGTTGATGGGGGGAAGGAGAGAGAGAGGTTATATAAGATGAATTGCTGTATCAGTTTTGGAAACAGATACACACACAGACACACACACATACACACACAAATACATACATATTAAGATTAGTTGATTCATTTTTAACGAGTTTGTGAAAAAAGGGATTAGGTAATTGGATCTACTAAAAGCTTATGGGGGTGGGAAATCATGACAGTCATATTGGGTACTAGGCAGTCAGGATGAGGTGCTCTAAGAAACACCTTTGACCACAGAGCAGGAAAGAGAGGCAAGAGTTATTAAGATGCTATGGCCAGAGTAGAACCGCTGTGGGATTACTTTTATAAGCACACGAATGCCATCTGTGAAGGCTCTGCCCTCATGATGTAATCACTTCCCAAAGACCCCTCTCCTAATATTGTCACACTAGGCATTAAGTATCAATATATAAATATTGAAAGGACACAAACATTTAACCATAGCTAAATGCTTATTTTTTATTTTTACTTTTAAAGAGAGATCAATTTTTTGTTGTTCCACTTATTTATGCATTCATTTGTTGATTTTTGCATGTGCCTTGGCCAAGATTAAACCTGCAACCTTGGCATATAGGAACGATGCTCTCTCTAAACAACTGAGTTACCTGCCCAGGATTTAATACTTATTATTAGCTGAGACAAATAATTGTATAATTTCATCCTACAAAAAAAAATGAGGCTTAAAGAGACTATGAAGACTCATCGCAAGGAAGGTAAATGCTCAAGACACTTAAGGCCTCATGTGAAAGATAAGTCCTGAAAAAAAAAGCATAATACTTATTCCATATATGCAGTACTTTTCTACTGCATATATGAAATGTCAGGGACACTGCTTCAACTTTACTAAAAAGTCTATTTAATATGTGTTCACGGAAAAGTCATTGATGCATCATTGTATTTTAGCATTATTTTATCACTTTCTTATCAGTATCAGATAATGTTAATTTTGAAGAAGTGATAATAATAAACAAAGGAAAAAAGTGAAATAATTTTTATGAAAAATTGTCTCAATTAGAAAATTAACTTATTGGAGGTACAGAAGAAGATAAAGTAATATGTTTTTAATATAGTTTACCTAATAAAAGTATTTACTAAACAGAATAGGAGAATATCAAAGTTGACAGTTGTTTGGATATCTTAAGAGATCAACTTCTTTATAGAAAATAAACAAAAAAATAAACTGAGATGTGTGTAGTAATGTCAAATATTGGTAGATAGTCATGAGAAATGGTAATGCTATTTTTAATGTATCAGTTTTTATTATTTATTTTTGAAATGTGAATATTAAAACCTGGCTAAAATATAAATTTTAATATTTTAATTTTGAGGCCTTTAGAGTCCAGGTGTAATTGTACTATATTTTCAGCATATTTTGTTGCCTAACATTGAAATCTATTAGTGAAATCTTACTTAGAATGTAACCTATGGTCTTTTCCTTTTAAATATGATCAACATTATCATAATTCTCAGGACAGTTTACAATATAACCTTTAATATTCTACTCATGAAACCTGGCATCTATTACTGTATTTGGTAAAATTGTAATTCTTTTGTGGATAGGAACAAAGGGTTATTAAATATTAGCAATTAGGAAACAGTTTATTTTCAGTGAAATACTGACATAAACCATGTTATATCTGCTATTTTATCTAATTAGAAATCATGAAATTTTGAAATATAAATGCAAAAGCATAGTTTTATGGGTTTCTAAGAAATACCAGAAATAAGACTATCTAAGTAGATACTGAAAAGTAATCAATGCAACTGGGAAAGAGCAGTTTAAATAGTGGACAGGATTGTTTTTCAGTAAGAATCAAAATACTGAAGTTTCTTATTTAAGCCACCTATAAATTCGAAGCCTTTCTAGAACAGAAGATATTTTTTTTGCATGGCAGTTAATAAACTATCTCATTAAAACATTAAGCTCTTATGAAAAATAATAATATTGTCTCACATAACAATTAAAGAGATTTATATATGCTGCCATTTTATTTATTATCATATTACTTGTGAAAAGACTTGTATGTAAGACACAAGCCCCAACTGATGAGGGGATTGATTAAACCCTGAAATTTTAATAGTTTTAGATTGTATGGCAAGGCTGCTTTTCCCCAGGGACCCATTTCTAATCTCTGTACTTTGGATAAGAACAACCATGATTTCAATTACGTATTGGCCAGCAGAAAATCTACAAATGATTAAACGGAAAAGCAGAGTTCAGAACAAAGTCTTCTTGGAACTGATCCATGTAACTTGATTCAAAATTACATAGAAACTTAATCTTGGAGTCTGATGAATGTGTAGCTTCACTTCAAATCTATGGCCCATATATCTAAAAAGGGTTATATTCTTGGAAGACCTTAAACGTTGGGTTATATAATTATATTTTCCTCATAGTTCATATCTTTTAAAATTAAGTTTCCTAAATCTCAGAGGCTGGGAACTGATTCATGTTTGACTATGCCATTTTCCAAGAGGAAAATGTTTTTTAACTCTTGATATTTTTACAATCATGCAATACATTTTATGCATTATTTAATCTTTATTTTATTGTCTTACCCCTCATTAAAAAATGGCATGCAATTAGAAGAACGTATTTTCCAAATATGTATAGTTGATAAAGTCAAAGAAATGAGTACCAGAATTAGCCGGCCATTTTATATGTGTTTGATAAATCTTAGATTTCTAATACATTATTTAAGGATTGAAGCACTTTTTAGTCAGAATGTTTTTTTTCAATTGCATGACTTGATGAGTTGAAGATGCACTTCCTCTGGGAAAAATAATATATCAGTGTATTGTTTAGGGGTTAAGTAACAGGGAATCAAATATGTTCCAGCTGCTTTTTACTTAAAAGGATATCCTATTAAGTACTAAGTAGCTTATAAAATTATTCAGGACTCTGAATAAGCTGACTTTAGGTTAATATTTCAGAAAGGAACTCCAAAAGCTGTGCTGTAGAACCAAGCAATTAAGAAAGGTACTTCTATGAAAACCAGCATGTTCATAAAATCACTGTAACCAGTTAATGCTCATGACCAAGGTGCCACCACAGGAAACCAGACACTTCCACAATGACAGTTGCCAGCAGAAGAGGGAGGAAGCATGGCTCCACCTCAGTGCTGTCATGCAAATCTGTTAGAATTAATGACAAAACTAATTAAATTGATACTTCAATATCGTGAAGTTTAGGAAATGTCATTTTCTAACTTAGCAAGGTGATCATTTGGGGTTTGGGAATATAAACATTTCCATATCTGTTTATTTTTTTGTTTTGTAATACATGTTTTTGCATGATTTATTAATTTCATCTTTTAATAGCAAATGATGAGGGTACATACTTAAATAGCACTAGACATGCAAGATCAAGAGTTTGTATACTACTTGCCTAGCAAAATAATGAGAGATTATTGAATTCCTATGGGGAGATTTACATAAATTGAACACTTAAAACATCATCATACATATTTACTTCCTGTAAAACATAAGGACCTGCATGTAGAGAACATGTATTATTCAACTAATTCTGCCTACGGGGCATAGTATATATTCATTGTATGTTTATTAATAAATGAATGCATATGTTTAAAGAGCTATCATGAAGAAAAATGTGTAAAATTCTTTTTCTTTGATCCAATGTGTAAAACTGGAGGGACTACTTGGCAATTAGAGGACGTGCATTTAAACTGGAATTTTCTAAATATTAGCACTAACCAAAAGTAGATTTGATTGCCACAATAAGTAGCATTTCAGTAAAAATGAGTGCCTATGAGGAATGTTGCAAAAAATTATGTTTAGGTGACTGAACAAGATGAGCTAGTTTAAATTTGAAAGTCCTCTTAAACTTTCTGATCCTGTGATTATAAAATTATTTTTGGAAAAAGCCCAAGTTTGGATAGTATAAGTTCTTAAAATTTGAATGTCAGCCCAACAATTTTATATTAAATTGGTTTAAACTGAAGATTAAAATACAATAGACATCAAAATTAAATAAAATAAACATGAAATAAATGTTGGCTCTAGATAAGATGTTCATAAGAATGCACTGCTAGATTCTATTTTGAGGACTTCCACATTACAGTCTTTAAAAATTCAAGAAATGTATCACTACTCTACTTAAACCTCAAAATATCATATTCAAGATGTATGTCTCCACATCAAGTAAACTTTGGAGTTCATCCCACCTAAAAATATGTAAGATGCATGAAGGATGTGACTCATGTTTCTTTTCAAAATTACATGAGGAAAGTTTATAGAAAGAAAGATTATATCCATCTCAAGCTCTGAGACATTTTAAATTAGCAATTGTCATACTTTACACCTATGTAAATGACAAGACTCTGACATGGTACATAATCCACTTGTCTTTTCTCAAATAGACAGATAATAACTCAAAGTAACTTATCAAAGAATCCTGCCATGACAGTAGCAGGCAGAGCCAATACACCTGTCTTCCATAGCTATCATTAGCTGAGTTGAGTTCATAGTAGACTTATCAACACTTGACAGATCTAGCTTGATTTCTAAGAGGCACATAAGCCTGTGTGTTTACCTTTGATGTGATGCATACTTTCACTGGGGTAACACCACCATTGTTTGTAAAGAATATTGAAACAATTATAGCCTGAAGACATGTTTAACATTTTTCCTAAATGAAATAATAAAGTTTTGTTAGTTGCATGTCATACCAATATTCACAATCTTAGTAGGATGAAAACAGTAGATATGATGGTTTCTATTACTTGTTCCATGATGGTCAAATAAGAAGATTTTTGATTTAATAGATTGCTCCTATATCTGCTGCCTGTCATGCTAAGGCTGGAGGCAAAGGTAGCGTGTGTTCTCTCTTTTTACCTGACTTTTGCATGTTTCCTTGCTACAAAATTAAACAAACCTATTTTTTAAAGAATCCCTTCAACTCTTGAAAAAATGTCAGTGGTTAAAAATCTCTCCCTGCAAATAAATACCATTTCTAACAGAAATTAATAACTTTACTGAGAACCATGTGGAAAAGCAAAGATAAGAATGCATTTCCTACTGTCTTTCCAGGATTGGTATAAAGGCAGTGGAAATACCGCTTAAAGAACAAAGTCTGAGATGAATTATGGTGCCAAGAAGCCCCAGGAAAATATTTATGGGAGAATGCCAAAGGTAAACATATTGAAAAATATAACCATTGTAAAGTGGAACTGAAAACTTATCCAGTTATGAATAGATGGAGTGATAAAATTACCCCAAATCAAGTGTAAAAATATGTTAAGAAAGCGAGTCAGTACTAAGGTTGTGATCAAAAATGTTTGTCAAACCTCTATTCTTTAACATTGCTCTGGGTTTTAGCTCTTGTTGGAGTGAGTGATTACAAGAACAGGGATGGACAAGGGCAATGTTTAATTTTGGATCATTTAAAGTAATTAATATCCAGTATAAGAGATTCTGATTTCACATATGTAAGTTCTATTGTGCAACTTGAGCCATCTAGAAAGAATACTTAATGCGTGGCCAGTGTTGCTCAGTGGTTGACCATTGATTTGTGCACCAGGACAGTGGTCGACAAACAGCGGCTCGCAAGCCACATGCGGCTCTTTGGCCCCTTGAGTGTGGCTCTTCCACAAAATACCGGCTCTTCCACAAAATACCAACTTCTGCGCATGGATCGCGAAGTTTCAATCGCACTGTACGTGTGCGCCCACACGTGGTATTTTGTGGTATTTTGTGGAAGAGCCACACTCAAGGGGCCAAAGAGCCACATGTGGCTCGCGAGCCGCAGTTTGCCGACCAAGGCACCAGGAGGTCAAGGTTCCATTCTCAGTCAGGGCACATGCCCGTTTTGTGGGCTTGATCCCCAGTAGGGCAGGTGCAGGAGGCAGCTGATCAATGAGTCTCTCTCATCATTGATCTTTCTATCTTTCTGTCCCTCTCCCTTCCTCTCTGAAATCAATAAAAAAATAGTTTTTAAAAAAGAAAAGAATACTTATTTTGTTATATTTTATCAGGCATTTTACACTTAGTGACTTGATATGTTTACCTCACATTTTCTTCAGTGAGGTTCTGTTCTGTTCAACATATTTGTCTTGATCACATCCTGTATTCCTTTGTTATCATTGTATATTTATTTTTTAAAATTATATATTATTTATTTATTGAGTGCCTCTATATGTTTGGCTGGTAATTGTTATAGTCATCCACCTAATGTTATGTTTCTGGTCTACTGATTCCTAGAAGGCCCTCAGTATCATATTTCCTATGATTCAACAGGATACAGGTAGCTAAATATGAATATCTGCCATTTGCAAAAAAATCTCATTTGTATATGCTTTAGTATTTGTGTGTGTGTATGTATAAAGTTAGCATGTATATCTCATTTAATTCCAACTATAGTTCTACAATTCTAGCATAATTTTCTAGTGTCTTCAATGTCTTTAGTATAAGTCAGATCCTTTGAAATGAGTTTTACAATACAAATTACATTTTTCTTAAATCTAGAAAAAATCTTGATAAAGAATGGCCCATATGATTGAGTCATGGGGTACTGTCCTATACAAAGAAGGACATTCCAAACTGGGACTCTAATCTTTTCAAACATCTGCCCTCAAATTAAAATAATTCAAGTGTAAAAGTATAACCAGTCTTTCAAATGCCCCATATTTTCTAAATCTCTGTGGGCTTTTGACTCTTGTTCCTCAAAAGAATTCTCTTCTCCATCTTTGGCCTTATAATACCACCACCTGTCTCTTAATCACTAGTTCATCTCTGCTCCATATGTTCAAAGCCCTATGATCTTAATCCTAAAAACAATGGGTACCGGGAGTCTAAACAGAGTAGTAATAAAGGCAATTTCATTTCCCCAATCAATTGGATTATTTCCATGGAAACCCTCTCCCAGATGAGATTTTGCAGCATTTCTGGACCTACTTCTAAACATAAAGGTGCCTCATACTAACTGTGACTGTCTGCTTTGAAATTATAATCATTTATATTTAGGTATCGATTCACTAGCAAGTTGGATATAGAAATACAGATATAGATATATAAGAGTATTGCTTTTTCTACTAAGTCCATATGACA
This sequence comes from Myotis lucifugus, assembly GCF_000147115.1. NCBI lineage: Eukaryota > Metazoa > Chordata > Mammalia > Chiroptera > Vespertilionidae > Myotis > Myotis lucifugus. Next base: position 3,342,894 of record NW_005871127.1, read on the forward strand.
GAAAATAATATTGGTCCTAATTAATGGTTCAATGAAGTTTTCTAATGCATATAAATATATTTCCAGTTCTTCTAGATGCGATTTTTCTAAATATTACTTAAGTCCTTTCTAAAATTATCCTAATATTATTTTAGCAGCATGTGTAGGTAGCTCTAGATTTGTAATTGTGATTTACGAAGAAACCACCTATCAGCAGATTAAACTAGAAAACATTCTACTGAATAATTTGACCTTTGGTTTGTGTGTGTATTTGTTCCTGTGTTTAAACTTAATTTTAGCTGCATTTCCAAAGTATTAATTACAGCACTTTTACTATTATGTTAAGGATATTTCTGAGAGCCCGATAAAATTAACTACATTATTATTCTAGATTATTTAATTTTGCTTTTCTGTGTGCTATTCTTAAAAAAGCACCTACTTCAAATCCCTCTTTGAGTTCCTTTGTTTGTTTTCAGTGAAAATAAATTAATTTATTCATAACAGAAAATAAATTAATGAAGAAAAATATTTTCTATTCCAAGAGCAAGGAAAGGTAACAGCAGGAAGGTATAATGCAGGAAAGGACAGTAAGAAATGTAAAAAGAAAAAACATATTAAAATCATTTTATCTCACCTTTCACTGTATCTAAAGTCATTTCATCATCATTAAACTTTCTTCTTATTTAAAATGTAGATAATATTAAAATTTAATTGTGTTTGTGTGATTTTATGATCTATACATCTAATCAACGCCTGGTTAATTTTCACATAAAATAACATTGTTTTATGTGATTATATTTATTTATTTATTTATCTTATACATCATTACTGAAATTCATGCTATGTTGATAAGTGATTTTAATTAGTCAGCTGAGACTGTTATAACAAAATACCAAAGACTGGATGGCTGATAGAACAGGAATTTATTTTCTCACAGTTCTGGAGGCTGGAAGATCAGGATTAAGGTGCTGGTAGGGTTGATTTTTGGTAATTACACCATTATAATTAACTTAGTTATTAACAGGAAAGTAGCAAAAGGGATGGCCAAATATTATAGCAAAAGGGATGGTCATTTGGACAGCTTCCCCAGGAAGCTAAAGCTTTATACTCCCCAGGGAGCCACTAGTCTATTCCCCACAGACCACTGGGAGAAAGGACAGGATGGAAGGAGAATAGATGCATGCCCAGTGAAGTTGCAGGGGACTAGCCTGAGGGTGCTTGCTGTCAGTCACACCTGAAACAGAGGTCACTGGCCAGAATGGGCGTGGCTACTGGAAGCACTGGAAGATTTGGGATACTTAATTTCTAAACAAAGGAATTCTCTCTCCTGTACTCTTGTTTTCTCTTGGTCTCTCTCTTGGCACTCTTGTGTTCTTGTGCTGCTGGCACATTATGCTCCCCTGCATTCACCCAAGGCCATGTGGACCCCAGGCACAATGGACTGATGGACTGTAACTATCCTGGGGCTGAACTGGACCCGGCTACAACATGGAGCAGAAGCTCTAGACATTGGCTTTGGCTTTTACACTCCTCCTATGAGTGTAATGGAACTTTAGAAACACAGAAATGTAATTTCACACAAATGGAAATCACTCGTTCTTCTCTGTGAGTCTCAGAAAATTCTTTTTCTCTAGATATCATAAGGACTCCACTCCCAGCACTAAATGGGGAAAGGGATACCCCGAGTTTCCCAATAACAGTGAGATCTCTCTTCCTAGTTTTCAGACAGCCACCTTCTCACTGTTTTCTCACATGGCCTTTCCTCCGTACAGGGACACCCCTGGTGTCTCTTCTTCTGAGAACACAAATCCTATTGGATTATGGCCTGCTATAGACTAGATATTTGTGTTTCCCCAAAATTCGTATGTTGAGACTTAATTCCCAGGGTGGTGCCAGGGTATTTGGAGGCGGTGATTAGGTCATGAGTGTTCTGCATGAAAGAGATCAGCATCCTTATTAAAGAGAAGCAGAGAATTCCTTTGGACCATCACAAAGAGAAGACCGCCATTTATGAACCAGGAAGCGAGTGTTCACCAGACACTGCATCTGGCAGCACCTTGATTTGGACTTCTCATCCTCTAGAACTGTGAGAAGTAAATATCTGTTGTTGATAAGCCACCCAGTCAGTGGTATTTTTGTTATTGTAACCCAAACTAAATAAGACAAGGCCCAATGCTATGACCTCATTTAACCTTCATTACCTCTTAAACCTCCCTGTCTCCAAATACAGTAGGTCCTCGTGTTACATCGGAGACCCGTTCCTATGGCACTACGTCACTGTAAGTCAGAACCCACCTACATAAGCACCTACGTCACTCACATGGAGCACATACACAGCAGTAATGAAGTGAGACAGTAAAAAAGAAATTTAAAAGAAAGATAACAACCCTGACCTTACTTGTGGTAAATAAATAATAAAAAAAACATAAAGCACATATGTGCATACGTCAAAATGACAAAACTTTTTTTAAATAAATAAATGGGAGATGGTGACATAATTACAAAACGACGTATGTTGAGTCCGACGTAACCCGAGGACTGTCTGTATAGTCACACTGAGGGTTAAGCTTCTACCCGTGGATTTTGGGTGGACACAATTCAGTAAAAAAGTCATGTATTCCTGGAAATATTGCCATTTAAATATGTCCCCATTATATTATACAATTATTGTCACATGCTCTTTCATCTACCTGATTCATGTGTGCTTATAATTCATATTAATACGAAGAGGATTTTAAAATGAATAAAATAATACATATTTTAAAAAATACCTAATTGAACTTTCAAAAGGGGATCCATGATCAGTTATACTAAGGGCCCAGTGCACGAATTTGTGCACCTTGAAAGGAACTATGGGCCAAGAGGCTGCAGTGGTCACAGGGGCAGATCTCAGCCCATCCTCCACATTCCTGCCCATCCCCTCCCGCCGTGGCCCCCAGTCCCCTGTCTGCAGGCAGCCGTGCTATTGATGCCACTGCACCCACGCACTGATGGCACCAGCCCTGCTTGCACTGCTGATGGCATGGAGCGACTGGGGCCAGTGCCAGCAGCAGGTGCAAGTGGGGCTGGCGCCATCAGTGGGTGTGAGTGGTGGCTGCTGCCCCAATCGCCCCTAAGGAACAGGGGGAGGGGGAGAAGCCCTCAGGGGTCATTGGGGCCAGCAGCTGCCGCTCCCACCCACTGACTGTGCAGAGCGATCAGGACCGGCACTGGGTATCAGGACCGGGACCACGCTGGCAACGGGTGCAAGCAACAGTTCTGACACTGGCAGCGGGTGCGAGGGGTGGCTGCCAGACCCAATCGCCCCTCAGGAGTACGGGGAGGTGGAGAAGCACTGAGGGGTGGTCGGGGCCAGTGCCAAGCACCGGCAGCGGGTGCGAGTGGCAGCTCTGGCACTGTCAGTGGGTACAAGTGGACCAGCACTGGCAGCAGGTGTGAGTGCCGGGTAGGACCGCGGCGCACAGGAGCAAAGAATTTTCAGTAACCATCAGAGGATCACCTCAATGACAGCGACCGGTGCCCCGCCTTGGTCTGGCGCCCCCGCTCACCTTCTCCACCATCCCACTGCGGCTGATACCTGCCATGTTCCCTGCTCTGCCACCTGCTGCTGATGCCCGCCATGTTCTGTGTGCCCCCCTGGAGGTCAGTGCACATCATAGTGACCGGTTGTTCGGTTGTTTGGCTGTTTGGTTATTTGGTTGTTCCGCCGTTCCATCTACTTGCATATTAGGGTTTTATTTATATAGATGATTTTCATTTTTCACCAGCAATTATAAAATAATATTTCCGTAATCATTGTCACTGAATGATAGAGTGGACAATGTCCTCATCAATAGCTGATGATTAAATAATGTCCCTTAAAGAAATCCTAGTACATAGAAGAACATACAGTGCAATGAAAGCTATTAATTGATATTTCATATGAAATATCCTTTGATTAAGTAATTCAGAGCCAAAACAATAAATCCAAATGCCAGGAAAACTACATAAATGTGCAGAATTGCAGAGCATAAAGCTGTAGAAGTAAAATAAATATTTCTCACCTAAAGGCATTTAGATGTGTTAAGTGTTTGAAAACCCCGTGTCATGGAAGGTAAACTCTTTTGGGGATAAAATTTAGGCTGCAGACCCCTAATTTCTGTGCTCTCTTATAGTCCATGAAGGATGGGGAAGTGATTTTCTCTTTAGACATCTTTTAAAAGTATTTTATGGTTTTGATCTTTGGTTAAAATGCAAACAATTTGCAGTCTGTAATATGGACTAAATTTCCTATCTAGTACATGAAATAAAGATTTGCTTGGTAGTTTTTTCAAGATGGATTCTGAGACTTAAAAATCAAGGCATGTTAGTTTCCTCTGCTGGCAAAATAAAATGCCACAAACTGGGAGTATTAAACATCAGAAATGAATTGTGTCATGGTTCTGAAGGTTAGAAGTCTGAGATCGAAGTGTTGGTGGGATTGTTTCTTTCTGAAGGCTTCCAGGGAGAATCTTTTCCTGCCTCACTTCCATACTCTGAGGATTTGCTGGAAAAATTGGAGTTCCTTAATTTCTGCTGAATCACCCTGGTCTCCGCTTTCATTCTTTTTTTTTTTTTTAATATATTTTATTGATTTTTTACAGAGAGGAAGGGAGAGGGATAGAGAGTTAGAAACATCGATGGGAGAGAAACCAAGGTACATGCCCTTGACCGGAATCGAACCTGGGACCCTTGAGTCTGCAGGCTGAAGCTCTATCCACTGAGCCAAACCGGTTAGGGCTCCGCTTTCATTCTTGACATGGTGTTCTCTCTGTGTACATGACTGTGACCAAATTTCCCTTTTTATAGATACTAGTCATATTGGATTAGGGTCCCAATGTGGTTTCTTTGTAACTAATTACATAAGCACTGACCCTATCCTATATAATAAAAGGGTAATATGCAAATTGACCCTAACAGCAGAACGACTGAGAATGACTGGTCACTATGACACACATTGACCACCACAGGGCAGACGCTCAATGCAGGAGCTGCCCTCTGGTGGTCAGTACGCTCCCACAGGGGGCACTCTTCTCAGCCACAAGCCAGGCTGATGGCTGCCAGTACAGCAGTCGTGGCGGGAGCCTCTCCCACCTCCTCAGCAGCACTAAGGATGTCCGACTGCAGCTTAGGCCTGCTCCCCGCTGGCAAGTGGACATACCCCGAGAACTCCCGGGCTGCCAGAGTGATGTCTGACTGCCAGCTTGGGCCCAATCCCCCAGTGAGCGGGCCTAAGCCAGCAGGTGAACATCCCCCAAGGGGTCCCAGACTGCGAGAGGGCACAGGCTGGGCTGCGGGACTCCCCTGAGTGCACACATTTTTGTGCACTGGGCCTATAGTTTCCTAATAATGTGCTATTTCTTGGGTACAAGGGTTTAAGATTTCAACTTATGAATTTTGATAGGACACAATTCAACCCATAACATAGGGATCATATAAAGTAAGATCTTGACTGAAAGAATGACACCCCTATTTGTCACATTGAGCTCTGACCTTAAGGCAAGCTCATTCACTTTCCTTCACTTATTATGTAAATTCATGAATAAATATAATTTTAAAAGTCTAAGTTCCTTTCTTCATGTAATTAAAAGAATTTCTGAATTTCCATTACACAGAGCATGCGTAGGCTGATTAAAATGTTATTGAAAATTCCTCCAGACCCATTGTAGTTGTGGATGGGTATCAAGGAACAGATGTCTGCATTGTAAGGGGTACGTCAGGAGTGAGGTTGGATGTTTTTTGCTGGTGTTAGGAGATGATCTTTGAAATTGAAGCCAAATAGAAAAGATTTTTCAGTTCAAAGAGAACTTGGGGTTAGCTAGATACATAAACTCTTTGTTTATGGGAACACAAGAAATAGGAACATGGATTTCTAGGACTCAGGGGCTTGCAGGGCTTTGTAGCAGATCTTCTGTAGTTCCTGAGAGAACTGATGCTAGAACTGGCCAAGAAAAGGAATAACTAACCCCAGGGTGTACAGAGTGCATTGGTGAGGCCAGGAGCATTCCAGTGGTTTTAAACACACTGATTAGAGGTCAAGGGCTGACGTCAGGGGGAACCTGTTGCTGGCTAATTCTCCTGCAGACAGCTCCTCACTCAGTACATTTCTGACCAAAACAATATATATTGAGAGACTCTTATAAGTTCCACCTTCATGGGAAAGCCTGATGTCCCAGGAAAGAATGCCCCCAGTCTCAGGCCTCTATATTGAGCTCTCCAGTCAGGCCTACCAAGAACCCCACTGTTTTCAAATTTGGCCCAATATAGACAGTAGATAGTAATCATCCACCCTGGCCAGCTATCAATGTAAAGACCAGGTAACGATTTTCTTGTGGAGGCACTCACATGAGGAATAGCTGATTCTGGGACTTGGTAGCTAAATAAGCTGGGAGCTGGGACCATGATGGGTCTATGAGGTAATTCATGGGACAGGTAATGGCTCACGTGAGCCTGAATCCAGCAGCACAGGCCCAGTTTCTGGCTTGAGTAGATCCTAGGTGCCTCAGAATCACAGTGTGAGGTAGTTAAAGCACCAGTTTCAGGTATTTTGCTTTAGAACATCCAGATTCAGGGCAAATGTGGATAATTAATTTTGATATTGCTACTTATGATGGATTGACTTTCTGATTTAGTGATTGGATGCTTGATTAGATTGATGGGTGTTTTCTTTCAATGCTCTACACTTTATGTTTCTCACTACACAACAAATACATGAATAAAATTTTTTTTTAATCAATAGAAATTTAAACTTTACCTTTGATCTTGCTCTAACCTAGACACCTTTCCTCAATTTATTATTAGTTTGTTATGTAGCTTTAAAAATCCTTTTGAAAGTATTAATACACTTCTGGATGTTTGAGCAATATTTTGTTATTGAGGTGGGTCTTTTCATTCATGTGTATGGATATTATATGTATTTCTGGAAATTGCTGGACTCACTTTTATTCTTAGTCTCAGGTTGGATTTTAATTAATGCAAAGAAATTTCAGTATTATAAAAACAGTGTTTGGTGTGCTCCCATATTTTTATTTGATATTTTAATTGAACTTGTTATATGTGAAAGTGATTCCCAAAGTCACTTAGAAATGTTAGTGCTAGTTTGTACTAATTTTCTGGCAGGCAGTTGAATAAATATAAGCATTAATGTCCAGATGCTATAATTCTCCAAATCCTGGTTGCTTTGGGAATGTTGTCACTTTATTAGATTGATGACAAGATAAGAGGTTATCCACTTTATATTATTACAGAGGTATATTATTGATTTTATTACTTTGCTATTAACAGCAATAAAATTACAGAATTGGCAATTTTACATTAAATATGTTAGAGATTCATGTGCAATTATAAGAATTTTCTTCTGGAAGCAACATTTTTAAAGTAAATTATGATATTGTAGAGAGAATGTAATGTAAGTAAAAAATATGTTTAAAAAATCTGTCTTTGAAAGGGTATAGTGTGGTGCTGAAAGATGATTTTATTTACAATGAAGTTATAAATAAAACTGTTATTTGTTTCTCTAATTGTAGGACATTTTTTCTATATCATTGTGTAGTTATTTTATTTTTCCTGTATGGATGACATCTTCCTAACAGCCTGTAAATGTCTTTTGAGTGAGGAATCTTGTTTATTATTTCTCAAATGCACCCAAGAGTGAATTTCAAGCACTGTTCTTGGTCTACAATGGCTGTAGAAAATGTAGGGTGATTTTTCTATAAGTGCCTTTTATATGTTAGGTACTTAACACTCAACCCGCAGTGGGTCTTTTGAATGGTACTTGTTGCGCCATTTAGAAATCTCTCACACCAGATAGCATTAACATCTTCTCATCCACAGACTAACCTTTTTACACTTAGCACTTTGCTATGTGCAAGAGATTGTAAACACTGTATTAATTATTAATATTTCATATTTTTGTGTAACATATACCCTATTTGTTTGTATTAGCAATGGTGCACCTTAACCTTACCCTAATCAGTGCCAGCCTTCCGTTTCCAACTACATTGCCACAGATAACCCTCTCTTTGACAGGCATTCTGCCTCTGTTCAGAGTATTTAAAGTTGACCATCCTGTGGAGTAAAGCTAGTAACCATCTTTAGAATGGAGTGTATTTTACTTTTTGGTTTCTAGCCATCTTCTCTTATTATCTATTAGTGGTCTGGTGCAGAATTTGTGCATTGGGGGAGGGTGCGAGGTGGGGGGGGAGGGGCGCAGGAGGTTGGCTGGCAGGTCCTGATCTAGTTGTGTAGATGTGCTGAGGTAGCAGCAAGCAAAGACCACAGACAGAGCGCCCACAAATGGCCTAAACACCAGCTACCCTCTGAGGTGGAAATACAGCTCTACTTTGCTGCCTGCAATGGGGCCGCCTCACTCTCCCTGGGGCAGAGTTGCTGAAAGACAGACAGGTCATCTCTCCTACCTCAGCTGCACGTTTTCCTGGGGCTCCGCCCCAAACATGATAGGTAGCTGACTCTAGCCAATGGTGGCACAACACCATAGGAGTACTAGCCAACCAGCAGTTGGGAGCCCAGAAAGGTGCTGGGCCAAGAGCTAGAAGTGGCTGATGGGGCAAAAGGGCAAGCAGTGAGGTTCAGTGGCAGAGGTAAGATGGTTAAAATGTAATTTTAAAAGTCTAAGTTCCTTTCTGAAGGTGGTGCTTACTTTACGTCTTTGCAGTTAGACTGCTGCCTAGCCACTTCTGCCCCCTCCGAGTTGCTACTCTGTCTCGATCAGTGTCCGGTTGCTCTCCTCCTACAGGTTTCCCGCACCCAGATTCTCTGGTGCCCGGAGCCTTAACCAGGGGGAGGGACTGGCCAGGGGAGGGACCGTGGGAGGTTGCCTGTGGAAGCACACTGACCACCAGGGGGCAGCTCCTGCATTGAGCATCTGACCCATGGTGGTCAGTGCATGTCATAGTGACTTTTCGTTCCAGTCGTTCGGCTGTAAAGGTCACTTAGGCTTTTATATATATAAATGTTTAACATGTCATTTATTTTTGCAAAAATTGGAAATTACATTAATAACAAATGTCCATTTGGACGGAGGTAGTGGAATGAGTTTTTCTCTGGTAAGTTTGATAAGGAGATGATTAGGTATTTTAGACAAAAAACAATAAGGTAACTCACTCCAGAAAAGTCTTAAGAGTGCTTTCCTTTCTAGGTGTGTTTTTGTATTTGGGGGCATATACCTAGCATCAGGTAATGTTTGAACAAGAAAGACCTTATTGTAAATAACTTTTCATGTATGGAAACTGAGACTCATTGGTGTTCAATGGCTTTGCTAAAGTTAGCATACAAATAATGTTTTAGCTTTATCCTGTTTCCCATAAATGTCAAGCATAGCTTTACTTCATCCCCACACTGTGATATATAATTCATTTTTTTCTAAGATTAATAACCTTTGCCAAGATTGGAGTTGATTTATGCTCTGGATAGGTTGGCAACAGAGGCCTCCCTACCCCAGCCCTCATCAGCTACATTGATTGGGCACCAGAGTTTCCCCCAGCCTGCTGCTTAAGCAGATGCTAATGGGCAAATGAGCAACAGCAGGGGGGCAGGCTGGGGTGATCTTCATTCATTAGCAACTGTTCAAGCAGCAGGCTGAGCTAATCTGCAGATGCTGAGAAAGACACTAGGATGAACATTGACCTCAAAGGTACTTGTGAACAAAACTTGAATTTTCTACCAGAAGGTTATGTTGCTGTGTTTACTAAAACTCATATCCTGTCATGTATGATATTTAATGGATTTTCATTATTTTTTAAGCCCCTGTTTTCTGATATTGAGGCCACTGCATGCATCAGTCAAGCAAGGTCAGATTCTAAGCCACTGTTTTGTGAAATTGTCTAATCATAACAACATCAGGTCTTACAAACCTCAGATGCTAATGCAGTGGGTCGGGAGAAAGAATTGGAGAATCTGTGTTAAGAAGGGGCAAGAGAGGTTTTGTGATGGAGTAAGGAGAGAACAAATCTTTCTAAGCAATGCACTTCCAGTTACCTAGTACTTTCTTTTGTCACAATTATCCACATGCTTGCTAAACATGCAACAAAATCACATCTCCCAGACCTCCTGAGTGAGAATCTTTGGGGGAAGAACTAAGGAATCTATGTTCAAGCAAGGGTTTTTAGGCTCAAGATTGAGAAATTTGGGTGAATAAAAAGAAAAGTCTGGTTAAAGGGTAGAGACTATATTATTTGAAAGTACTGAGAATACTTCTTTGAAAGGAGTTTTTTCTCTTAAAGGAACAAAGGCAGAATTATAACACCAACTGTTAAAATATCAACTTGCTTTCTGAAATCAACTTGCTTTCTGAACATTGAATATATGTAGACTTGTGTTAATCCTTTCCCCCTTTACTTGATATCTGGTGTGTGTGTGTGTGTGTGTGTGTGTGTGTGTGTATTTTCTGAAATACTACATTGCAGCTTTGGAAATTCTCAGGAAACATTCTCTGTAATTACCTCGGAAGTCAATGTACACATGCAGACGTTAGGAGATGGTTCTTGTTGGATTATTTGGATTGTAATATACAATTATCCTTGGTATTTGAGATGTCACTGATTAAAATTGTGATCAGGTGTCTGCTAGATTGCTGTAATAGATTCCCACGTCTGGAGTGGCAAATTAGCACAAACCTGGTGGCTTAAACAGCACACATTTATTCTCTCATGGTCTGGAGGCCAGGAATCTGAAATCAAGTTGCTTCCTTCAGGAGGACTTGAGGGAGAATCTGTTCAGTGTCTCACTCTTAGCTTCCTGGAGCCTTGGATGTTCCTTGGCTTGCAGATGTATCATTCTAATCTCTACCTTTGTTTTCAGTGGCTTTCTTCCTCCTGCCTCTGCATCTCCAATTTCTCTCTCTCTTTTCTTTTTACCAGTAAGGACATTCATTATTGGATGTAGGGCCAGCCCTAAAGCCAGGATGACCTCATATCCATATTCAGTAAATTCACATTCACAGATATCTGGGGTTAGGATTTGGACATATCTTTCAGAGAAACACTTTGTAATCCACTAAAATCATTACATTCTAAAGATGTGTATTTGATAAATGACATGTATACATTATTTACCATAGACATGTGACTATGTTAATTATTTATCTTTGCATGTTTTTCAAGTCTTTATTTTAAAGCAAAGCTATAATAAAATAGTATGTTTTTTGAAAGAGTTTAAATTTTCATCTCACTAACCTCCTTTACATCTATATGTGACATATGCATGAGTTACACATTAAGCTGTAACTTTATAACTGGATTAAATTTAGCATGTACATTTCCTTTAGAAGCATATAATTATGAAACATGGTCACCCACTATACTGAAATTTGGTGCTGTTCAGATATATTCATGTCTTGTCAGTTTTTTAGAGGTAAATGTTTTCCAAATATATTTTTATGTGAACTTAGATGGAAATGTTTTGAGCAATATATCTAATGTTTGTTGAAATCCATGTCAGCCTTTGCTATTCAAAATACACTTAACAGCCTTAGCTGGTTTGGCTCAGTGGATGGAGTGTAGGCCTGTGGACCAAAGGGTCCCAGGTTCAATTCTGGTCAAGGGCACATACCTTGGTTGCAGGCTCCTCCCTGGCTGAGTCCTGGTCGGGGTTCATGCAGGAGGCAACCAATCAATGTGTTTCTCTCACATGGATGTTTCTCTCTGTCTTTCCCACTCTCCCTAAAAATCCATGGAAAAATATCTTCTAGCAAGGATTAACAACATCAAAAAATAATAACAAAATACAAGTAACAAAATTCCTAATCCTTATTTCAGAAATAGCAATGATTCTAAGTTGGGATGCCTGTAAAAACAAAGATTTTTGTTTTTCATTTTTTTAAATTATTTTAGTTAACATAATTCTTCAATGAGCAGAAAATTTCAAGGCAGTCATTAATATGTATTTGTATTCTTATTTTGTCTCAATATTAGAACTCTTGTATGGCATCTGTTTTTATATTCTTGGTTGGTTCAGTTGATGAAGAGAGAAAATAGGTTTGCAGCACACCCCTTGCCAACCACTGGGAGGATAGCTTTCCCATTTTGAATTTACAAACTGTAGTCCTTCTGGCCCCAGGGGCCTGGGCTCCCTTACCTTGCTGCTATAATGAGAATACACTGACACATTTTCATTATGAGATCAAAGGAGGACAGTACACGAAGTCACTTGCAAATGAAATATCAAAATTGGCTGGAGTATACACTTTCATTCTAATCCAATACCATTCTCTTTTTCCAGAATCAATAGAGGAAACCAAAGAAAGGAGACATGAGGTCTAGAATTAATAAAGCTGGTAAATCAGACTTAAAGCAGCTCTGTTTATTCACAGTTGACTTGAATAACTGAAACATGGATTTTATAATTAGAATGTCTTGGAAAATGCAACTTAATTTATAGAAGGGACACAAAAGGTAGCATGTTGGTTTTATTAGCTTAAGTATTCAGTTGTACTATATTCAAGGTGAAATAGGTGAAAACAGATTGTTCCATTTTCTTCCAAATATAGCAACATCTCTTTCAATTACATAGACATTTAAGAATTCTAAGTAATTATCCTTTAAAATATTGGTTTATATTTGGTGAGCTAATTCAAAATCAGATGCATTCTTGTTCATTGCTACTGTCATTGGTTCAAAACCAGTGTCACCGACTATAACAAATCAACAAAATGTTTTATTAGAGAAAGGTGAGACTTGAGCTTGTTGTACTGCTCTGAGTTGATAAGAACATGTCAGTGCTCTCACATTTATATGCCAAATCCTCAGTGCCTAAGGGCATGTTCACTGGAAAACTGCTTACACTGCAGCAAATGGAGAAGTCTGTAATTTGCTCAAGGCATTTTTTCAGCAATTGCAAAATCCAGATGATCTTAGATGTGAATGCTTGGATTTATATAAAAATAATGTGTGGCCTATGTATGGGAATATACTTACTCATTTACTTTCTTGGCTATACATTTTTAAAAACACAGATCTGAATATATTTTGTATGTACCGCTTAACATTTGAGCATAACTGTTATGTATTTATGGGTGTAAATAATCAAGTTGGTTAGAATAAATATGCTTATGATTGTGATTGTCCTGTTGCTCAAATCAAATGGATACTATAAATTTCCTCCTAGGATATTTTTCTCATTTTTAAAAATATATATATTTTTATTTATTTCAGAGAGGAAGGGAAAGGGAGAGATAGAAGCATCAATGATGAGAGAGAATCATTGGTCGGCTGCCTCCTGCACACCCATTACTGGGGGTCAAGTGCACAACCCCAGGAATCAAACCCAGGACCCTTCAGTCCACAAGCCAACAGTCTATTCACTGAGTCAAACCAGCTAGGCAGGATATTTTTCTCTTAAACCTGACCTGGAGTCACCAGCCTTCTCCAATGAAAGTCAATAGACTGATAATTATATTGAGAAGTTATAGGAATGCTGCCATATCTCTGGTCTTGCCAAGATATTGCTATAGTGACCAGTTTGGCACAAAATTATAAACAGTATCAAAGTTTGGCAATCATAGCTATTTCTGTGTTAGCAGGTTTTATTTCAGCATTATAGGAGTCCTCACATAAAGCTCACAAGTTCCTGTAATTTCAGAGAGGAATGTTAAGGTACACAGCAGTGTCATTTTAAAGTATACTAGTATTTTCCTAAAAAGAAATTATTTTTCAATGGGAAGAGGAGAAAGAGGTCAGAAGTGATGCATATTTCCAGGCATCTTAGCAAAGTTTGAATTGGACCTAAAACAGTTAATCTGGGCATTTGAGATCGAATCACGATTCTGTGATTTTTCATGTTTCCAGTTCAGCATTGAAAGGATAACAGTATAACTGATATGTGGGATATATGCAATAAATGTAAAATAGACATACAGGCTCCCTAAATTAACATTTCTAAATAAAATATGGAACAGATATTTAAAAAAATACTTTTGCCGGCCAGAGTAACTCAGTTGGTTGGAATGTTCTCCTGTGCACCAAAAGGTTTCCAGTTAGATTCCTGGTCAGGGAACATACCCAGGTTGCATGTTTGATCCCCTGTCTGGGTGCATATGGAAGGAAACTTATTTGATCTCTCTCTCTCTCTCTCTCTCTCTCTCTCTCTCTCTCTCTCTTTCTCTCCCTCTCTCTCTCTCTTCCCATCTTCCTAAGCATGTCCTTGGGTGATGATATATTATTTTAACATATTTTTATTGATTTCAGAGAGGAAGAGAGAGGGAGCGAGAGATAGAAACATCAATGATGAGAGAGTCATTAATTGGCTACCTCCTGCATGCCCCCTACTGGGAATTGAGCCTGCAACCTGGGCATGTGCCTCTGAGCGGAATTGAACCTGGGACCCTTCAGTCCACAGGCCGATGCTCTATCCACTGAGCCAAACCAGCCAAAGCTTTCCATATATATTTGCAGGAAAAAAAATAAATCTAAATTAATGAACAATGAGGCCACTAGAAGATCCAATAAAATTTTAGTCCAATTATCTCCTCTGGAATTCTGATTCACATAAAAAATTATTTTAGATTACTATGGCCCCAAAATAATATGACAAAGACATTGGTACTTGGAATATTTTATGAGAGAACAAAAATTTCCCTTTTGCTAATTTCTAAAAGCAAGGAATGATCATAGCTACTCAGCTACAACATAATAAATTACTCATAATATATTTTTCATTAAAGTAATATTAAGGAGGCTATTTTCAATGTGAAATGAAGAGGTTTCATTTTATTCTTAATTGTAATCACATGGCTCTAGTCTCAGGCAACATAAAGAAAATGTGCACTCAAGGGTTTGACTATATTCTCAAAACTAAAGCATTATGAACTGGGTCATTACTTTATTGTTGTTCCTCATTTGGAGTAGACATTGTGACGATTTAATAATAATTATGCACCTGATACTTCTCCACAAGACCTAAGAATTAAAGTCTCCTGTGCTTCATTTCGCCCCATTTGACGTTTACATTAGTTCTTTAGAAACACTTCACCGGGATTCATTTAATTTATGTGGGAGACCCTTGAACAATATGTTTTAGAAGACGGAATCAGAAAGAGTCAGTGTAAATTTCATAAACACTTCTTGGCTCAAATGTAATTTGTCTGACATGGAATGCTTTAGTTCCTGACTCTTTTGTTTATTTGTTTAAAATGTCAACCTTGCATGGGTGGCTGCCTTAGTATGACTGTAAGATCACTTAACCTAAATATAAACCCTGAGTCATTTGGTTTTCTTGAGCTGACTGAGAATTTAGGTAAGATCAAGTCACTTTGGGGAAGCTAAAGGAGATTTTAGATTTGGGTGCTTTGCTCTAAATAAATACATTTCATAGAATTTTAATTCTCCAATATTTGAAACTACAGGATAATTTAGTTAGATTTGAACTCTTAAACAATTTCCACAAATAAAAAATAGTCTAATTTACACTAGGTTCCTCAGTGTGACTCACTTCCTACAGTAGCTCTTCAGACTCACCATGATCATCACTTCACATTTCAAAACAAATTTGAAAGGAAGAACAAAGTTGAAAGACAATTACTACTTCATTTTAAGACATTTATAAGGCAACATTAATCCAGATAATTTGTTATTGGTGTAAAGATAGACTAATAGATCAAACAGTAAATTTACCTTTATCCAAATTAAAACACGTTTACTACTTAAAAGACACTGGTGAGGTAATGAAAATCAAGCCATAGATTAGGAGGAAATTTAAAAATCACATATCTTTAAAAGGTCTTATAGCCCAAATGCCTAGACACTCTTCAATTTAATTATAAGAAGCAACCCAATAAATAACTGAGCAAACGAATCAGACAGACTCTTTACCAAAGAAGATACAGAGATGGATGGAAATAAGCACATGAAAAGATTGTCAACAGCATTACTCATTAAGGAAATGCAAATTAATACCACAATAAGTTAACACTACAGACCTATTGGACTTTTGGAGGGGGAATGGACATGCCTTTTAAATATATATATATAGTGTTGATTTTAAAGGTCTATTCATGTTAAGACTTATCAACTTGTACACTTTAAATATAACCAATTTATTATATGTCAGTTATAATCAAGTCAGTAGAAAATCATAAGATTTTCTATAGATGAAGATAGGCAACAGAGCTTATTATAAGGGAGTCTAATAAACCTGGACTAAATCAAGCTCCTGCATTTATTAACCATATTGCCTATGAGAAAGTTAAGAGCCTTTCTTCCCTCACCCCGTAAAATGGGAAAGCATGTGCTTAACTAAAAGGCCTCACTTAGAATGTAAATGTGATCATGTATATAAATGCTTTATATAACACCTAGCACATATTAGATTTTCAATAAATATTAATTGCCTTCCCCATAGTATTTGCCATCTCTAATGATCATATTGTGCCTCAAGTAAAAAACACTGGGAAAAGGCTAAGTTAAGAACTTTACAAATTATGAATTTTATTTTTCCCAGAAATGTCATAAGCCACAAAGTGGATGGCACTAGGCATGTGCATGCCAGGCACCACTTAGCAGGCAAGTTTTAAAAATGATCACTTTCATTTAAAATCATACCCTGAAGGGGGAAAAAAAGTGTCAGAAATAGCACCCAAGTAAGAAACACCTACAGGCCCCGATGAAAAGGCAAGGTCTAAAACAGGTAACAGACCCTGTCGTGAACAGGAGGAATTAGGTTATGACTAGAGACAGCAATAGTCCTTCCCTTCCGCCTCAGAGCTGGGGAAGTTTAAGCTCTCTAAAACTGAAGGTGTGATCACAAGCACTGGAATGAAAAATGGCTGAGTCAGTGATTTTGGCAAAGTTAACAACACAAGTGGATCAACTGAAAGTTTAGTCCAGCCCATGATGTAAGGGTAGATCATTAAAATATCAGGGAGAAAAATGACCAAACTTTTTAACAATAAGATTGTGACTTAATTAAGATCATGTAAAGACAAAGCCACCATTTATAATACCTGCAGTAGCATATTTAGAACTAATCATTCCCTTTAGTTACTCAGAAAATTCAATTTAATATAATATTATTACTTAGAGAGAGTGGAGGGGAGAAAGGGAGGAGAGAGAGAGAGAGAGAGAGAGAGAGAGAGAGAGAGAGAGAGAGACATCTATGTGAGAAAAACACATCAATTGGTTGCCTCCAGCACATGGCCAGACCTGCAGATCTGGGCCTGGGATGGAACCTGTAACCCAAGTATGTTTAATAGATTATGAAAGAATTTTCATTATACAAAGCTTTAAAATATATACCAAAATAATTCAAGGTCCTGGTAACTCTTCTGGCTGGTATGATAAAAAAAATCATATAAGAATAAAGATAATTCCTATATCATTTTATGTAAAAAATAAGTTTCCACATCAGTTTATATAATGGAAGTTTGTCTTTAAAAAAGAGCATATTAGATTTTGGAAATAACATAATTCTCAAAAAACAATCTAGGTGATCATCATTTACTGGAATCCTACAATAAATTGTACTTTATAATACTAATAATTTTTAAAGAACATAATCACCTCTGAATTATATTTTGTTAATCTATATTTCTATACAGTTTCTTGAATTAATTCATATAACACTTTAAAAATTATAAACACTTTACTTCTCCATTATCTTATTTAATCAATTTTGCTTTGGAAAAGGTAAAATGTGCAAAATAACTTTCAAAATTAAGCAATAATATGAACAACCAGATTAAAAAGTGAACTAAAGACATTTTCAAAACCTCACCAAAGAGGGTGTACAGATAGCAAATTAGTATATGAAAAGATGCTCCACAAAATATGTCACCAGGGAAATGCAAATTAAACAACACCACACCTAGCAGAATAGCCAAAATCCAGAACAAGGACAACACCAAATGTTGGCAAGGATGTGGATCAACAGGAGTTCTCATTTATTGCTGGTGGAAATGAAAAATAATGCATTTGCTTTGGAGGACAGTTGAAGTGCTTTCTTACAAAACTAATATGTCATTCTGAAAGGTAAAACTATGGAGACAAATACCATATGAATTACTTATATGCAGAATCTAATGGACAAAATAAACAGAAACAGACTCATAGATGCAGAGAATAAACATGGTTGGCAGAGGGGAGGGAAAATGGGGGCCTGGGTGAAAAAGGTGAAGGGATTAAAAAGTACAAACTTGTACTTATAAAACACTAATTGGAATGTAAAGTTCAGCACAGGGATTATAGTCAGTAATATTTTAATAACCACGTATGGTGCCAACTGAGTACTTGAATTATTGGGGAGATTACTTTATAAACATAAAACTGTTTAACCGCTATGCTGTACATCTGAAACTCCATATAAAATCTTATTGAATATCAACTGTAACTGAAAATAAAATTAAAATAATAATATAAATAGTCTATATTTTATTAAAAAATAAAATGTTGACTTTTGAG
The DNA here is from genome assembly GCF_000147115.1 of Myotis lucifugus. NCBI lineage: Eukaryota > Metazoa > Chordata > Mammalia > Chiroptera > Vespertilionidae > Myotis > Myotis lucifugus. Next base: position 3,361,298 of record NW_005871127.1, read on the forward strand.
ATAATTATATATATAAGCAGATCTCTGTAAATTAATTTGACTAGTAATGAAACCCTCTAGAGATGTAAGAAAAAAGTACAGATTATATTAAAGTATGAAAGGTACAAAGGGATACCCTGTATTATAGATAAAAAAACAAACATTTATATAAATATTAAAATCTATGAATTTATGTATACTTACAAGCCTATTTACTTGGTATGTGAGGGAGTAAAGTTGAAAAGCATATTTCAGTAGCTAATAGGGATATTGACTCTTTCTGAGTTTGGGAAATTAAATATCAGTGGTTTGTTACTGACCAAATGAGAAAATGGCCTGGTGTCACATTTTCCTAGGTGGTTTAGCAGAAATATGTCTACCTAAAGGGAGAGTAGAATTCTTAAGTATAATATGCTTCAGTGGAAACTTGTTTTCCCTGCACTGGCAAATTAAAGATGCTCTTTACAGAAACTCTAGAAAATACATTTTCCCTCTTATAGGAAATTGATACTCTACCTACAGCAGAAGGATGTACTCTTTCTTATAGGAGTCTGTCCAGTGTTATAGACAATTTGCCTTATATATTCCTCCCTTGATGATAGTCAATACCAGGATGCTTGGAACATTCTCCGGGTATGGTACAATCTACAGCCAGTTTTTTTTGGCTTTTCTTCTCTCTCTAAGTAAACCTAAATAAATAAAACAGCATTGATCCTGTGACTTTACCTCATTAATAACACATTCTAAACAGGTAAATTAAGTGATTCAAATAGAGTCATTCAGAACATAGGCTGGAGGAGAAAAGGGCTCTTCACATGAATGGTTAATAAACCCAGCCCCTATTCCCAGCGCGATGACCAAATGTGGGGATTATTCTACAGAATGGAGAGCTTAAGGTTTACCTGCATATCTAACATGAAATAATGTATTCAGTGACTTCCACCTGCATTCATTCATTTCAGTATTAATATTTGCAAGAATTGCTTGTCAGTCCATAAAGAAGACTCTCCTCCATGACACTTTAGCAAACTTATCTTTTCTGAATCTTTAGAAAAATAATTTGATGAAAAATATTACACTATTCTGACACAGTTATCTTTCCTTTCATAGTAAACTATATTGTGAGAAAAAGGAGATATATATATATATATATATATATATATATATATATGTAATTTATATATAAATATATATATAAATTTAATTGAGTATGTAGTTAATGCATTTTAATAGCTTAAATAAATATTTTGATTTAACAAGAATTTGTCAAAAAGTGCTGAATTGCCCTGACTGGTTTGGCTCAGTGGATAGAGCGTCGGCCTGCGGACTGAGAGGTCCCGGGTTCGATTCCGGTCAAGGGCATGTACCTTGGTTGTGGGCACATCCCCAGGGGGGAGTGTGCAGGAGGCAGCTGATCAATGTTTCTCTCTCATCAATGTTTCTAACTCTCTGTCCCTCTCCCTTCCTCTCTGTAAAAAATCAATAAAATATATATTTTTTAAAAAAGTGCTGAATTAAGATACCACTGGAGATACATAACAAGTATATAAATATATATAATTTACATATTTAGTAAATCTAGTTTGGAGCATTTATTATCTCTGAAACTATCATTTTAATTTATGTACTGCCTTCCATCCTTCAATGGACAGCATAGTCCAGGGAAGCAGAAATTGTTTCTTTAACAACTGGAGTATTCCAAGTACTTGGGGTGTGTCCAGCACATATTGGGAACAAAAGAATAAATATTACTTATATTTGCCTAAATACAACAATAAGAATGGATATAAATCCTTTGACCCTTTAATATGAATATATTATCTAGGTTTTCAGTTGTTTCCTTCTGTATAATTTTTTCTATTTTATATGATTGTATAAATTAAGGAAAAGAAAATTACTGTATACCTTAGAGAGAAGTGCTTCAGTAAATTCAAAACTGGTAAACATTCCTCAAGACTGTGATTTAATGCAGTTACTGCCCTGCAGGTAGCTTTTAATGGTTTCCATTCTCTATGACAATGATCATCAACTTACTATTTAAATATTCCTTTCTAATCACTTAAACTTAGTTTCCAGGTCCAATTCCAGATGTGTGTGTGTGTGTGTGTGTGTGTGTGTGTGTGCGCGCACGCGCGCGCGCAAGCATTTAGAAAAATTTTCACATTTAATAGAAATATATATATATATATGTACACATATATACATATATATATATATATATTTAATTTAAGCTAAGAGTCCTTGTTCTTAATTAGTTCTTTTGTTATGATATTTATGTTGTATATTCCCGAGTTTAAATATTTTAAAGTGATTTACTAAAAGAGGAGGATTGAACTGTGTTCCTTGAAAAAATGTAGGAAATTGGGCATTGATACACAGTGTAAACAGCTTTTGTTAAATCTTATTGAACACATAATTGGAATTGTTTCAGTGTGCATGCCCTGCATGTGAAGATTATTATGTTGTTGGCTTGTTTAGATAAAAAATAATCTTATGTAATGGAAATAATATGAAGTAACTTCTATGTTTAGATATTTTAGCCATCTAAATGCTTTAAAACACATTCTGGATTTAGTATTCTCTAGAATGTTATTTTATGAAGTAAAACCAGAGCAAAAAAGGAAAGACACTACTGAAAATATTTTTCTCATTTAGCAATTTGAATTGTGACAAAACTTTGCTAGTATGATTTAGAAGCTCTACTTGTAAATTTCTAAATAGATATGGCCGTCAAATACACAGGCAAAGGTGAACTATTCTGGAAATTTACACTGATCATGGTTATTATTTTTTACCTTATACATCAAAAATTGATGTTGCTCTCTAGAAGATTCTCTGACCTCCCCAGAGGCATTTAAAATTACAAAGTTATGTAGCATTCTTAATTAAAAACAAAGGTAAAAGAGAGAGACCATCAAGTATCATTTGCTGTTACATAAAACAATCTTTAATGGTTATCAAATGAATAATGGTTCTCAAGACAATAATAACACCAAAAAGTGAAAAAGAAATGAATAAAGAATATGTTTCAATGTGGAAAGTGTAGAAAACAATACCAAGATCTGGGTAATTTCTGAAGAAACAGCATTATACTGAAGCACACATTTTGAAATTATAAATACTCTACTGGCAGGAATAACCTCATAAATTAGGCATAACAAGAAAGTAAGGATAAAATCTAGATAGTTCATGGGAGGATGTGTAAATATGCACGCTATTATTCACTGTGGAAGGAGAAAACTAAGTCAAACTTCGAACTTTGCAGTGGTTTATAGTGTGGCGAGTATGAGAAACATGTACAGATTACACAGGTACACAAAAGCTATTCATCTTGTGGTAAGAGAAGAAGGATGTTAGACACATAGCTTTTGTATTCCTCTATTTTCTCCCATCAAAATACACAGAGTAACTTTAGAGAACAAAGAATTTCCATTTCCAGCCAAGACAAAGTAATAGACGTTGGAATCCCCCCACCCCTCCCACACATACACCTCTGCTCTAAAAAAGTGAAAAAACTGGGCTAAGTATAAAGGAACCTGTTTTTTTTTTCATAATTTAAACTATAGGGACAGTGATCCCTAAGAGAAGGGGATGAAGGGAGCCCAAAAATTGCCTCGCTTTCTTTCTAAAGAGAGTTTCCAGGTTGCATCATAGGAAGATAGAGTGAGGCAAAGCATTGAAGTTTCTCTAAGTTGCACAGAACAAACCTGGAGCCCAGGGAGACTAATGAGGCTGGTGTTCACAGGGCAGAATATTGTAATCACCCCAAAAATAGTGAAAAAAGAGAGTTCCTGAGTTCTGAGGAAGGTTACCTTTGACATTTAAATGAGTACTGGTTAGCACATACATATGAGGAAACTAACTGAGACAGTAAGTGAACCTGCAAAAATAGGCATAGGGAACAATTGCTAGAGCCCACACAAGGCTGCGAATTTGTGTTCCCACCAGCCACACTGGAGAAGTCTCATAATACATGTAACACTGGGAGATGATCTGAAGGGTAAACCTTATTCAGTGGGACAAGATTTGCCCCAGACCACAAGTTGCTCTGATCCCTTCTAACTAAGCTTAAATGCTAAACTCAAGAGGAAGAAACTGTTTCCCAGTAACCTAAGTGTGTCCCAGAATACTACTCCACTACATGAATGGGGATAATAGTGAATAATGCATCTGTTAAAACTCAAACAACCAGCTAAAATATACAATGTCTAGTATCCAATAAAAAATTACCAGTCATGCAAAGAAGTAAGGAAATTTTACTTATAATAAGGATAAGATTAAATCCATGGAAATAGACTGCAAAATTACACACCTAATACAATTAGTAGACAAAGACATTAAATAGGAGTTAGAAATCTGTTACTTCTCTATATGTTCATTAATTATAAAGAAGATTAAGTATGCTAAATAAAGAAAAGAATAATTTAGAGATAATCCAATTAAACCTCTAGAGATAAAAAAATGCAATGTTTGTATTGAAAAATTAATAGACTATCAAACACTTTAGAAAAGATTAGTGAACATAAAGACTCAGCAAAAGAAATATTCAACTAAAACATGGAAAAAGAAAGAAAAGAAATTGAAGTAAATGAGAGAACCATCAGTGATGTACAATATACAGGGTGGGGCAAAATTAGGTTTACAGTTCATATGGAAAATAATATAATAATTAATTAATAATACAAGAATAAAATCTGTTTCAGGTACTCAAAACTTTAAATATAATTTTTCCCCACCCTGTATGTGTAATTAGAGTAGAAAAAAAAGGAGAGTATGAAAAGGCAAAGACTATGTAACATAGTAATAGAATTTATTTTCTAAATTTAACAAACCCAAGGAAGTCAATAAACCCCAATAGAATAAATACAAAGTAAGCATATCAAGTTGCCTCAAAAACAAATTGCTCAAGACTGGCTGACATGGCTCAGTGGTTGAGCATAGACCTATGAGCCAAGAGATCACAGTTCAATTCCTATTCAGGGCATGTGGCTGGGTTGTGGGCTTGATACCCAGTGTGGGGCATGCAGGAGGCAGCAGATCAATGATTCTCTCTCATCACTGATGTTTCCAAAATCTCTCTCTCCCTTCCTCTCTGAGATCAATAAAAAAAATATTTTTAAAAACCCCACAAATTTCTCAAATGAGTGATTAAAGAGAAAATTCTAAAAAGTAGCCAGGGAACAAGCTCTCAATGTCCAAATGAAAATAAGTGTCCCAAACAGGGTTTGAAATGAGGTCCCAAAATTAAATAGCTGAAGAAGAAAGCACAGTGCCCGACCGTACCTTGTCCTTTGGAAAAAAATAAATAATGGTTCACCCAAGTATGTCCTTTAATTAAATTACTTGGGCAAATATACCGTTGACCTCAGATAGCAGGATCTACAGAAAGTGATACATTTTAGAGACCCATATTTCTCTCTAAAATTTTTAAGTGAGCTAGAGATAGTGAGCTTTAAAGAGCAAACAATGTAATTGTGAATTTTCACCCTACAACATTAGCACCTGTTAATATTTTTATGATTGACCTCCTTCATGCTATGTATCCATGCACCTCTCTAGCAATACATAAATTCTTGGAGAATATTCACATTTTTTACCCTTGAAATATCTCTAATACCTAGTCCATGGCCTGGTATAGCAAATGATTTTTTTTCATTTATAAATACACAATCGTATTTGCTATCATTTATAGCAAAATACTTTTAAATGTTGTTTCAAGAGAGATGTTAATTTTGTACTTGAAGTGAATATAAAAACAATGCCTAACATACACTGAGTGCTAAAAGAGTGTTTGTCCCTTTTCTATTTAAACCTCATCATAATCTTGTTTGGTCACACAAGCATAGAGTAAGTAGTTAAATGACTTGCTCAAGATCATGTGGTTTGTGAATAGTGGAGATTCAAATGATAATAGGCTGACACAAACCAGTGTGGTATGAGACTTCTCAGGCAAGAGAGCAGGAAATATTCATAAAAAAATTCCCATTGCAAAAGTTCGCTAAAATACTGCCTCTTCTGTGTTGGATGCTGAAAAATCCTAAAGGATATTTTAATGGGGGTAAATATAGAGCCTTAACATCTGCTATCCAATAGTTTGGCAACGAACCTATCAAAAAGCAAAGGCTGATGTGTGTTCAGAGACATTACATTGTAAGTGAAATCTGCTTCCTAAGGTAGAAAATGTTTCTGTAGTCAACAGAGCAGTTCTGTAAACCCAACAATTTGAGATGAGTTGGGAAAGCCCAAAAGTATGGGGTAGAGGGCAACTTTAGAGTTGATGCTGCCTACTCGTTTGGTAAGAAAGGAGGAACATTTGGTGTGTGAAAGTTATCAATACATATTTGGTAAATGGATAGGTATATTTTCTCTTCACAATTATTTTATTTTTACTCTACCTGTTTATATCCTGGTGTTACAATAATATCTACTTAGACTGGTTTTCTAATTACATCAGTAAGTGCCCTTCCTGACTTTGGATCCAGTGTGGAAACCCAGAAGCCTCCATAGCTTCAAAAATTAAAGTGAAGAATTTCACAAATAAACTTTCATCATTTCTGTCATTTTTATGGAACCTAATCTAGTGAAGGAGAATATTGCAGCTAAATGACTGACAGGGAAAGTGTCTTTTTTAATTGGCACTGGGCAATTTATCAGACTCTGTTGTCAGGGACACTCCATTAGGCTGTGAGAAAGTGATTGGTGGGATAACATTCAATTGAAAATCTCTGTGGATGATAGTTCATGCCACCATTACATCAACTTAATGAATGAGGCCCAATAGCGTCCTCCTCTTCCTAGAAGGAACACATCCATCATGGAACAAAAGAGTCCCCGGTGCCAATGAGATGTCATGTTTTTTTCTTCTTAGTCTGTGCGAGGACAAAAAGATTTCAGAGTCTAAACTGCGAAAAGTACCGACATCCTCATCCCATGGAAAATAATTGCCTGGACCATCTCAGCTCATTACTCTTCCTATACCTATGAGATTATCTGCATGTCTATTATCTACCTTAGGCAGATACAAAACTTGTTTCATGTCTTTTTCTTGGAATACATGAACAAACTCCTGATAGGGAGGCTTAAAAACCTATATAAACTTTTAATTGGTGTCATTGCTATGCCTCTTAGCATAGCACCTGAATGTATCCAGTAAAATCTTGGAAATACAATAATCAGCCAAAATCAGCAAAGATATTTACTACCATTTTTACAAACTTCCATATCTTGTTCTAACACTACTAAGAGAAAAAAAGGGGTGGTGGGGGGGATAGGTGGAATTTCCTTTCCATCAATATTATTCTATTTCTCCTTTTTATTTTCTTTACTTTTCCATTCTTCCTTGATTTTTTTTTCTTCTTCATCTCCTTCACAGTACAGAAGAAAACCTATAACAGTTTATGTGGCCTGAATGTGAATGTGGAGCTAACATTTCAAATCTTAATTGGGGGATATTGATCACCACAAAAAGGGTGTGTTTCAGTATGCTTTATTTCATAAAAAAGTCACTTATTTCTGCTTTATATTGGTGTCTTGATCTGGCTCAGATGAGTTTCTTCAACCTCTACACTCCATATCGCATGTTTTACCTAAAGCAGTTTTACTCAATACACCATCTGTTTTTATCAACATTTAATTACACAGATGTGTACAATGGATGTGAAAAAGTTCATAATCAAATTATTCTATATCAATGTCACCTATTAATACCAATCAATATTATTTTGATGTTTACTTTTTCTTTTCTTTTAATATTTAAGTATTTTTAATCCTCACCCAAGGATATGTTTTTTATTGATTTTAGAGAAAGAGGAAAGGAGGGAGGGAGGGAGAGTGAGAGAGAGACATAGATGGGAGAGACACTCCAACCAACTGAGCTGCCCAGCCAAGATTAATCTTTGAATATTTTATTGATATTACTATCATCTTGATTCAAATTTCATGAAATTCAAATTAATCTGACAGTGATATCGATATAAAAGACGTTCACTCCAAAACTAAAATCTATGTATTCTATATTTCTATATTATATTTAGACTTATTTTGATAGCAGCTATTCAGTACTAGAAAGAAAAAAAGATTTGAAAGTATGTTTTTAATCTTTCTGGCAGGAATGGTTCTACCTAGGATGGCTCAAGGTTATTTTTTCCTATATTTCATTTTACTTATTTTTATTTTTTTTTATTTTTACTGCTTGTAAGCTTTTCTGTCAAGAAGCAGAGTTTAATGAAAAATAAACACTACCAGTGGAGTCTTGCCAGAAAAGTTGATGTTACAATTTCTTAGAATTGATGTAAGCTACTGTTATTCAAACCAAGGTAATTTCTTTTTTGCTTCTTATCTTTTTTTCCCCTTTTTCCTATCCACACAGTACAAATATAGTCACATATTCAAAGTAGAAATTTCAGGTTCAGATAAAATACACTAAAAGGAAATGTTATGAATTTCTGGTAGCCTCATCCTATCTAATAATAGACACACAGGGTAATTGACCGTACCTTCGCTACGCCTCCCATTGTCTAATCAGCGCAATATGCAAATTAACCGCCAAGAAAGATGGCGGTTAATTTGCATACGTAGGCTCCAAGCGGCGGAGCGAAGACTGAAGGTGAGCCGGAGCCCCGAAGACGGAAGACGGAAGGCAGCTCCAGCCGGGGCCGCAAAGACGGAGGATGGAAGGCGGCTCCAGCTGGAGCAAAGGCCTGGGTCCCGGGTGCCGGAAGAAAACCGGTGCCGGCAGCCAGGAGAAGGGAAGGCCTATTGCATGAATCTCTTTGTGCAACAGGCCTCTATTTTAATTATAATAAACAGCATTCTTTTTCAATTAATATTGCTTCCAAATGTTTTATTCCCTCAAGTGACAGCATGGAAAACCTTTATTGAGAATATATTGTATTTCTATCTAATAATTACAGGAACTTAGAATTAGAGAAGATACAATTAATTAGAATCTAAAATATATCATAGTGAGTGCAGGTTTCAAGCACATATAATCTTCCTCAAATAATTCCAACCATTCCAAGTGATAATTTCCCTTGCCTGAAGGACTCGCTTGCCTGATATTTTTTCTACATTGGCCATTACCATTTGACACATTAAGGAGAAAACATTGAATAGACTAAAACAGGGCTTGGCAATCTATAGCCTGCCATTCAGTTCCTGGCAGCCATCTATTTTATTTCTCTCAAGCTTTACTGAGGTATAATTGTTCTATCACATTGTATAAGTTTAAGGTAGAAGTATTGCTTAACACCTACATTACCTCAGATAATGACCTTTTCTTCTTTTAATTCATGGTGACAATATTTAAGATCTAAATTCTTAGCAACTTTCAAGTATATAATACAGGACTGTTAACTATAGTCACCATGCTGTATATGAGATTCCAGAAGGTACTCATTTATAACTGAAAGTTGTTATTATTTTGTATCCTTTGATCACCATCTCCCTACATTCCCCTACTATCTTTATTTCTCCTATTCCTCAGGTGATTGTTGGCTATCTGCTCATATTTATAAATGAGTCTGAAAAGCTAATGAAATTTTTATGCATATGGTTGAGGCTAGTAAGCTAAAGGTGGTTTTGTTAGGTGAATTCCAATATCTATATAATAAAAGCCTAAGCAACTGTTAGGGTGGAACGACCAGAACAACTGGTCACTATGATGCGCACTGACCACCTGGGGGAAGATGCTCAATGCAGAGCTGCTCCCTGGTGGTTGGTGTGCTCCTACAGGGGGAGCACTGCTCAGCCAGAAGCTGGGCTCATGGCTGGCGAGCACAGCGGTGATGGTGGGAGTCTCTCCTGTCCCTGTGGCAGTGCTAAGGAAGGAGCAGTGAGCCAAGTGGTAAGGAGCAGTGAGCAGGGCAGGCTGTAAGGAGCGAGGGGTCCTGGACTGTGAGAGGGATGCCGGAGGGAGCGGGCCTAAGCCGGCAGGCGTACATCCCCCGAGGCGGTCCTGGATTGATAGAGGACACAAACCAGGCTGAGGGACACCCCCTCAGTGCATGAATTTCGTGCACTCGGCCTCTAGCCCTATATAATAAAAGGCTAATATGCAAATTGACCAAGCAGCGGAATGACCGGTTGCTATGATGCACACTGACCACCAGGGGGCAGACGCTTAATACAGGAGCTGCCCCCTGGTGGTCAATGCGCTCCCATAGGGAGCATGCTGCTCAACCAGAAGCCGGGCTCATGGCTGGTGAGTGCAGTGGCATTGGCGGGAGCGCCTCCATGGTCCAACTGCTGAATTAGGCCCACTCCCTGAGGGCTTCTGGACTGTGGGAGAGCACAGGCTGGGCTGAGGGACCCCCCTCTTGAGTGCACGAATCTCATGCACCAGGCCTCTAGTTAGTACATAATGTCTTTCTTCTTTACCTAGTCAGATTCTCCAGAAAAGAATCCTTCAACCTCCCACTTGAATTCCAAAAATTTGTGATTTGGGGGAAAATATGCTTGAGCATCACAAAGTTTAATATAAACACTTTTATTTAATTCTTCACTTTCAAATGGGCCTTATTTTCTTGATTAATATAGTCTCCATTTCACAGTTCCCTAGTCTTATACTAGGAACAAAGAGGGAGAGTGCTATAAACTGAAGGTTTATGTCCTCCCGGAAGTCCTATGTTCACACCTAATCCTCAATGTGATGTCTTAGGAAATGGGTCCTTTGATAAGTGACTAGGTTCTGAGGTTAGAGCCCTCATGAATGGGATTAGTGTCCAAAGAAAGAGATCCCAAAGATCTCCCCTGTCATTTTCACCATGTGAAGACAAAAAAAACACAAAAAAACATGGCCATCTAGGAATCACAAAGCTGGCTCTCACCACACCGAATCTGCTGGTGCCTTGGTCTTGGACTTCCAAGCTTCCAGAACTGTGAGAAATAAAGTAATGTTGTTTGTAAGGCACCCAGTGTGGTGTTTTTTTTTAAAACAACCCAAAATGACTAAGATATAGAACCATTCTGTTCAATGTGGGAGGAGAAGTAATCAGGCAGTGCATTTCTTCTTAAAATGATGTACCAAGCACATGGCTTCATTGTCATCTTTCTCCCTGAATCATTCAGGACATCCTGATGTCAGCAATTACTACTAACTTTCAGGATTCTGCAAGGCAAATTGGGTAATTTATTGCTGTCAAATAGTTGTCTCAGGATTCAATTTTTGTGTGTGTGTTTTTTTTTCAGGTCTGCTTTCTAGCTCTAGCTTTTTTAAATTTTGTTTTTCTTTTATGTAGTCTCTTCTCCTAGTATTTTCCTCTGTTTTGTATACCTTTATAATACTTAAGTATTGAATGAAAATATCCATGTATTTGGAACAATGGGTGTGGTGTTTGATTTTTTCCAGATTTTTTTGAGGTATAATTGACAAAACTTGTATGTATTTAAGGTAAACAATTTGGTATTTTAATATATGTATGTGTTGTGAAATGATGACCACAATCAAGGTAATTATCATTTTCATCAAGTAATTAACTGCCGGGAGTCTTGATCCAGCATCTAGAAGGGTTCAGGAATCTGGAGAAGCGCTGTGTGTAAATTAATCAAGGGTCCAGAGCTGAAACATAATTTTGAAAGGCATTTGTGGGCCAGAGGAGCTTGGCTAAAGAAACCAAGTTCTCCTTGTCTCAGGACCCCTTGCTATTTATTAACACAATTTGTCCTAAGGCAAGGTGGAGATGTACACTTCAAAGGGTAGGGTTAGGTACAGAATCCATTGTCAGATTGGTGAAAACTGCCTACGGCTGTTCAGGTTTTTGGCCAGTAGGAGGCAATAACATGTAGATTAAGATGTCCTCAGCTGTCTGTCAGCCAGCAATTATTAATGCATCCTTTTCAGGTTTGGGGAAATGCCCTCAGCCATCTCCAGATGATTCAGCCCTACTGACATGCTGGAACTGGCTTCCGGCAGTTCACATTTTCTTTCTGTCTATTTCTGGTGAGAATGCTGAAGATCTATCTACTCTCTTAGCCAACTTCAAGAATACCATACAGTATTGTTAACTGTAGTCACCATGCTATGCGTTAGATCTCCAGAGTTTATTTAGCGTGCAGAGCTGAAACTTGTACACTTTGACCAGCATCTTCTTATCACCCCACCCTCACCCAGTCCCTGGAAACCAGCATTCTAACCTGTGCTTCTATCACTGACTATTTTAGATTTCATATATAACTGACAGCATTTGTCTTTCTGTGACAGAAATGTCTTTTAAAATATGAGTTCATAACATTATCCAACTGAATGTTAAAATCTTTCTTTTTGTCCCACCCTCTCTTATTTCCAAAGTCTCAGCCTCTATTACCTCTTTTTAAAAAAAAAACAAACAATTACAGTATTGCAGAATTAATCTCAAGTACACCAAGGAATCATTTAGACACATCTATCTTCTACCTATCCTATATAATAAAAGGGTAATATGCAAATAGACTGAACAGCAGAACAACTGAACAACCATTCAAAGCGTAATATGCTAATGAAATGCTAAGGCTGCTCGGCCACTCGCTGTGATGTGCACTGACCACCAGGGGCAGACAGTCAACTGGTGGACCAGTCGCTAGGACGTGCACTGACCACCAGAGGGCAGATGCTCCAGACGGTTGATTAGCTTGCTGCTGGGGTCCAGCCGATCAGGACTGAGTGAGAGGGACTGGACATGCCCTGGAGCCCTCCCACGGCCCCTCCCTGGCCCAATCGTGCACCTGTGGGGTCCCTCAGCCTGGCCTGTACCCTCTCGCAATCTGGGACTCCTTGGGGGATGTTGGAGAGCTGGTTTCAGCCCAATCCCACAGGCCACTCCCCTTGGGAGGGTGCCAGATGCAGGGCTCATGGCTGGCGAGTGCTGCTGTGGCAGCGCGAGCCTCTCCCAATAGGGACTGATTGGGCACAAACCTGTGGCAGGCACCGTGGGGCTGGGATGAGCCGGAGTGGCAGGTAGGAACTGCAGGTGGTGTTGGACTGTGGGTTTCGGCCTGATCCCTGCAGGTACCCAGAGGGACCCCACCCGTGCACAAATTTGTGCACTAGGCCTCTAGTACTACTTATGTGGCATGAGCATGATGCTTAAAGTGGAGAAAGCTTGGCCTGTTGTTGACTTGTGCAATTAGGTTAATATCTGCAACTCATTATTGTCCTGGAGGTAAAATTACATAATATGTAAATGAGAGATGAGTAGACATCAGTTCCCCAGCTAACGGGGTATTTGCCCCTGATATGTTTAATTCCATGTTGATTTGAGATTGAAGTCTGTCCTTTCGAGTTTATTCCCACACAAAGTATGTAAAATCTGACTCTCTGTTTTTGGACTTCCAAGGTAAAAGGACACTTTGATGGTGTGTTAGTCACAGATGCTGCATCAGCAGGAGGTACAGACACAAAATTAATTTGGTGCTGATCCTCTGTATAGTACATGAACCTCACCACAGGTGGCTTTTCTTCTTCTTCCCATATCAGAAGTTTGGCTCCCTCCTTACCTTGTTCTTCAGGTCCATTTAACTTCATGTTTCCCCATGCCCCCGTCTAACATAGTTTAAATTTTTCTAAAAAAGTACTTTTAAGAGTAATATACTTAATGATTTCTCCTGAAAAATATTTAGCAGTTTTTGTATTTATTTATGGTTTTATTTAACTACTAGAGGCCTGGTGCACGAAATTTGTGCATGGGGGGGTAATTCAGCCCTCTCCAATCCAGGACCCTCGGGGGATGTCCGACTGCCGGTTTAGGCCCGATCAGTCGGACATCCCTCTCACAATGCTGGACCACTGGCTCCTAATCGCTCACCTTCCTGCCTGCCTGGTCACCCCTAACTGCTCCCTCTCCCCCCGCCAGCCTGATCACCCCTCACAGCCTCTGCATGCAGGCCTGATCATCCCTAACTGCCTTCCCTGCTGGCCTGGGTACCCCCAACTCCCCCCTCTGCTGGCCTAGTCGCCCCTCACTGCCCCCTGCCATCCTAATTGCCCCTAACTGCATCCCCCCGCTGGCCTGGTCACCCCTAACTGCCCCCCCCCCGCCAGCCTGGTAGCTTCTTACTGCCCCCTGTGCTGGCCTGGTTGCCCCCAACTGCCCCCAATACTGACCTGGTCACCCCCAACTGCCCCCCCTGCTGGCCTGGTCGCCCCACACAGCCTGCTTGTTCAGTTGTTTGGTCGTCCCTCACTAACCCCCCTGCCGGCCTGGTCGTAGGCAGCCATCTTGTGAGGGTGTGAGGTTTAATTTCCATATCACCTCTTTATTATATAGGTGAGGTCGTTTTAATTAACAATAATTGACCAGATAGAAAATAATCTATATAATAAAAGCTTAAGCGACCATTACAGCAGAATGACCAGAACAACCAGAACGACGAGTCTCTATGATGCACACTGACCACCAGGGGGCAGACAGACGCTCAACACAGGAGCTTCCCCTTGGTAGTCGGTGTGCTCCCACAGGGGGAGCGCTGCTCAGCCAGAAGCTGGGCTCACAGCTGGCGAGCGCAGCAGCGGTGGTGGGAGCCTCTCCCACTCCACAGCAGCGCTGAGGAGCATTGAGCCGAGTGGTAAGGTACAGTGAGCAGGTGGGCGATAAGGAGCAAGGGTTCCCAAATTGTGAGAGGGTGCAGGCCAGCCGAGGGAGCCCCCACCCACCCAGTGCATGAATTTTGTGCACTGAACCTCTAGTATGCATATAAAGGCTAATAAGTGTGATGTAACAATACTACATTTACAAATTGCTCAATAGAATATCTGACATACAGTCTGCACTCTAGAATTTTTTGGTTTTTGCCCCACGTGCCTATTTTCAAATGGTTGTACTTATAATAATTATATTGTTAATTAATACCTACTGAAGGACTTCTAATACATTTTTCTGCTTAATCCTCAGAGTCACCCTTATAATGGGTGTCTTAATTTTTTTCCATTTTCTGAATCTTAAGATTAAATTAATTCCTCAGCATTATATATATTTTTACCAATTGGCAGTTTTCAATCCACCTGGTTTTGAGTTCCATGTGTTTTATCAGTACACCAGGTTGCCCCATTCTGGAGCTCTTTTCTTTTTCCATTTAGGTGGAATGCTTGATCCCCATACACACGGTGCCTAATGAAATCATATATCTACCCACACCTCAGCAAGAACAGAAAATCACCCCTGGAATGTGGGTGGTGAAGAGTAGATGAATAAATGTCCCCAACATGTTCTTCTAATGTTTATTATTATCACATTTATTTTTGTAATTACTCTGCTTAAATAAATGTATGATGTTGTAAAGGGGAGGTCAACACTAATTTTTTATAGTAAATGTATAGCGATGTAATGGAAAAGAGTTGAAGAAATGTCGAGGAGTAGGGAACTGAGGATCATCAGTTCAAGCTGTGAGTCTTTGCCGGGGGATAGCTTTTGGGGATTAGATAACAGAGCTGGGAAGAGAAGCCTGGACTGTGGAGGGTATCTCTGAAGACAGACTTCCTCATTTAGCCTTGGGTCAGTTCCAATCTGAAAGTGAAATCCACAGCTAAGACAATTATTTTGAGGTGTTATGTCTTTAACCACCATTATTTACTGAAATAGCATTGGTTTGAGCCTATACCTTATTGTCTAACTAGTATAAAATAATGTGCATAATGAATATTAATGCACTTTTTAAGTTCTATGTATTTTGGGTGGAGGGCTACAATCTTAAATACCATTATTTCACACAACCCAAGCTATAAAACAATTAAATCTAACCTCCAGTGAAAATTCTTGTTACTTTTTTCCACAATTCCTCAAAACAAAAACACCTAAATTGCATCTGTTGCTACTAGATGTAATAAAATTGAATGATGGTTTTATCTACTTTATTTGCTATGAGCCAGATGGCAAAGCTTTGGAGACAAAAGATTCTGGTGTCAGGTGAGGACCTGACCCTACTTCAGTGTTCTTTGTAATGTGACATGAAGGCCATATAAATACATAAAATATGTGTGTCAAGTCACTGTTTTGAAGTTGAAGTCTAAAACAACAAACTCCTAGAAAGTAAATTCTGTTTATATGTATGTGTGTATATGTGTTTGAGCTCCTGGCAGTGTAAGGAACATTTAGAGAAACTGACCAAAAATACATTGTCATAAACACTGTTAGTAAGTGACAGGAGTTCCACCTCAAGTTGCCAAAAGCCAAGAGAATGTGTGTAGCCCTTTCCCACTGTTACATTTTGTTAAGGGACTTGAAAAGGAGAAATGGAACTAAGAAACTTTTTTGTTGCCATAGCTGGTTTGGCTCAGTGGATAGAGTATGGGCCTTAGGACTGAAGGGTCCCAGGTTTGTTTCTGGTCAAGGGCACAGGCCCAGATTGCTGGCTCGATCCCCAGTGGGGTCGGGGGGTGCAGGAGGCAGCCAATCAATGATTCTCTTTCATCGATGTTTCTATCTCTCCCTCTCCCTTCCTTCCCTTCCTCTCTGAAATCAATAAAAATAAAAATAAATAAATAAACTTTTTTGTTAAGCCATGATATCAAGAAACTGAGTAGTTGCTGCAATTCGTATACTAACATAAATAAAATAATATCAAGGCTGACACAGAGCAGTGTAGATCAATATGGACCATAAAGGTAGCTCATTGGAGGGCTTAGAACTTCATTTAGCACTAAGAATATTGAAGCAAATAAAAGATATAGTTCCCTTTTCAAGTAGGTTTGTGTTGTTAATCCTCATAGGAGGTTATTTTTTTCCATTGAATTTAGAGAGAGTGAAAGGGAAGGAGAGGAGAGGAGAGAGACAGAGAAAGAGAGAGAAACATCACTGTGAGACACATCGATTGGTTGCCTCCTGCAAGTACCCTACCTGGGACCAAGGATCAAAACTGCAGCCCAGGTACATGCACTTGCCTGGGAATCAAACTTACAACTCTTCAGTGTGTGGGCCAATGCACTAACCACTGAGCAACAGCAGCCAGGGCCTGCTCCTTTTTCTAACAATGGGTAGGGTAGTTCCAGCTCCCCGTCTCCCTGCAATGTGAAGTGATGCTCATGTGTGATAACCCATAACTATGAGCATAGCCAAATTGGCTATTACTCCAAATGATTGGTTTAGGGATGGGCTATGGACTGAATTGTGTCCCTTCAAAGTGCATATGGTGAAGACCTGACTCTCAGTATGACTGTAGTTGGAAATAAGACTCTTAAGGAGGTAATTAAAATTAAAAGAGGTCATAAGGGTGGGGTCCTAATCCTTAGGGCAGGTGACCTTAAAAGATGAGGGAGAAACACTAGAGTGTGTTCTTTCTACTTGTGAACAGAGAAAAAAAACATGGGAAGACACAGTGACTAGGTGGCTATCTATAGGCCAAGGAAAAAGGCCTCACCTTGGACCCAAAATTAACTGACCTTGATGGCTCCTTGATCTTGGACTTCTGACCTCCAGAACTGTGAGAAAATACAGTACTGGCCTTTACGCCTTGCATTCTATGGTATCTTGCTATGGAAATCCTAGCAGACTAATACAGACTGTATGTACCACAACCTCTCAATAATTTATAATTTCCAAGACTATAAATATTATGTCATCTAAGGTAAAGGCAATATTGCTGAAAGATAATTTTCAATATGCTATTTTTATTGTAAAAATTAGTTGATAATAAAATGCATTAGTTATTTGAAACAGAAAAAACCTTTCAATATACCTCAAACAGATCACATCAGTCAGGTTGAGAATAAATAACCTGGTAAATAAGAGAAACAGACAAGAAAAGTAAAAAATGCAGAGAGAAATATGGCAACATAAATGTTAAGGCTGTCCTGGTTTAGATGTCTTTTATTTCTTCTTCTTGCCTAATAGTTCTGGCTAGGACTTGTAGTAGTATGTTGAATATCAGGTTTTGAAGAATTTGTATGAAAGAAAACATTGATATCTCATAAATTATTTATAAATAGATTACATTTTGAAATGATAATGTTTTATATATATGTTGAACATATATAGTTATATATATATACCTATACAAATAAAAGGTTTTACATATAGTATTTAATTTGATTGTACCTATCTTTTATTTTGTTAATGTGAATGCTAGAATATTTAATACTCATCTGTGACTCACATATTTCTATTAGATAGTACTATTCTATAACTTCCATATTCTCAAAGGAATCACATTCTTGAAGGGGTTGAGAACTGCTTTGGGAAATACTGAAATCATAAATCTTCTACTGGGATGAGCCTATGAGCATTTGGCTATTGATCCTTTTACTCTGTCCACTATGTTCTTCGGTGATGCTTCTACCAGCACGTGCATTATGTTTACATGTAGAAAAGTGATTTGATACAGACAAGACTGAAAAAATAGGGATACTCAAAGATCAAAGTCAAAACTTAAATTTATACTTAGAACTAATTTTCAACCTGAGTACATGTCAGAGCTCAGAAGTTAACTGATCCACATGGCTAATACCCTTTGGAAGTGAGCAACTGATTTCAGCAGGTGAGGCAGCTAAGAGGTGTGACACTTCATCTGTACAAAGACAGCAGTTTCTCACTTTGTTAGTGTATTTTATAATCATCAAAAGAACACACTCAACCAAAAAATCTTCTTTCTGAAAAATTTAACTTGTGTATACACATCACTTTCAAAATGCTGTTACTACAGCCTCCAGTTCTAATCTGGACAAAGAGTTGGAGAAAATGACATCTATTTTTGTAATAAATCTAACCATGGGAAGATTGCATGTAAATATATATCCTTGTTTCTAAGAACCCCTTCAATTGTTCTTCCCCACTCTCACCGATACAGCCAGTTTAGTTATCATATAAGCTTCAAGAAACAAACAGCTAGATTTAAATGTCAGCAACATATTTAAAAAAACATAATGAAAATAAAAATCACGCCTTGAAATACTAAAATAAATGATAATAAAAGTACATATAATTTACCCTATTTTTCCATTTTAACACAACTAGTTTATATCTGACCTATTTGTTTTACCTTTGTTAGAAGTACTCCCCCTTCAGCCTTAGCCCACAAAGTTATTATATCAGCAATTATATTACACAAATATATAAAAGTAATGTTACCAGACTATGAGATATAATTTTAGCATGTTATAATTAATCCTAACTCTGCCTAAGAGCAAGGAATGTAAAAGGTAGACTAGAAAGATGAAACTCAAAAAAGAAATGGCAATTCAGGAAGCTGACATGCATTGGTCATTAATAGTAGAATAGGAACATGTTTAAAAGCCAATCCTAGAAATATACTACCTGTTGTAGAGTTGAACTACCAAGTTTCAGGACTTATACAAAAATGTGTGTAAAGTATGTTACTCTGACTAGTTTAATCTATTTTGTATGATTCAGCATATGATTAAGGAAGTCAATCTCTCTAGTTTATCATTGTCATAGTATTAGTAAAGAAATGTTGAATAATTTTTTACTTTATAAAAGCTAATAAGTGATGAGAGAATGTTGAGGAAAAGAAAACACATGAATTTTTCAGGTTGTAATAAGACTGTATGGAGATTTTGCCACTTATTTTTGTTATTCTTCCTAGAATATCAAATAACTATAAATCACCCTTTGGTCATTTCATTGGTTGCCCTTGATTTATCCTACAAACATATTCCCCAGATGTTTTTGTCAGCTGGCTATTTTTCTTCAAAAAAGACAGCCAAAACTAAAAATTAGACCAAAGAATCTCTTCTCCAGTGGCAGTTTTGAAATAGTCAGTTAGTACTGCTATTGAATGAATAATTATTTAGTTAGCAAATTAAGATATTTTGTGTTAAAATAAGAATCATATAATTTGCTCAGAATTTTGAAAATGCTTTATTTTCTGTCTTCCCGAGTTATATAGTACAATTTGTACTGAGAAAGCCCTTCCATGGAAACAATTTTCCAATCAAGCTTAAGTCTGATTGACCATCTACTGCAGAATATGAACACATAAACTCAGCATAAGAAAGCAAAGATAATTAAATCTTTCACTTTGGATGAATGCATAAAGAAAATGTAAATTTAACAAGTCATCCATATGGCAGGATTGAAGAAATAGCTTTTGTCTTCAACTGCTTTAGGACAGAGTACTGGCAATTAATTATGTAAAAATGATGTCAGCAAATGACACTTCTAAATGTGGTAGCATGTGCTCTCTTTTTTCAACAGCAAATAATGCAGTGTGAATTCTCTGGGCAGGTGCTGATTTCTCAGAACAAATAGTAACCTCTAGTTTTTGTATCTTCACTGCACCTGGCTAGAGCAAAGGCATTGACAAGTTGTTACTGATGTTTGTGCAAAATATATTTGCATCTGAGTGTTATAGGTAGAACTGTCAACGTCAGTTGTCTCATAAGTATAAAACCATCCATTTGCTCATATAAAAATTGTTCACAATTTACAGCATCTTAAAAACAGCAAGTCTCTCAAGGTTGACTTTATGAAACTGCAGAATGTTTGAAGTAATTATAGGTAGACTAGGTTTCAATTCCTACTTTAACAGCTTCCATTTTAGTGACTTCAGCCAAATTCCTTGTACCATCTGAATTCATGGTGTTGAAATAACTTTCTAGGTCCAAGACGGGGCAGCTCCTGCCTGAGGTGCAATGTCAGCAAACTAAAACATAGATAACTTTTATGTCCCTGTAAATGTTTTGCTTGACCAGAAAAGCAGTTATTCAGTCAGTTAATCCCCAAACACCAAAACAACCATGGACCTCCTCAACCCAAACAAGGTTAACCATGATCCCAGCCAACAAAATATTTTCTATTTGTCTCATTCTTTTTTTTTTCTTTTTTTATTGTTTTATTACAAAGGGTATTACACATGTGTCCTTTTTCCCCCCGCCCTTGACAATCCCCTGGCCTCCCCTACCCCCCAGTGTCTTATGTCCATTGGTTATGCTTATATGCATGCATACAAGTCCTTCAGTTGATCTCTTACCCCCTTCCCTCCTGCCCCCCAACCCTCCTTGGCCTTCCCGCTGCAGTTTGACAATCAGTTTGAGGCAGCTCTGCCTCTGTATCTATTATTGTTCATAAGTTTATAATGGTCTTTATTATCCATGAATGAGTGATTCTTGTTCTTTATTCTTTAACGTATAAATGCTTTTTGCCTTCTGCCCCATTTTGCAGTTATCCGAAAGGAGACTGTCCACTTCATGGGTCTTCAAGTTTGTTTGCATTACCTAAATGGTCCTCTTTCATCATTTTTAAACAGTTTCTGGTGATGAGGATGGGATCTGAACGTGACTGCTAACGTCCTGCAGGACCAGATGCAGCAGATGTGATGCCTGCTGATGCCTTTGAGTTTACTGTTCTTCTTGTCATTACTGATGACCAAGGGTAAGTCACTCTCGGATTTGAGCTCCACTCTCCAGTGTGCAGCTCTCCGATTCCGTCAAACTTTATTATATATTTACATATTGTAGACAGTTATGGTGTCCTGGAAAGATGCAGGGGTTAATTATATTGGGAGTCTACAGCTGTTAGAGAACTTACAAGCTGTAAGGTAAGTCCACAGCATAAACCATTGGGGGACTTGGGAAAATAAATTAAGACAAAAGTATCTAACTTCAGAACATAGGAATCTTTTTATTTCTACTTAGTGAAATATCTTCTCCCTGATATAAAGAAGCATATTGAAGATATTATATTTGGTTGGGTGAGCCAGTGCTTTGATATAATTCAGGTTACAAGCACATTCTTTGAAGAATTAAAAGCAACTGTCTTACAAAGTGAGGACTACTTATGCAACCTGTCTTACAAACCCAGTATTTACAAGAACACAAAAATCTGTGTTTTACCCAGCCCAGAACCTCCCATATTCATCTCAAAAGGCATATAGTTACTGTAAAATTTCTGATCTTAGGAAACAAAAGTTCTTCTTGATAAATTTATATTCTCTTTATATGCCTGTGAGAGTTAAATGTTCTACCTGGTCTTGTTTAGGAACCATGGGTCATCTCTTTGAAATGCAAACTTCAGGGAGGTTGTTCTTTCAGAGGGGAAAAAAAAGAGGAGTAAGGATTTGTAAACTAGGAGGAGTGAAAAAAATCATAAAAGTCTTTTCAACAAATATTATTTTAAGCCATCTGAGCATGTAACCTAACTTATTTCATCTGCCAGAAACAAGTCTGATCTAACTGTTCCTTTCCAGACTAGTGAGTTTTGTATTATCAAACCTATCTCATGATTAAATTTTAAATGAAAACTATAGGATCTCTGATTGTTTCTGACTGTATTTTTATGTATGTATGTATGTCATAGGTGTGCAATATTGTTTTTCATTCCAAAGATATTGCCAAAATTAATTTGTAAACAGTTTTGAATAATATCAAATATATTCTCAGAAATATGAAAAACTAACCTAAAATGTTTTTCAAGTTCACATGATATAGAATAATTTTCAGTAAATTAAAAACTAGTTTAAGGTTTTTTTTGGTTTAATTAAAACAGGCATGCCTTTTGAGCTATCAATATTAAGTATAATGGAGACATACACCTTTTATTCCACTTAGGCTTACTAAAAGTCAAATCTGCTCATATTATCTCTTATAGAATTTGTCATCAAGAAGATGATTTAAAATGATGATTACTTGTTTAATGACTCATGAAATTTTCATGAGTAATCTAAACATAATTGTTAAAAACAAGTAAATGAAATAGATATGTTTGTAAAATGGATTTTTCAAAAATAATTATGCTTTATGGTATATCTACCAAAAATATAGTTTCTCAAATTTTTTTTGGTAACTTGAAACCTTAAGGTTATACTGAATTAAGTTAAATGATGGATCTCCCTTGAATATCTATATCATTTCTAAATAAGCTAAAATACTGAAACGTTAAATACAGGACATGAATTTATATACTTTTGGCTTCCTTTTACAGAAGAACAACATATATTTGGGTCTATTAGTAAACATGTTTTGTGCTACATTGAAAAATTTAGTATAAGGAAAAATATGCTTCTGGAAATTATGACATGTGTCTATAAATTTGTCAATCCATAGAATGCCAGTATAACAACCAATGAATAAGTTTCTTATTTCTTAGTTTTCAGTAAGAATTAAGGATTCTGAGGGTCAAGAATTAAAATTGCTAGAAATAATAAGGGAAACATCTTAATGCAAGAAAATTAGGATCTATTTTTAGTGAGAAAATGTATGAGTTATGGATATGTCTTTTTTTTAAGGGAAAAAGAAAGTAATTTTGTACTTAAGTAAAGCTATCAATTCAGAATGAGAAAGAGGAAAAATTAGCAAAATCTATATAAACATAAAAAGTTATAGAAGGATTGTGGAAATGATTATTTGGAAAGGAGATTCATGTGTGGTCAAGCAGAATAAGATTAGAAAGCAATTACTTAAGTTAAAAATGAGATTTAATGTAAAAAGTACACCAGTGCAAAATTTGAATTTGGTTATTTCTTTGTTAAGAAGACAAAGTTTATTGAATTATTAGTCTAGCCCAGGCGAGGTGGTCCAGTTGGTTGGAGCACCATCCCATACACCAAAAAGTTGTGGGTTATATTCCAGGTTAGGGCACATCCCCTGTCGGGGTAACTTTGGGAGGCAACTGATCAATGCTTCTCTCTCACATTGATGTTTCTCTCTCTCTTTCTATTCCTTTCTTTCTGTCTAAAATCAATAAAAACATATTCTCAGGTAGGGATTTAAAAAATATATTCTTCTATTCTTAATAAGAAATTATAAACAAATTTGTTGCTTTACCTTTTAGGTAATTGATCTAGAAAGCAACGATTTTTGTGTTTCACCAAAATAATTTACCATGCTTTGTGTTGTCTTTATCAGGTCTTTGGATACATGAGTCAGATACTCAATTAAGACTCTATTAATGGGTTATTATCAGGCAGTATGTGTCAATAAAGAAATCAGACAATTAAAGGACTCTGAGATTGCTAGAGATGGGTAAGGCTGCCTAAAATTGTAATATAGTTGGTGGCATTGAAGAGATCGGGATCCAAGGGAGTTTGGGTGGTTGCACTACGAGGGTCTCCTAATCACAATAGGAGTTTTGGGGTTTGTTTTAGTGCACTAAATTAATGTGATTTAATACTCCTTTCCATATCTGTTTTTTCTTTGAATCTCCTTCTATTCTGCCCCAATAATAACTGAATGATTCTATAGGCATATCTCTAGTTCAAATTACAAAGGGGGATCTACTGATCCTAACTACTCTCTTTTTCTTATTTAGGCAGAGTTTTTGTTTAAAGCTGATTGTCACAGATAAACTTATATTTTGACTTGATTGGGTAAGGTGCCAACCTAGCTCTAACGATGCCAGTCTCATTTGATAGATGGTACATAGGTAATTTTCACCTACAATTGCTTTATCAGTAGGGTGTGGGAATGTATTGTTTTCCCTCAGAAAAGGGTAGTGTGATTGTAGTCATCACGATCAACCTCTTTAAATCTGTGTTATTGAATTTGAGTCAGAGAAGAAGGTTCATAATTAGTATGTATTTCAATGTCTGCTTAGTGTTCATCTGGCCACTGGCTAGTTTAAGAGTATAATGTTCTATGTATCAGTGACTGTCAATGGTGCAAAGTAGAGCAGGAATATTAACCAAAAATGCATTAATAATTATACAGGGATAGTGTGTAGTCTCCGTTTCCAGGAATGGGGTACTAGTTAGGGTTCTTTAGAAAAACAGAACCAATAGGGGAGACTGTGTATATGTATATGACGTGTATATAAGGGTGGACAAAAGTATGTATACAGTTGTGAATGTGTGAAACACAGAGCTAATAAAGCTATTGTAATAATCATGGCCTGCATGTCCTTTTCCATATGAACAACTATAAACATACTTTTGCCTACCCCTGTATATATGTAGATGTAGATCTAGATATATAGATATAGATATGAAGGGGAGAAAGCAGGAGGGAACTGAGCAGCATACATAGGAGCAGAGATGAGCAAAAGCATTAGAATCTGGAGATATGTCATTCTTAGCCCCATTTCCTCCTAATGGCCAGCTTTGGGTTATTCTTTTGGGTAATGTGCCATTACCTTCATAGTAAATTCTTTTTATAAACTAGTTCAAGTCTCATCTTGCTTATGTGCAACTGAAAATTTTCTAATCAGTTCAGGTAAGACAGCATCGCACCCAGCAATAAACCTTTAACCCAGTATGGAGGCATAACCCACATTCTCGGTGCCAAAAATAACAGCAAGAGAATTTCCAAGAAGGCCCACATGTGCACACAATACTCCTGTGGGAAGGAGGCCCCTTTAGAAATGGAGCTTAATGGGATAAGACTTAGCTGCAGACTGCCACTTCTCTTTTGTGTGAGAAATATTATATCTTCATACTAAACTGGTAGACCTGTAATTTACTAAGCAATTTTATGCTACTTTTCCACTATAGGGGTTTTTATTGAAATTGATTTGAAGGAAGTTATCAGTAAAAGCTTCAATAATATACACTGGGTTATGTTTGCTATTAGAAATAACAATATCTGAATTTAGGTTACAAATAAAAGTTTGCTTACTGCCATCTTACATATGTAGGAGATTTTATTACATACACTTTTGCACATATTTATGATGTTTTTTTAGTTTGTTAAAATAGTGGGCAATCAAAAGACTGCAATGAAATGGGTTTCTTTTTATCCTAAAGCATTTCTACTCCACAGTAAAAGGTAATAAAGCTGGTTAAGTGAAAAAGAAACTGACTCCTTGAGGTTATCCTATTTTGTATAAAACACACTAATAGGTATTTAGCTGGGCTAATATAATTGTTTCAGTGGAAACTAATTAAAACCTAAGCAAAGAAAAATATTAGCTTTCCTTTGACTCTAAAGTCAACTTGCAGAGCAAAATGAGTGCTGAGTATAAGCCAAGCACTATGTGAAGTCAATGAAAAACATAAAGGAAACATTAACTTGTCTTCCAGTAGCACAACAGTTTTGGAGAAGAAGCAGATCAATTACTAACCTATTAATCAATCTAATCATAAATGAATCAATGGTAAGAACAAAATATTATAGGAATGAAAGTAAACTATAACCCCTGAATTCAACTGAAACCTGAATATCCTGGAAGTCATGCCTATTTCACCATAATTCTTTGTTATTCTAGTAATAGTCACCATAATTATAGGTATTCATATTTTGAAATTCATATAATATAGGCTCTTCAAATATTTTAGTCAAAAAACTATTTTTCAAAGCTTTGGAGTAAAGGAATTTCTCAACACTAAAAAGTCTACACAGTATTTTATATTCCAAAAGTTTTTAAGAAAATAGTTGTATTACACATGAAAACAAACAAACAAACAAACAAACAACCCACTGGAAAGAGGGACTATGTTGAGGGAATCATGTTCTTACATTTTAAACTTGAAGAAAACTTATGAAAGGCCTACAATTAAGTGAAATTGTTTACTTTTTTCAGCCACAAAATTTTTTCAGCCTAAAATGTGGGTGATTTTCCTTGATCTTCACTTAAATGTATTTTCTTAACTTTAATTCTTCTGTCTTCTCCAATACTTAGTGTAGCAGCCAAAATTATGGCCCATCCAAAGATGTCTATGCACTTATCTCTGGAATCTATAAATATATTGCCTTAAATGGAAAAGGTAATTTGATGATTATTATCTAGGACCTTGAAAAGGTGAGATTATCAGGATATCTGGGTTTCCTAATATATCAAATGAGTGGTAAATGTGGATCAGGAAGGCAGTAGAGTGTGTCTGAGATATGAGTGAGTCATGAGAAAGATGCACCAACTATTACTTGCTTTGAAAATGCAGGGAGGGAGCCATGAGCCAGGATAGGCAGATGGCCTCCAGAAACTGGGAATGACCATCAGTTGACAACCATCCATAAAATGGGGCCCCAATCTTACAACCATAAGGAAATAAATTTTCTCCTAGAGGCCCCAATAAGAAGCAGTCTTACCCTTGATTTTATCTTAGAGAAACCTGTGTCAGACTTCTGACCTAGAGAACTGTAGGGTAATACATTTTTGTTGTTTTAAGCCAGTGAAATGGATATTTTTATAGCATCTGTAGGAGTCTGAAGTACCTCGTCATTGATCCATGAAAAAAAAATTTCCTCTAAAGGCAAGTATATAATGATCAGGTTCTCCATCAAAGTCTGACAAAAACAAAGCAAAAAACAAACAAACAAACAAAACCACAAAAAAAAACAAAAACATAACAAAACACCAAGTCAAATGATTTAAAATTGTTTTGTTAACATAAAGCAATATAGATAGAAGGGACTTCTTTTATACAAGCTGTTTTGGTATTGTATTTGTCTACATAGCTACATAGCTACAAAGACTAACATGTATTAGGGAATAAATATATATTCTTGCCTACTTACAATAATGAGTGATTAATGAGCTAAAATAAGTTCTTGAGATTCTTGAGCTAAATTTTGTTGTGTTGTTTTAGCTAAGTTTTGACCAGTCTCAGAGCCAAAGTCTTGAACAGATGGTGGACTTAGGGTGAGAGGCCATTCTGACCTCAGTAAGAAACTGGCTAAAAATTCTACTTAGTACATTGATATTTACTCTCCCAAACTTTACCACCATTCATCAGTTGCCTACCTTTATAATGTAAATTACAGCTTCTGACCTCCACTAGCATGATTTCTCCATCCACTAAGTCCCAAACACAAAGTTGTTCTGTCTTGCTGATGCTTACTAGTAAAATCTTTACAATTTTTATTCCATCAAAAGTGCTGGACTGCCCTAGCTGGTTTGGCTCAGTGGATAGAGCCTCTGCCTATGGACTGAAGGGTCCCGGGTTCAGTTCTGGCCAAGGGCACATGACCAGGTTGCAGGCTCGATTCCCAGTAGGGGGTGTGCAGGAGGCAGCCAATCAATGATTCTCTCTCATCATTGATGTTTCTATCTCTCTCTCTCCCTCTCCCTTCCTCTCTGAAATCAATAAAAATATATTTTAAAAAAGTGCCTGACTTTCTCCCCTAAGATCAGGAATAAGACAAGATGTTAGCTCTCAACACTCCTATTCAACATTATGCTAGAATTACTGCTAATGCAATAAAAGCAAAGGAAATAAAAGGTATTCAAATTAGAAAGTAAGAAAGAAAACTGTCTTTGTTCATATGTGACATGATTGTCTTTGTAGAATATGTCAGAGTCAAACATATCACAGTCATGGAACTAATAAATAATTGTAGTAAGATTACAAGGTAAATCTTAATATACAAACGTCAATTGCTTTCCCATATATCAGCAATAAACAATAGAATTTGAAATGAGATATATGACATGATTTACATTAGCACCCAAAATTGTAATACTTATGTAGAAATCTAACAAAACATGTATAGTATGTATATATAAGGAAAACTATAAGTCTGATGAATAAAATTTAAGTACTAGAGATAATCCATATTTATGAATAGAGACTCAATATTGTTAATATATCAATTCTTCCCAACTTGATCTGCAGATTCAATGAAATTTTAATCAAACTTTTAGCAAGTTACTTTGTGATTATTGACATACTGACTCTAATGTTGATGCAGAAAAAGAAGAGACTCAGAATTGGCAACACAATTTTGAAAAAGAACAAAGAGGCCTGACACCATTTGTCTATGTGGCTTATTATAAAGATACAGAAACCAAAACGTTCTGTACTGGTGAAATAATAGACCCCTAGATAAGTGGGACATAATAGAGAGTCCAGTGATAGATCCACACAAATATAGTCAACTCATCTTTAATAAAGGTACAAAGGCAATTCATTCGAGAAATATAATCATTCAACAAGTGGTTCTTGAACAACTGGACATTGATATGCCAAAAAATACTCTAGACAAAGACATTATATCTTTTGCAAAAATGTATTGATAAATTTATGGCTAAACAAACTGTGGTACATTCATACAGCATTAAGATAAAATGAGTTATCAAAGCATGAAAAACGTGGAGGAGTCTTAAATACATATTGCTCTAGTGAAAGAAATAAGTCTTAACACCTATGTACTACCTTATTCCAACTACATGATATTCTGGAAAAAGCAAAATTTTAGAGACAGTAACAAAAGCTGTGGTTCCTGGGATTTTAGGAAAGGGAGGAGAGATGAATAGGTGGAGTATAGGGAAATTTTAATGCAGTGAAATGATTTGTACATATTGTAATGGTAGTACATGACACTATATATAGTTTAAAACAGAACTATACAAGATAAAAAGTATATTATAATGTAGACTATGGCATTTAGTTCATAGTGTATCAATATTGGTTCATTAATGGGAATATATCTACCACACTAATGCCAGAAGTTAATTAGTAGAACTGTGTGGGATGTGAGGGCTAGGATGGGGTATATGGGAACTCATTTCTTTCTGCTCCTTTTTTTTCTGTAAACCCAAAGCTTCTCTAAAAAATTAAGTAGATTAAAATTTAATTTTAATCCACTTTCTCAGTTAGTCTCTCTGATTGGAAACCACCAGTTAATGGAATATAATAAAAATTCTGCCCTGTTGTTCAAGTGCAGCCTTGATGAATGAATCATACATTGTTAACTGACATCTCCTAGAAGAAATATTACATGTTCTCTTTCTTCTCTCATTTGAAAAAGAGATAAGAAGTATATTTTAATGCCCACTACACTTTTTTTGTCAGACTATCAGAATTAAGCACTTTCTTTTTATTACTTTGTTGTTATAGTTGTATTCCTAAATTATTTTTCATAGCAATGTATCACTTTCTTTTTCACAATAACACTCTACAGAATCAATAAAATATCTGGTACATTTGAAATAATATTTATCATGTTTTGGCCAGCCTGAAAGGCACTACCAGTTGTTACTTATACTGATGCAGACAGTATCTTTTGATTCCATTCAAATCACACAGTAATAGATGCTTTCCATATATTATATACCTCTCTCCCACCTCTTTCCTTCTATTCTTTTATCCATCATGCAATCTACTTGCATTTCTTAAACTTCTATTGTGAAACACATGCACTCTAAAATATCTATAAGCTCTAAAAGTTTTTATGTGTTAGAGTTTGATGAGGATAACTGAATTACTAATTCCTAGCAATAACTCTTAAAGAGCTAATGCATTTATGAAACGTATGCACAAATAACTCTAACATATAACATAATGTAGCAAGTGCTATAATTTGCAAAAGTAAATGACATGGCGGTTTAGAAAAATAGAGCTCAATATCAATGGGGGGATGTTAAGACTTTGGGTAGAATTCAAGTTAAGTCTTGGAAATGAGTATGATTTCCGATATTAACAAAGGGAACAGGTTCATTGAGGTAAAGACTATGTAAAATTGCAGGGAAGAAGCTCTGGCAGATAAGTTGGCTGGAATATAGGCCCCATACACCAAAAGGTTGTGGGTTCCATTCCAGGACTGGGCACAAACCTAGATTATGGGTTTAATCCCTAATCCTGGCGATTATAGGGGGCAACCAATCAATGTTTCTCGCTCACATAAATGTTTCTCTCTTTCCCTTCCTCTCTCTCTAAAATAATAAATAAAAACATATCCTCTGGTGAAGATTTTAAAAAGTTCAGGGAACGAAAAGGAAATGGCGTGATTTTAGGCTCCAAAATTGACCTACTTGATAGGATTTTTAGACATAGGAAGGAGATAAAAGAAAAATTAAACTGAAATAGAAGTTTTGTTCTAGGATACAGACAGGTTATCCAACTTTTTTATAAGTCACAAAATAGTAGTATGTTAGGCTTTGAGGAACATACAATCTCTATCACAACTACTTAACCCTCCCATAGCAAGAAAGTACCCATAGATAAAACATTTCAATAAAACTTTACAAAAACAAGCAATAGCTGAATGTGACCCATATGGCTTACTTTCCTCACTCCTAACCTGCACCATAAAAATACTTGCATGCCAGTATAAAGTTTGATGTATTTACAAGAAGATATACATAAAGTCTAGGTGGGGGTGGTGGATGCAGTTTGATAGTGATGCCTGGCTGAGAATAAGAGTAAAAGAAGCCATTTTCTTTCATAATCCATGAGACAGATCCTCTCCCAACCAAACTCTTATTTTCTGAGCTCTTTTTCAACTATTCCTTGACTTTTCGCAAGAAAATTATAAAGTTAGTTTAGCCAAGTATTACAAAATATCTGATCACTGTCAATATCTAATCGGATTCTTCATGCTTTACTATCCCCTCAAGTGATGTCTTATCACCCAGACCTGCTTTCAGCAAGAATCAGTTTAGCTCAGTTTATCCAGAATCCCACTTACCCAATGTTTCCTCTTAGTAGTTTTCCAATCACTGACCCCCTTCTGCTCTTTGCTCTAAATTCCCACTTTTCCTTGTTATATTTGGAGTTGAGCCCAATTTCTCTCCCACACAACACAATAAAGTCTGCCTTAATGTTCTTTAACAAGTGAGTGAATGCTTTTTGTAACACATATAAGTGACAAAAAATGGTAAATTGTTAAGATTGTATATATTTATCTATAGTTGCAAATAGTCCCTTAACTGATAAAATCTATCAAAACCATGTTTACTTATTACATTATTATTCTGAAACCAATTGATTTTTATTACTAGGCGTATCATCTAAAATTATTTGAATTTTCAAACTGAAATTGAATATCAAAATAATCTCTAAATATTTTTGTAGTACATTCTAACAAGGGAGAACTTTGTGATATTATGGCAACAACCATATTTTCTCTCTGTGGCATATGCCATTATTATTCAAAAAGCCAAATATATTTTATGTTACAAAATTATTCTTCTTTCTGCTAAAATAGGTTTGTTGTTATAGCCAGGCCAATAATCCTCAATATGTTTTAAACAAATTATTTATTTAGTGATTAAGGGTATACATATCTGAAATTAAACTCCAGTTTAAGAGAAGTTTTCGTATATGTACATTTAATATAGACATTCTTGCTAATGATCAGTATAAAGTTTCTATATTCCTGAAAGTTTTTGTAACTTATGGAAGAGGAGTTGTTTTTAATATAAATCCACAAACCACTGATTAAAATATATGAGAATACTTTTACTCACATCCTTTTGAAGTTGTGACATGCCAATTAACTTCTGCATGACAGATCCTTTTTAATTTTGGAAGTGTTCTTTAAATTGACTGTGTAGGTGTTCAGAAAATGTGAGGCACGTTTTAGCTTTCAGGGTAGAAAATGATTGTTCTTAACCTGTACTATTTACCAGTACAGCACAATACAACACCTGTATGTGTATATAATGTAAAAGCTGAGGTTGATCAATAAATGTATACATTTTCTTTCCCTCATTGTATTTTATTTCAAAGATTTCGTCTGGCATATTCAATCATTGGAATATTAGAACAAAGAGTCTGTTACTTCAAAACATAGAAAGTGAATTTCAGTGATGCCAAATGACCTAGGAAGCATATCAGATAAGAAAGGTTTGAGTTCTCTTGACTCCAAGTCAAGTGCTCTCTTTGAGAAAATTAATATTCTTCATCATTCAGAGAGCCTTTAGCAGACATATCCAATAAAAGCAGAATCCTTCCTTTCTGTTTTCAATCTTCCCAATATAACATTACAAATGTTGTATAAAGTGCTATTAACCCTCAAACATGCATTATATAGTAATAACATCAGGCTCTCTGTTTTGCTCAGCAGTAATCAGATTCTCCAACTGTGATAAACTGCTCTGCCTTTGGCCTTCTAGGTTAGCCATTTAGGAATTGGATTATTGTCTCATAAACAGAGGGGCAATGATATCATTGCTTAATTATATTCATTATTAAAAGTTCTGAATGATGCTATTATCAGGAAAAGGGCAACTGATAGTACTTGAATGAATGACTCAGAGAACATTTCAATTTATTTTGTGTCAGAAAAATAAACCACGTTTGAAGTGTAACACACAGAGTGAAAGACAATAGCATGCACTGGTTAAGAGCCTGAGGTTTTGAAAGAGATAGAAATGTTTGGATCCCTACTACGACATTTACTTTTTGGGTGACTATAGATATTTCATCTGTAAAAT
Organism: Myotis lucifugus; assembly: GCF_000147115.1. Classification (NCBI taxonomy): domain Eukaryota; kingdom Metazoa; phylum Chordata; class Mammalia; order Chiroptera; family Vespertilionidae; genus Myotis; species Myotis lucifugus. The sequence continues at coordinate 3,394,225 of NW_005871127.1, forward strand.
ATAATGTTTCATAGAATGGTACACTTGACACCTATATAATTTTATTAACCAACTAGAGGCCTGATGCACGAAAATCATGCATTCAGAGAAGGGGACGTCAGCCCGGCCTGTGCCCTCTCCCAGTCTGGGAGCCCTCAGGGGATGTTCAACTGCCATGGAGGCAGAAGAGGCTCCCACCACCGCCATTGCACTTGCCAGCGATGAACCCGGCTCAGGACTTCTGACTGAGCAGTGCTCCCCCTGTGGGAGTGCACTGACCATCAGGGGGCAGCTCCTGTATTGAGTGTCTGCCCCCTGGTGGTCAGTTCTGCCGTTCGGTCGATTTGTATATTAGCCTTTTATTATATGGGATGTCACCCCAAAATTTAAAATGTTAAATTTAAAAGTATATCAAATTATTATCCTTTGTATACACTAATGATCACTTTTTCTGAATAAAGTAAAATCATAGTTTCTCCAATAAACTTTTAAGATTGACTCACAAAATGAACAAAACATTGCATTTAGTAATATTCTATAGATCCTGTGAAAATAAAATGAAATTATATGTATTTTATGTTTAACATATTGTCTGACATCTAGTAAGTGCCCACTCACTTGTAGCAATTTAAAATGATATTCAAATAATGATGATTGGATATTATTTCAAAATATCTTTAAATGCACTGAACAATTCAAAATCATAGTCCCTGTCATGCTATATTTTCATACATAAATATACAAAATTCTGGGTCTGGGATTATATTATGTGATGTTCTGTATTTCAAATTGACTTATGTGGATCTTATGTACAAAGTGCTGAACTAGTATATAGTGATTTTGACAAATTCATTCATTCAATAAATAGGAAGTATTTATTAGGTATCAGGAAAGATGATGAGAAATATAAACAGTTTACAATTTCAGTAAGCCATAAAGTGTGATTAGTGCTATGAAAAGAATAAGATGAACAAGACAGGTCTCAAATATCAGTGACATGATGATAGCGAAAAACACATAGGGGATTTATTGTCGAACAAATCAAGTGATGGAAGAGTCTGGGTTAAAAAGGAGCTATTGTTGGGAGGCTGGATACATTCTGACTGAGGGGATAAGAGACAATGGACTTGGAGGTAGGCCTTTACATTTAAAAAAAGTTTCAACCTGAAAAGAATGAAGGAAGAGCATCTTAGATCAATTAGTACTGAGCAAATATAAAGAGTTATAAAACTTTATACATTTACTAGAGGCCCGGTGCATGAAATTCGTGCAGGGGGGGAGGGGTGTCCCTCAGCCCAGCCTGCACCCTCTCACAATCTGGGACTGCTGGCTCCAAACCGCTCGTCTGCCTGCCTACCTGCCTAACCACTTCTGCTTGCCAGCCTGATCACTCTCTCACAATCCAGGACTGCTGGCTCCAAACCGCTCGTCTGCCTGCCTACCTGATTGCCCCTAACCACTTCTGCCTGCCAGCCTGATCACCCCCTAACCACTCCCCTGACAGCCTGATCAATGCCTAACTGCTCCCCTGCCAGCCTGATCACTCCCAACTGCCCTCCCCTGCTGGCCCAGTCACTCCTAACTGCTCTCCTCTGTAGGCCTGGTCCCCCAGCATCCCTCCCTCCCCTACAGGCCAGGTCACCTCCAACTGCTCTCCTCTGCTGGCTTGGTTGCCCCCAACTGCCCTCCCCTGCTGGCCTGGTCACCCTTAACTGCCCTCCCATGCTGGCCATCTTGTGGTGGCCATCTTGTGACCACATGGGGGCAGCCATCTTGTGTGAGGGTGTGACGGTCAATTTGCATATTACCTCTTTATTATATAGGATTTATAGAGTAGTGTTATATTATGTAAATTTAGAGCAAGCTGAAAACATCATTATTGAATTAAATTAGGGCGTAATATAAATTACAGATATATAAAAGTTACAGTGAAATGGAATATGAGTTAAGTAGCACAGAAATGAAAACTAGAAAATCAAGGATTAAAAATAAATATGTTGATAAATTGTATGATTTTCTTTTATAGTTTGGATATTAACCCTTTATCCCATGTATCATTGCACAATATGTTCTCCCATACAGTGGGCTCTCTTTTCATTTTGTTAATGGATTCTTTTGCTGTGCAGATGCTTTTTATTTTGATGTAGTCCCATTTGTTTATTTTCTCCTTAGTTTCCTTTGCCTTAGGAGATATATCTGTAAACATATTGCTATGAGAGATGTCTGAGATTCTGCTGCCTATGGTTTCTTCTAGGATTTTTATGATTTTATGTCTTTTATCCATTTTGAGTTTATTCTTGTGTATGGTGTAAGTTGGTGGTCTAGTTTCATTTATTTGCATGTATCTGTCCAATTTTACCAGCACCATTTATTGAAGAGACTCTCTTGACTCCATTGTATGCTCTTGACTCCTTTGTCAAATATTATCCAATTAAAAAATGGGCAAAGGACCTAAATAGACACTTCTCCAAAGCAGACATACAGATGGCCAAGAGACATATGAAAAAAATGCTCAAATTCACTGATTATCCGAGAGATGCAAATCAAAATGACAATGAGGTATCATCTCATACCTGTCAGAATGGATACCATCAACAAATCAATAAATGACAAGTGTTGGCAAGGATGTGGAGAAAAGTAAACCATAGTACACTGCTGGTGGGAATGCTGACTGGTGCAACCATTATGGAAAACAGTATGGAGTTTCCTCAAAAAATTAAAGATGGAACTGCCATTTGACCCAGTAATCCCACTTCTAGGAATATTTCCTAAGAAACCCAAAACACCAATCAGAAAGAATATATGCACCCCTATGTTCATAGCAGCACAATTTCCAATATCTAAGATCTAGAAACAGTCCTAGTGCCCATCAGTAGATGAGTGGATAAAAAAGTGTGGTATATTTATACCATGGAATACTATGTAGCAGTAAAAAAGAATCTCTTACCCTTTGAGACAGCATGGAGGGACCTAGAAAGTATCATGCTAAGTGAAATAGGTCAATCAGAGAAAGACCAAGTATCACATGATTGCACTCATATGTAGAATCTAAGTAACAAAATAAACTGATGAATGGAGTGGATTCAGAGACATGGAAGCATGGAACAGAATGTGGGATCTCAGAGGGAAGGCAGGGGATGATGGGCGAGTGGGAGGTAATCAACCAAAGACTTTGTATGCATATATGCATAATCCATGGACATAGACACTAGGCCTGGGGTGGAGGCCTTGGGGGGCTGAAGGGGGTCAATGGGGAAAATAAGGGGATGTATGTAATACTTTCAATAATAAAGATTTATTTAAAAATAATAAATATGTTGAAGAGAACTTTATAGGAGTGAGAAATTGAAAGAGAGGAATGTAAACATATGTATATGTTTCAAGACCATGTTGCAGTGAAGAGAATAATGCAGCATCATTAATTGAAATATGAAAAGAGGAAAATGGTATGTATGAGAAGATAACATGTTTTAATTCAGAAATGTTTTAATTTCTTGAGGAACTTCCATGCTGTTTTCATAGTGTCAATACTAGTATACATTTCCATCAACATTGCACAAGGGTTGTCTTTTCTCCACATCCTTGGCAATACTTTCTAGTTTTTGTTTGTTTGTTGTTGTTGTTGTTGTTTTGTCTTTTTGATAATGGCTATTCTAACAGGTGTGAAGTGATATTGGTTTGGGTTTGCATATCTTAAACCATCCTTGCACCCCAGGGATGAATCTCACTTGACCATTGTAGATAATCATTTTAATATGCTTGTGAATTTGGTTTGTTATATCACAACTTTTGATATGTTGTGATTCCATTTTCTTTTGTTTCATGACATTTTTAAAAATTTCCCTCTCAATTGTTTCTTTGATCCATTGGTTGTTCAGGAGTGTGTTTAATTGTCATGTATCTGAATTTTCCACTTTTCCTCCTGATGTTGATTTGTACTTATATACCATTGTGGTCAGAAGTGATGATTGATATGATTTTGATCCTCTTAAATTAGTTAAGATTTATTTTTGTATGACTACTATAATTTGGGCATGATGAAGTGAGCAATGCTTCTCCATAGCACCTACTGCTATTTGTCAGCAGGAGAAATACCAGCTGCGCTTTCTTCCTAACTCAGCATGTCAGGCTTTGTGGCCTTATTACCCTTAAACAGCCAATTAAAATAATAAATTATAAAAAAAGGAAAAACATCTGCTCTTAGAAGGGAAGCAGAAATATATGCCTACCAACGTTTTAATATAGGGTTTGAGTTCTTTAAAATATTGGTTAATAGATGTGTAACATTTAGCTTTATATATTACTTATATTTAATTGCATAATGCATCTAGGAGGCTTGGTCTAACTCCTGGTCAGAGCGTATTTTCTATAGTACTGCATAATTACTCACTGTGGTCTTGGCATTTCCAGCACCACCCCCTCCCCATTTTTATTCTACAATTCATCAAAATCTATTTCAAAAGTATTTTTTCATTCAATAAACCTCTATTTTTATCTATCTATCTATCTATCTATCTATCTATCTATCTATCTATTTTATCTATCTATCATCTATCTAATCTATCTACCAATCTATCATCTAATATGTATATACTTTTATTATTCCATTCTGTAGAGACTAAATATCACTTCTTTTCTTTCTGGAATCCAAACAGTTATCTAGGTTTAGCTGGGAATGGTGAATTAAGCATTTGTAAAGAAGTTTATAGCTAAAAAAAAATTGAGGATGGAGGAAATATTTTGTTGGTGATTAATTCTGCATATTGAAAATATTTGTTCTAAAAATCTACAGAAAACAATTCTAGCTCAATGTGCTTTTATTTTTTTAAATATATTTTTATTGATTTCAGAGAGGAAGGGAGAGGGGGAGAGAGAGATAAACATAAATGATGAGAGAGAACCATGGAACAGCTGCCTCCTGCACATCCCCTGATGGGAATTGAGCCCACAACCCAGGCATGTGCCCCAAATGGGAATCAAACTGTGACCTGCTGGTTCATAGTTCGACGCTCAACTGAACCATGCCGATTGGGCTCAATGTGCTTTTAAATCTGGCTTGTGCATTGATGTGTACAATGCAGACATAAATACATTGGAATCAAATCAATCAAGCGTTCTTTTATTTCCCCAAAAGGAAAATAATTTTATAGGTATCCAAATTGTTCTCTTCGCTCAGAGACATAAAAATAATTAATGTAAATTCAAGGTTTATTTTAGAATAAAAACCAAGTGTATTAATCCAATAATGAAAACAATGTCCTGCTAATTTTAAACATTTGAAGGAGTTTTAGAAATCTTGTACAATATATTATACAAACCCACAGTAGCCTGCATGAAACTCACCCTAATGAAACTCATTTGAAGAGATTAAATTTGCTATTATCTAGTTGATTCTCTTTATTTTTAAGTAAATATTCAGATTATTTATTTACTCTGTTTTAGCAAATCATTTTAAGAAATTTTATGTAATTGTTGATCCGGAGACCCTTTTATTTTCTGCAAAAAGCTTTATCTCTGGATTTTATTTTAAATGGTTACAAAGTGGCATTAATTTTATAGCATTTATACTTAGACACTTTCGTCAGAGGAAGCTAAACTCTCTTTACCAAGATGTCCCATTGTGCTCAGTAAAGTCACTTCTGCACGTGTACTATGAATATACTCATTTGTCTGGGGAATACTCCCACAGTTTGGACTTACCAAATATTCTGACAATTTAGTTCACTTGTAATGTGGTTCTAGTGTTAATTTTTTAAACATTTAACAAAAGAGGTTTTTTTTTTAAATTTTGGTTCTAACAAGGTCATTTTCTTCATACTCTCAGTTCCTTCCTTTTCCTATGCACTTCATTGACTCCATTTCCATGGCTTTAGCTTCTGATATGTGTATTTTCACTGGTCTTTGGAGTCATGACATTTAAGAAAAGCTGCACTTTTCAAAATATCTGCCATCTGCTACTCATGGCATAGTATTTCCTATTTGCATGTATTGGCATTCTTTGTGCTATCCTCCATTTAAGTCTCACAGGGCCAGTCAAGGGCTACATCTCCATTGGCTTTTGGCAAGGAAAAAAACCTTCTTAATATTATTTCTTTACATTAAAAAGTAATATATCTCGATAGTATTATTTAGGACTTTTAAACACTTGCCCTGATTATAGTATCATAAGATTATCCCTCATCAAGTTTACGTAAATATATTATGTCAATATTGTTTTTGAGATGGCATTTTGTTAAATCCAGTGTTTCTATAATTGTAATAGAGGCCAGATGCATGAAATTCTACAAGGGGCTCGGCCCTCGCAGCCGCAGTGGCTTCGTCCAGAAGGTCATCCGGAAGGTCATCCGGCTGTCTGGTTAATTAGCATATTATGCTTTTATTATTATAGAACCTTAGGCACAAAAATATGTGCTCTCATTGGTTGTTCAATAATTACCTGTGTATTTTGTTTTACTTGTAGCTGGTATTTACTCATTTAAAATATTGCATGTGACACTGGTGGTGCAGTGATCATCAAGAAGTGTGTAGTCTCAAACTTAATTGAGCACATACTAACTTTGTATGCAGAAACAATGCTGTGTTTTCACCAATTCCATGGTTTTCCTCCTGACACACAAGATTGCATTTACCAGCTCCCTTGTAGTTCTGTTAGGATCATGTGATGGAGTTGTGGCCAAAGTTATGCTAGTTAAAATAATGTATATCACATCCCAGCCCATCCAATGAAAACCTTGCTTGATATTTGATATTCTGTCATCCTATCCACATAGACCTTGAAAGCCACATCATGAAAATGACAACATTATATGATAGAAGTAGCCGAGATCCCTGCGTCTCCAATTTTAAGAAAACTTCCAGACACACAATGTGATGTCAGTAGGAAAAAATATATTAATTATGCTAAGCCATTGAGATTGGCAGTTGCTTGCTACATTAGTTAGCAAATACTAACTAATGCAAGTAGTTATAAATAGAAGATACAAAGCCTGCTTGTAGAATGTAATAACATCTGAAGTTCAGATGCTGTTACCAACACTGGTAAGATATTTACATAAGGAAAAAATGAGTGCAATTATGGCCGTGACCTTTTTAGGTAGGTGCACCTTGAACAATGTGCATTTCATCTTTTTATTTACTTGTTTTATATTCCAGTGAGAAATAAGATGCTGCACCCGAGGAGTATATTTTCCCCAGGGATGTGTACTCTGGGAATATAAAAAGGATAATAGAAAGTGACTGTAAATGGATGCTAGTGGCCCGATATATGTTAAAACTTGATATTCTGAGTGTACAGAGGGAACAAATAAACAAACATGAATAAAGTTTCATTAGGAGTATTTTTTGAAAACATAGCAAAATTTGTACCCTGCCAAATATACTCATAAAACATTTAATTTGAGAAGGAAACTAATGTTTATACATTTGTACTTCTAATTTTGTAATATATATCCTACAATGCCATTTATATATACACTAGAGGCCTATTGCACAAATTCATGCATGGGTGGGGTCCAGCAGGCCCAGCCCCAATCGGGGAGGATCAGGGCCGGGCCTGTTGGGAGGAGAAGGTGGAGGGAGGTTGGCCAGCTGGTTCACCCCAATTGGGGCCTGATTAGGGCCCAGGCTGCTGGGGGGAGGGGTTGTGGGCGTTTGGCTGGCAGCCCCACCCTCTGATCGGGCTGGTTCACTGGCCACTGTGGGCATCATAGCGACCAGTCGTTCCAGTAGTTATGGCATTCTGGTGGCTGGCTTTTTATATATAAAGATGATGGAATGTAAGACCCAAATAACTTTACAATTTCTTATTCCCACTAAAGAGAAAACAATGCTAGAGAATAAATAATTCACTCAAGATTATGTCATTTATAAGCAAGAGTTAAAACCAAATTGTTCTTAATTTCAGTTTCATGAATTTTAATTATACCAGTTCCCGGTTAGTGTCAAGCAACCTTTGAAATTCACTAACTAATGAGAACATTTTACTATACATATGCATGTTATATCACTACCTATATTTTATAGTTTGTTCATTGACATAATTTTTTTTCATTTTAGATAGTGAGATTGTGGGTTCAAGGGATAAATTCCATTTAAATAGTTTTTTTTTTAAATTACGAAGTACCTAGTAGTTACTGATTTTTCTCTTTAATATTATATTTGATTAGTCATAACAATAACACACAGTTGAACAACTAACATTTGATTGGGAGAATTGATGCAATAACTTCAAGATGGCATACTTTTTTTGTCATATACTTCCTGCATTATTATTTTAAAATGAGAGAATTATTTTATTTGCCAAATATAGATATATTACAGATATGCTGCACTGTATTTGTTTACTTGTTTTTGTTATAATGGAATTTCCTCTGGTATTTACAAATTTCCAGTGCTTTAATTATATACCTAGCTGTTTCATATATATATATATATATATATATATATATATATATATATATATATATATATGGTATTGATTTCAGAGAGAAAGGGAGAGGGAGAGAGAGAGAGAGAGAGAGAGAGAGAGAGAGAGAGAGAGAGAAACATCAATACACTGAGCCAAACAGCCTCGGGCTACCTAGGTGTTTCTTGTTTGAAAATACTTGATTCCCAGGAATATATTAAGCTAGTGCCCACTTTCTTAAGGATAACAGATGATGGCGAGTATATGGAAAAACAGAGTTACAGATATTCATTTTAACTGGCTCTTCATTCTCTCCCATGAAACAGCCTCGGGCTACCTAGGTGTTTCTTGTTTGAAAATACTTGATTCCCAGGAATATATTAAGCTAGTGCCCACTTTCTTAAGGATAACAGATGATGGCGAGTATATGGAAAAACAGAGTTACAGATATTCATTTTAACTGGCTCTTCATTCATTTTAACTGGCTCTTCATATTCATTTTAACTGGCTTTTGTCAGAGTAGGAAATAAGTAGAATGAGGGGACTTATTTGAGTGCTGTTTTTTCACTGTAAATGCACTCTTTTATTAAAAGTGTAGAAACAAATTGAGCGAACAGCCAAACGTGTGTAGGAAAAGGAAAAAGAAGTAGAAACAGCACACCTAAAGTATCCTTCGTCTGAGTAAATCCCTGAAGAATTGACTGATCATGCATTTCCTTGTGTCCTTTGAACAAAGGAGATGCCTATAAAACACATTCACGCCTCAAGCTTTCCTCTTTTGTCTGTAAGCAATATTTTTTCTCACTGATGTTAAATTTAAAACTCCAATTTTATTTTAACTGTCAATTTAAATAATATAGTATTTTAGTGTATTTGCAAAGCTTGATATGATAGCAGTGCTCTTCTTTACTGCCTTCTCAAAAGCAGATATTTATAGAATGACATGGTTGAATGTGACAGCTCCTTTACTCTAGACAATTTGACAGTGTTTCTTATGGAAATGACAAAGAATGAAGGCTCCGCAGGCCAGTGATGCTTATTAAAAAGGAAAACAAAGCTCTTCTGGTGTGAGAATTATTTTCAGTCTCCAAGTGGGTAGACATTAGAGCAGCACTGTCACAGGAGAGCAATGTTAGATCATATCATTCTGCTTAAAAAACTTGAATAACTTACAGGGTGAAGTTCTAGCTTCTTAGCATGCCAGTCATAGTCCTTCAAGGCGTCATCTCCTCCTGCTTCTCCATATTCAGCCCTGACCTCCCTCCACTCATCACTCTGTTTCTGAAGCTGTAGTGGAAATACCTCCCAGTCCATAAACCAAAGCACAGTTGAGTTATTACTATGCCAAGGTGTAATCTAAGATGCATACTCGTTAAATTTATCTTTATTGATGAAAGTATTACGTAAGTCCCCCTTTCTCCCCACTGACCCCCCCCACCCCTGCACCCATTCTCCCCTCCCACCGGGCCTTCACCACATTATTGTCTGTGTCCATGGGTTATGCATATATGCAAGGTTCACATCTGGATTTAACCAAGTGAATCTAGTGTGGAAGAATAATTTTCTCAGTTAACAAGAGAGTGAATATAACCAGCTGCTCTTTCCTCATTTTAGGTAGAGGTATCTGAAAACTGACAGCACACGGATTTCAATTCCTTATAAAATCAAGTATGTATAATATCAATATAAAACTCATATTTTAAGACTGACTACTAATCATTAGGTTCCCCTTATAACATGGCAGTTAATTTTTCAAAAAATATAATTTCTATATGCATTCTTGGAAATAAAAATTCAGTGTATTATTAACTTCCTAAATTTTAATCTATGGAAATAAAATTCTCTAAGAATTTTGTTATTTTCATCCAGATGGTTTACAGGTATCAGATAGGTAACTTTGAAGTAATACCTGTTTAATATTTTGTTTCTAATTACTCCCTAGGTGATATCATCAACCCTGACTGCATGAGTAGAAAAAATATATATATTTACTAGTCATGATAAACTTTATTTCTAACTAAATGCAAATTATTTAAAGAACAAAGCCTGTTTCCAATTAGAAAAAAAACACCTTTGAAGGAAAAACGTAATTTTGTACTTTAAGGAAACTTTTTACATGCTTCACATTTAAAAGTCCTTTGTGGGTCCTGGCCAGTGAGCACAATGGTTAGAGTGTGGACCTGTGCAACAGGGGATCATGGGTTTTGATTCTCAGTCAGGGGTCCAGCCTGGTTTGTAGGTTTGATCCCCAACCCTGGTGGGGGCGTGTGCATGAGGCAAACAATTGATTCATCTCTTTCACATTGATATTTTTCTCTCTCTCCCTTCTCCCAGCCACTCTCTCTAAAAATCAATGGAAAAAATATCCTCATTCCTTGGGTGAGAATAAAAAAATAATAAATAAAAAGTCCTTTGTGCAATTTAATGACTCATAGATAACTCCAAGGAATTAACTACTATTATGCCTTTGTGTGAATAAGATTTGCAATGCTTGAGTATAGCTCTAGTTAATCATGATTTATGTAGATTTATGAATTATTCCTGGATTTTGTTCTTAAATAACATATTAATTTCTATTTTTAAAAGAAGTATTTCTGAGCACATTTTTTAGGCATTGCAATTATAAAATTTATAAAGTTTAGAAACTTTTATCACATTGCTTTAGAACAAAATATATGACAGAAAAAATTTTAGTTTCAGGTGTGAAAGTGAAAGCTCATTAAGATGCTGATTCCATGTGCTCCCAGATCATAAAGTGGCTGGCTTAGTCCTGAACAGTGGTTAGTGCTAGCTCGCAAACTATAATGAAAATTTAAACATATTTTCTTTTCATTGGATTCTCATCAGTCTGCAGACCAAGGGGTTGCAGGTTCGACTCCAGTCAAGCACATGTACCTCGGTTGTGGGCTTGATTCCCAGCCCAGGTCAGGGTGCACATTGGAAGCAAACAGTTGATATATTGCTTTCTCACATCTATGTTTCTCTCTCTCTCTCTCTCTCTCTCTCTCTCTCTCTCTCTCTCTCTCTCTCTCTCTCCTCTCTCCCCACTCCCCCACCCATCCTCTCTCCTTTCTCTAAAAAATCAGTGGAAAATATTCTTGGGTGAAGATTTTTTAAAAATGAAAAAGAAGTAAGGATGAAATGAAGAATATTTAGGCAGGCTAAATGTTAATGAACAGGGTCTTGGATTTTAAAACACACCTTCTTATTTCTATTTTTGTCATAAAATACTAAACACTAATTATAGGGCAGTGTATTTGACATGGATGATTTGGGGTATAGCTGCTTATACATTAAACAATGTTCTCAGAAGGTTAATCAGGTAACAACAATCTTTCAAATAACTTCACAAATGAAGAGCAAGCCAGAAATCAGAGAGACTACTTATCAAATAATCCAATAATCAAAGCATAAAACAATAACCTAAGTAGTAGAAGCAGAAATAGAGATCAACACAGGGATTCAAAATGCATTTAAAAGAATTTGGTGATTCATTTACTGTGAGCTGCAAGTTTTAGTCGAAATGCCTAGACAAATGGTTATTTTAACAGAAGGCAGGAAATCAAAGAGAATGCATGGGCAAGATAGCTAAGTTTAAGAAATACAAAATTTTAGTTGAGGATCAGGCAAATGAGAAGTGAAATATTTATTCAATTATAAGAGGGATTTCTGCCGAACCAGTTTGGCTCAGTGGATAGAGCGTCGGCCTGCGGACTGAAGGGTCCCGGGTTTGATTCCTGTCAAGGGCATATACCTGGGTTGCGGGCACATCCCCAGTAGGGGGCGTGCAGGAGGCAGCTGATCGATCTCTCTCATCGATGTTTCTAACTCTCTGTCCCTCTCCCTTCTTCTCTATAAAAAAATCAATAAAATATTTTTTAAAAAAAGAGGGATTTCTATGTAAAAGAGGAATTCTACAGATCCATAGTTGTATAAAGAGACAGAAACAAAATCATTCATTGAAAGTTGCAGATGAACTCTATAATTAAAAATAAATACTTAAAAATGAAATAGATTTTTAGAAGATTTCAGTTGAACATTTTAATGTGCAATTTTTACTCTTTTATTCAATTGTAAATGAAATTGTTTTCATAGTTTCTCTTTCTGGTAGTTCATTATTGGTATTTTAAAATCAAGTGATTTCTGGATATTTATTTTGGATCCTGCTACTTTACTGAATTGATTTATCATCTCTAATTGTTCTTTGATAGAAAGTTTAGGGTTCCCTATATACAGTATCATGGCGTATGGAAATAATGACAGTTCTCCTTCTTCCTTTTCAATTTGTTGCCTTCTTGTCTGTTTGTTTTAGCTATGAATTCCAATACTATCCTATCTAATAAAAGAGTGATATGCAAATTAACCATCACTTTGCCATAAAGATGGTGGCACCCACCACCAATAAGGAGGGAATATGCAAATTGATGCGACAAAGATGGTGGTGCCAGCCTTAGCCAAGGAGCAAAGCTGGCCGGAGAGTGGGCATGGGAAGCTTAGCTTCTTTGGTCGCCTCAGCTGGCTCCATGGCCACCGCCCAGACAAAGCCATAGTGGCAGGGCCAAGGCAGCGGCAGTTAGGGGCGATCAGGCCAGGAGGCAAGGGCAGTTGGGAGCAAGCAGGCCGGCGGGTGGGGGGGGGGCAGTTGGGGGTGAGCAGGCCGGCAGTGGGGGGCAGTTGTGCATGATCAGGCCAGCAGGAGGGGCAGTTTGGGGCAAGCATGCTGGCAGGGTGGCAGTTGGGGGCGAGCAGGCCAGTAGTGGGGGGGGCAGTGGGCTGAGCAGTCTGTTGGGGGGGCAGTAGAGGGCGAGCAGGCCAGCAGGGG
>NW_005871127.1:3407529-3421502 GCF_000147115.1 Myotis lucifugus
GGATATTATTTTGGATTCCCGGCTTACTTTTGCGGAAATGGGATTCTTCCAGCTCTTAAATTGTTTTTTGAATAGAAAGGTTTAGGTTCTCCTTATATACATGTTCCATGCGCTTATGGAAAATAATGACAGTCTCTCCTTTTTCCTTTTAAATGTGGATTCCTCCTTGTCTGTTAGAGTCAGGCTACGGAATTCCAGTACTATCCTATCTAATAAAAGTGTGATATGCAAATTAACCATCAGTTCGCCATAAAGATGGTGGCACCCACCGCCAATAAGGAGGGAATATGCAAATTGATGTGACAAAGATGGTGGTGCCAGCCGGAGCCAAGGAGCCAAGCTGGCTGGAGAGTGGGCATGGGAGGCTTGGCTCCCTTGGTCGCCCCAGCTGGCTCCGTGGCCGCCGCCCAGACAAAGCCATAGTGGCAGGGCTGAGGCAGAGGCAGTTAGGGGCGATCAGGCCAGGAGGGGAGGGCAGTTGGGGGTAAGCAGGCCAGCGTGAGGGGCAGTTTGGGGCAAGCATGCTGGCAGGGCGGGCAGTTGGGGGCGAGCAGGCCAGTAGTGGGGGGGCAGTTGGGGATGATCAGGCCAGCGGGGGGCCAGTTGTGGGTGAGAAGGCCAGTGGGGGGCAGTTGGGGGTGAGCAGGCTGGCATGCAGAGTGGTTAGGGGCAATCAGCCAGGCAAGTAGGTGAGCGCTTAGGAGCCAGCAGTCCCGGATTGCAAGAGGGATGTCCGACTGCCATTTTAGGCCTGATCTCACAGCGACACCCCCCCCCCCCCCTTTCTCCCGGTGCATGAATTTTGTGCACCAGGCCACTAGTGTCGTATAAGAGTGGTGAAACCAGACATCCCTGTCTTGTTTCTGATCTTAAGGGAGATGCTATTAGTTTTTACCATTGAGTATGATGTTGGCTTTGGGTTGTAATATATGGCCTTTATTATGTTAAAGTATGTTCTCTTTGTTTCCACTTTGCTGAGAGTTTTTAATATAAATGGGTGCTGAATTTTATCAAATGCTTTTTCTGTATCTATTGATATGATCATATGACTTTATGCTTCATTTTGTTTATGTGGTGTATGATCAACAAAATGAATCTGGTTTTCTAATATTTTGTTGAGGATTTTTGCATCTGTGTTTATCAAGGATATTGGCCTATATTTTCCTTCCTTTGTAGAGTATCTGGTTTTTGAATTAGGATAATACTGGCCTCATAAAATGAGCTTGGGAGTCTTCCCTACTCTTGAATTTTCTGGAATAATTTATGAAGAATAGGTGTTAGTTCTTTAATGTTGTGAAGCCGTTTATTCCAGGACTTTTGTTTGTTAGGAGTTTTTTTGTTTGTTTGTTTTTGTTTTTATTTTTGTTTTGTGTGTGTGTGTGTGTGTGTGTGTGTGTGTGTGTACTGCTTCAATTTCATTAATTGTTGTAGAAGAATGTATGTTTCTAGGAATTTATGCATTTTGTCTAGATTGTCCAATTTGTTGGCATATACTCGTAGTTGTTCTTAATATTTTCTTACAACCTTTTGTATTTCTGTGTTGTCAGTTGTTACTTCTCTTTTTTTCTGATTTTGTTTATTTGGGTCTTTTCTTTTTTTTTTCTTGATGAGTCTGATGAAAGGTTTGTCAATCTTGTTTGTCTTTTCAAAAAATCATGACTAAGGCTGGGCCAACCTGTTTCTTTATTGAATACAAGTGGGAAAGGAGCAGATAAAATTACTCTATAGTGAGAGAAAATGAAATAGGAAATTATTCAGTTCTGGAGAAAAAAGAGAGAGAAGTCAGAGAATGAAATGGAGAGAGAGTCAGAGTCATTGAGAGAGAGAAAGAGAAGCTGCATTGCTTCCTACAGAATTTCCAAATCCTTTTCATAGTTTCTCCTGATATCTTGAAATATCTGAGACACCTTGTACAGACTTAGCAAGTAATAATATAGGACACCCAGTTATATTTGAACTTCACATAAGCCACAATTGAGATTTTATTACAAATATAGCATAATAATTGAATATTTGGGACATAGTTATGCTAGAAAATTATTTGTCATTTATTTGAAATTCAAAATCATCAGGTGTTCTGCATTGTATTTGGTAACCATTCATCTGCTATTCTTCCTAAAATACAATCCTCATTTTCCAGGCCAGCATGGCTGGGTGGTTGGGTGTCAACCTATGAGGCAGGAGGTCATGGTTTGATGCCAGGTCAGGGCATATGCCTGGGTTGTGGGCTCAGTTCCCAGTGGGAGGTGTGTGTGGGGTCAGCCGTTCAGTGATTCTCTCTCATCAGTGATATTTTGGTCTCTCTATCCCTCTCCCTTTCTCTCTGAGATCAATAAAAATATGTTTTAGAAAAAAATAAAATAAAAGGCAATCCTCATTTTAGCTAGAGCTTCCTTGAGAAATTCTCTTTACTTATAACCAAACAAGCCATGGCTATAAGAACCTCACCCATTTGATTTCCACTGTCTAAATAATTTCTGTACTCTTCTTGGTTTCAAGAACATAGCAACCGATGGACCTTGTCTTTTCCCTTTTGGAGTTGTCTTAAACAATAAAAGAAAGTCTGATTCATCAATTTTAGGAAAATTTCTCTATGTTACAATTCTATAATCTCCTAAGTCACCTTCTCAAAAATACAACTCCACCATATTTTATACTTCTTATAACTTTATAGGAAGATAAATAAAAAGGATGTCAAAAAGTTGAAAATATGTTTGTTTAATTTTAGAGATTATGTTTTCTCTCTTCACTATTTTCTCCTCAGCACCTGCTTGACTCCTCACAGTTCCCAATCTGTTAAGGATGTGGGCATTTTTGACTGCACAGGTGGTACCTGCTTTAATGTTGACATGAAAAATAAATACTTTCATATATATATATATATATATATATATATATATATATATATATATATATATAGTCATCTGTTAATGCATCCTCTTTTTTCTAACTATCCACAGCCATGAAATGGAGGTTTTAAATTTTTTGTAATGTGCTTGACATTCTATATAAAGGCTAAGGCCTGCCACCAATTTGTTTTTATGATAAATGATTAGTAGAATTAGGCTTCCAACATTGCTTTAATATGATAGACCTATACTTTTTGTGTTTCCCTTAACAAAATCAAAGCAAGGGATTCCCAACAAAGATTGTACATATGACATCCACACAGATGGTAAAGTGATAAACAAGTGTCTTGAAATGATCTTTTGTAACATATCAGAGACACTTAGTGTATATGAAAACATGGAATATAATCTGCCTAATACTTAACTATATGGCCAACATTCTCCCCTTGGGAATGTCTATTTCAGGTAAATACTTTTTTTAAAAAAAATTCTCACTTGAAGAAATGTTTTTATTGACTTTAGAAAGAGGAAAGAACAGAGAGAGAGGAAAAACATTGATGTGAGAGAGAAACATTGATAAGCTGTTTTCCATATGTGCCCCGACCAGTGGTTGAACCCATAACCTAGATAAGTGCCTTGACTGGGAACCAAACCCACAAGCTTTTGTATACTGGATGATGTTCCAACCAACTGAGCAACATGGCCAGAGCCAGGTGAATCATTTTTTCAAGCAGCCTAGAGCATATAATTACTCTTAACTGCTGAACACTGAGGTGCCAAGAGTAGATTGTTTTATTTACTCTACTGCAATGCCTGTTAAGTCTAAATACATTGAAAAATGAAAAGGAAATAAATTCTCTCTCAATTATCGGCTCCCTTTCCTAACATTCCTCCTATTTGGTGTAGAGTGATGTAATTACACAGAGATCAAAATTTATCAAGGTGGTATTTCTTAATTTGATTTACCTTGAGGATTAAAAGTAAAAGTCCTCTATTGCTCCCTATAAAATATTTACTACGTATATACATATTTATACACATACACAAATACATATGCATGCATCTATATATATATAAAAGCCTAAGCGACTATCTGACTGGTAGCTGTGATGAACAATGACCACCAGGGGGCAGACACTCTGACTGGTAGCTATGACGCACACTGATGACCAGAGGGCAGATGCTCATCGCAAGAGCTGCCAAGCTGTGGTGAACTGCCCTCTTGCAATCTGGGACCCCGCAGGCCAGACCAAGGGACCCCACCTGCCGAAGGACCCACTCACTCCACAGATGACCTTTGAGCTGTGGCACTGCCCCAGGTGCGGCCAGCTGGGGAGGGACCGCAGGAGGTTGGCTCCATGGGGTGTCTGGCCCGTCTTGCCCAGTCTGCCCCGCCGGCAACCTTCTAATTAATTTCCTATCAATGTGCACGAATCCGTGCACTGGGCCTCTAGTATTTATATATTTAACCAAGAAGTGCATTTAATTATTTAATTAGTGCTCTTCTTAAAGAAAGACCATGAGTTGTTTGCTCCATTTATTCTCACTCATATTCACATATTTATCGGTTTCTTTTTTATACAACCATTCCACTGGATCCATGGTTCCACTTTTGTCTCAGGATACTGAAAAAGGAATTTTCATATAGCAAAAGCTGGACAAGGGCTGTATTAGTTTCCTGTATATACTGTAATAAATTGTCACAAACACAATAGCTTGAAACAACAGAAATACATTCTCTCTCATTTCCAGAGGCCAGAAGTTGAAATCAAGGTATCAGTAGGATAACACTTCTTCTAAGCTCTACCAAAGAATCCATTTCTTGTTTTTTCCATCATGTGGAGGGCAACATTCCTGGACTTGTGGCCATATCATTCCTGTCGCGGGCCTCTGTCCTCACATTGTCATCTCCTCTGTGTGCCTGTCTAATCTCCTTCTGCCTTTCTTTTGTAAATATACTTATAAGTATCCTTGTAAGCATTAAGGACCCACAGGATCATCCAACATCATCTAAAGATCTGTAACATAGTTAAATTGCTAAACACCTGTTTCCCAAATAAGGTAACACAGGGTCAAGGGATTAGTATGTGAGCATATTTTGGGGAACATTGGTCAGCCTACTATAGAAGCCTAGTTATATCTAAGGTTACAAACTAGCATTCTTCCAGCTAAGCAATAAATAACATGACTCTTGGCTTTTATCAAAGGGGGTTCTCATGAGGCCATCTACAAAGAATACTCATCATTCTTTGACATCCACATTATGTGGCCCACTCAGATGAGGGCTGAATGGTTTGTAGATTCTAACTGAGTTCTTATGCAGGACCTAGGTACTTGTGATTGATGCAACCCACAAGCGGTTAGAATCTGAATACTAACTACTGTAAACTTAGAAAACTAATCTATCACACAACAAATCTTTCTCACCTTGTCTCCAATTTTACTTTAGGACTATTGGTAAATCTGTTGCTTTTCTTGAAAGTTAGGGTTTAGGAAAAATTTGCTCCTACTTATCACATGTTCCCCAAATTTTTATGCACCTGACTCCTGAGAGTAAGAAGCAAAACCTGGAATCCTCTGGTTAATGCTTAATATTTTATAGATATTAAACACATTCATCCCACTATATAAACAAGACCTACAAAATTTCTATCAGGTTCAATAAAGGTTACTAATAACATATTTCATTCCTAAACAAAAAGCATGATGAACATGATTACTCTATAGTAATAAACCTTCCAAAGAATACTGTTATTTCTTGTATCACATTTTTATAAATGGTTTTGACAGACATGCCCTAATGACCATAGTTGAAATTATCTGTGAGCATTGAGAATTTTTCAATATTCAGGATTTATTGTTTAGAATTTATATCATTACTTTAAGATAGTTTCTGTTCTGCTTAATTGGTTTGGATTTGCTCTGTCAGGTGTTTTTTTTTCCATTGATTTTTTTTTATTGCTTAAAGTATTACAAAGAGTATTACATATGTCTCCTTAAAGTGAATAGAAGCATAGCTGAACATCAAATATAGGTCTAATATTTATGTGAATATAATATACAGCTCTAATTGTGAAATTTACATAAGTGTGTTATGTCAATTCTAATATGTTCATTATATTTTGTTAAAGATATTATTAAAAATTCATATTAAAAAAAGAATCAGAAAAAAAAGAATTTATATCATTAAAGGAGATTGAAAATATATGAAGACATGAAATATATACTGACTCAGGAAAACAGTAGAACTCCTTTCTTGACAAAAACCTTTGTATCAATTCAATTTATCTTATAAATAACTGAATTGACAGCTCTAGTTAACTTTGTTATGGTTAGGCATGATTATAAAACAGGAAAAATGGGCAAGCTATATTACACTTTATACCAACTTTCTAGGTTCACCTGGGCTAATTTCCTCACAACCTTCAGTTTATATTGAACATAGGTTTTTTTTATAATTTTTAAATGTGACAGTTTTGTTGTTATTTTTTATACTAGAGGCCTGGTGCACGAAATTCGTGTGTGTGTGTGGGGGGGGGTGTCCCTCAGCTCAGCCCATGCTCTCTCCCAATCTGGAACCCCTCGGGTAGGATCCCTAGTCCTGGATGTCGATCAGGGCCTATAGGAGCTTTCCTTCCCCTGGCTGCTGGCATTTGGCCCCACCCCTGCGGCTACCACTGCCTGCCATCTGTGCGGCACTGCTCCCCCTTCTCCCGCCACCAGTTGCCTCCCTCTGTGGGCAACAGGCGTGGGGTGTGATCACTTGGATGGCCTGGGCCTCCCTCTGTGGGGAGATCGATCGTGGAGCCCCCACATTGATCTCCCTGCAGAGGGTGGCCTGGGCCTATGCCCATTCAGAATAATTTTACAGACCGTATGGCATAGGGATATATTTAAGACACAGATTAACATAAGGAAACACAACCATATCTTTATTAGGAGAGAGACTGAAAGTACCCAGAGAACCCATTATTCTGTCTGAGAACTTTTATATTCTGATTTCCTTTATCATTGTGGAAGTTCTACTCTCATGGTTGGTTACTAGGAGAAATTAAACTTTATTTTGCTTAAGAAAGTATGGGGAATTTATTATAAATATACAGATATATTTTGAAGAATCTCTAACTTGCTAATAGATGGACTTATCAGATGCTACCTCTGCTGGGCTGTCCATGCCAACCAAATCACACCTGCTGCCTTTGCCTCCTCTGTCTTCCCTCCCTTTGTCACAGTCTGTTTTCAATGACATGAGTTCTTATCATGAGCCATAATATTTCTACTTTTCTTATTAATCTGCTTTCTTCATTTCAAATAGACAAGTGTCCAAATATAGGTTTCATCTTTTAGTATAGACACCCAAAGGGGGAAAATAGCTATATATCCTGATTATAATCACCAGGGATTTCTTGTTGACACTTTGAGCTTCCTATCCTTGCACACATCCAATGTGGTCTTATGGATAAGGTCTCATCACTTAGAGAGACCTTATCCATAATGATCATGTGGGTCAAGTGAGAAAGGGATAATTGTGGAAGGAAGGTCATTAGACAGGCATTCTCATATGTTCCCGCCATGCTGCTCTCAGCACTAGTCTGTTTAGCTCTAGTCTTGACTCATGAACAGCCCAACCATGTCACACCTACTTTTATTCCTCCAAGGGGTTTTGCCCTTGTTTGAGAGGGACTGTGTAAAGAAGGAGCATAATAACTCTATTACTACACACATATTATTTAAATCAACTCCAATTCTGCTCTCTCCTTGCTCTATGCTGTACACATTTACTTGTTTTCTTCTGCTACAACATTGCAATAGGCTCTTAACTGGGATTCCTCCTTCTGATTGAAATCTTCCTCAATACGGATGCCAGTATCATCTCACATACATCAACTCTGGGTATTTCAAGTCCTTACTTTTAAGCCTTCTATAGCTCTCCATGCCCTAGTAAATGTTAACCCTAATGGATAGGATTCTTTATACAAATACATAAAAGCTTAATAAATTAAATAGTTTAGTAAACAGGGATTCGGGATTTATGATTTAAAAGGTTGGAAGAGGGTGGTTTTATGTGGGAAATTCTTTATCAGTAATTTTCTCATGGCATTTATCACTTATAATGTGCATTATATTTAATTTACGTGTATGCCATCTGTCATACCAGACAGTAAGTAACTCAAGGGCAGAATCCATATAAATTGACATTGGAACATCTCAAAGTTTAACAGCATTATTTGCACTAAATAGTTTTAAATATATAGTGGAAAAAAGGAATGAAAAAAATGAGGGTGAGAGAAAGGTGAGTGACCAACAGACAGAAAACAAAAAGAGAAAAAAGATAGGAAAAACAGTAGGTAAGATTTTGAGAGCATAAGGAAGAAAATAGCTGAATAAAAGGGTTACTATTTTTCATAGCACTTGTATATAATGAAAAATAATGAAGAAAGAGGATTATGTATGCAAAATGTTAGCCAGAAGCTTCTAGTTGGAACTTTAATATTACCCATGGAATTGATCATTCACATATTTTAATCTAATAGTAACCATAAAGGTACAGGCACCCCTTTTTTTTCTTTTCGTTTTCTGGAAAAAATATATAACAGTCAGTATAGATAATAGAAGAAAGTACTTTTTCCTTTTACTCTTCCTTTTTGCAAGTGGATAAGCTCATTGTCGTTAAGTTTAATAAAGAGAAGTTTTTAGATTTTTATGTAGTGAGAGCAAAGATGTCTACAATTTTGCCAGCTGATTTTCCTATCTGTACTTTGTGACTGAGTGAGAAATTTCTTAAGATTTCGCGGCCAAATGCAAATTATTAGCATACTACTAACACAGCTGGTTGAAATATGAAATACTATATGAACATAGATATTTATTAGACAATCAGTAAATTATTTGAGGATTTTTTATTATCTGCAAAGACAGAAAGTACATATGTGACCTATTCTGTTTATCTAAAAGCTTAATATATATTGGGAAATGAAATGGCAAATAATGAGGCTGTAAATAGGAAAAGGCAATGTACTGTAATTAGTAGGGAAATTGAGAGAAAAATCTATGATGCATGATTGATTAGAAAATGTTCTGGGTAGATGAGAAATCAATTAAAAAGTAGGTTATAATCCAGGTCATGAAATGATATGTATGGCTTGGATAGGTCATTGGATTTTGAAAGAAATTTAATAATTTTACAGCAATTGAAACAACATAAAGTAGAATAAGAAGACTGTACTTGCCCAACTATTAGAAATTTGTCCTTATTACAGTGCAGTTTTAGGTCAAAGAATACTAAATCAAACTACGAAAAAGAACTAAATAACAAAATACAGAAATTTTTAAGGACTTTGGAAGACAAAAGAATTACCCTTCTAAAACTGAAGATTTACCAGGGCTGGTTATAATTTATAATTTAATCAAAGTTAATCAGAATGAATATTTAGGATATGTGCGCATGTTTCTCTCTCTCTCTCTCTCTCTCTCTCTCTCTCTCTCTCTCTCTCTGTTTGTGTGGTGGGAGATGGCAGTGTAGTTATTGTATGATTATTGTTCAATAATAAAATCGATGTTTTTTCTTTGCTTCATGTGACGCCATTCTCTGCAATATATACAGAGGTCATCACACCACTTACATGTTAACTTCTTTAAATGATCTAATTTAAAAATAAAAGCAGTAAAGCTCATCAGATTTTAGTGGGTCAAATGCAGTCAGCCTATCAGAATTAAGCCATCATATGAAGATACCATCAAAAATAAATTCTTGGGAAGTAGAGTATTAGTAGCCTTACTCCAGGCATTTCAACCTACTAATCAGGTTCTACACTTCAATTTACTACATAAGATGAGGATTAGTACCACCTTTTTTTGTAATTTCCGTTTATTTTACATGGTTAGTCAATCAATGTGATAACTTCTAGAAATCATTTCTGTGTTCCAGAATACATTAGATAATAATGAGATAATGAATCTAAAGAGATTTTTCTTTTACCCATTTAGTCTATTTATTGATTTTAAAATCTCATAATCTCATCTATTCAGCGTTTTGTTGTTGGATCTCACTTTTGCCTTAAAGTTACACATTAGGAAAATAATAATAATAATAATAATAATAATATCCTAAATAGGTTTTAGCTTAATTAGACACAAAGTTTTCACCTCCGCCTGATAGTGGTGTGTTTATACTTAAGACATCTCATGCTCAGTAGCTAATCTTAATTAAGTGGGAGCTATTATGTATTAGGTTTTTTGGTGCTCTCTCTAGAGAAACTATAAAATGAATGACAAGAGTTATTAAACCTCAGATCTTTCCATAATTTAACAGCATTTTAGATATTAAATGTCAAAGACATATTCAGCAACACTTAGGAGTAGTTAGGCACAGGTGCCTGACACCGGTTGGCTATAGATCTTTGTGAGGCAAAATAGGTGAGAAACACATACCTAACACACAAAGTGCATGAGCGCAGGCATTTACCAAAGGTTACTGAGTTGATATCAGTTAAATTCTAAACTTTGGGTATTTAATAAAACTATAGAAAACAACTCTAATCATTGAATAAAAAAACAGAAACAATATTAAAAAACAAAATTGCACTTATTCTTTTAAAAAGAAGCACAGAAAGTTAATGATTAATTCAATTGAAACCTAAACGTACTGATAATAGAGAACTATGAATTATTAATATATGGTAAGCAGAAGAAATTGTCCCTAAGAACCAGGAGAAGTAATAAATACCAAAACTAAGAAATAAAAACAAACAAACTAAAAAACAAACAAGAAAACTCCTCGTATTTTCAGGAAAGACTCAAATGTATTGGTATTAGGGATGATAGCTTCATTTTATAAACCCAAAGATTAGGGGACAAGGTTCAAGTATGTCTGTGAACTTCTTGATAATATAAATTTGAATATGGACGTATATATTTTCCATTGTAAGTTATGGTGTGGGTTTTTATTAACGTCTCTATAAAACAACACCGCTGGCATTTTTCTTGGAAATCCTATAGTTGCCTGCTTGTAGTTTCATATTATTTGATTCTTAGGTGTATGGTAAATGGGAACATGGGCCCGTTCCTATGCTCCAACTACCCCTGCCACCTTGTGGGAAATAGTGAAGGCCATCTGTAATCAGACTGTGAGACGTTGGGAACCTGGCCAGCAACTCTGTCTAAGAAAAGCCAAAGAGAAAATTCTTCCAGATGTGAGCTAGTATTTTGACCTCATGCACGGACACTTTCCCTGCATGCCCTATTTCTCTCTGTCTTCAGTACTCAAGCCTTGGGCTGGGAAAGTCTGGGGTGTGGCAAAATAGTACCAGCTGGCTGCCCCAGTGTGGCCTGTCCTTAGGCCAGATGAGATTTAGAGGGACAGTTTCACCAGTGGCAGCTGTGACAATGGTAAACTTCACTGGTCGGCCACCGCCAGTGTGCATGTACTAGTAAGTCCTAATAAACCCATGTCTCTCACAACTAGTCCTCTGGGTTATTTCTTTGGAATCCACAAATGATATGCTGAGGTTTTCTGGGACCTTGGCACTTTGCATAACATGAGGTGATCCATCTCTAGCCAAAATGCTTGAAAACATCAGAAAATGCCGTTTCCAGTGAAATGAGAAATACTAGAACTAGAAATCACTGACATGGAAACACCCACATATCTTAAAGAACTAAAAAACATCCAGATGTGAACCATACAGATTACAACAGAAATGTTGGAGCAGGGTGATGGCGGTCACACATTGTGTGGAAACAAGTCATTTATTTTCCGTGGGAGCTGACAGACAAGGCTACAAGGCAGGCCTCTAACAGAAGCAGCTACCAGTATAAGATGTTTTATAAATGCCAGAATGAACAGTTGGAGTCAGCCACCTTTCCAAGTTAGTCACAATTACAGCCATTTTCTAGTACAGTCCCAGAGAAATAGAAGGGATTAGTCTACCCTGAAGCTTCGGGCCTTGCCTTCAAGAGCTGGGAACAGAAGGTGCTGATTAGCTTATGTGCTACCGATGTTCATGTCCAATATATGACTCCACACAATTAAGAGTAGCCAGGATGTTAACGCTGGTCCTTAAACCTAGCATTGTGTATCAAAATGCATGTTGTTAGATGCTTTCTAACACTTCACAACCTTGCCATGTGAGGATAATCATGCATATTAAGAATACTTATGCCATTGAATTACTAAGTATTGAATGTTTTTCTTTTTCTTTTTATTGATTTCAGAGTGGAAGGGAGAGGGAGAAACCTCAAGGATGAGAGAGAATCATTGATCAGCTGCCTCCTGCATGCCACCTACTGGGGCTTGAGCCAGCAAACCAGGCATGTGCCCTGACCAGGAATCTAACTGTAACTTCTGGTTCATAGGTTGACACTCAACCATTGAGCCACACCGGCCAGGTACTAAGTATTTAAATTTTGTTGTCTTCTTTTAATCTCCAATGTATAATGTTTGATTGAGCAACTGTGTTTTTATGTGACATTAGAAGAAGGCTATTATTCACATTCTTTAAAAAGTAATATTCCTTGCTGAGTTACTATGACATTTTCCCATTCCCTTGGCTTCTCTTTTGTAAATACAAATAATTTGAATTTTCTGCTTGAATACTGGTGTGATTTTTAACTTCAGATAAGGAATTAAACCATTTTAAACAAATGCTAGAGGTTAATGGTTGTTAAATGTTTCTTAGTTGATTTTTATTGTTTGTTGATTTTTGTTGTTGTGTTTGTTTATTTTTAACCATGAAGCATCCATGCATAGAATTTCCTAAATCCAAAAGTGAACAACTTTTGTTCCAGGCTATAAAAGTAGAGTTTGCAGTTCTTAATAAATTTTATTATTTTAAGAAAAAAATGAAGCAAAAACTGTGACATAACGAAGAAATTTGTTTCTGGAAGTGACTCAAAATGTTTACTTTGAGTATAAAAATAAGTAAAATAAAGGGTATGCCTCCAAATTTTAAATAACAAATAAGTGAGGTTCCTGAGAAAGAATATCAACCTACATCTACAAATCTGGGAAACTACACAGGTGATCTAGCCATTTGGTCTATTTTGGTCATTTATACATATCTAGCAACCAAATAATTGGTGAGAAACCTGTCCACATTTTCAGCAGGTGCCACTGATTAAGTAAGATTTACTTTAGTCTGATAATTTGACATATAGAGTCTTAGCTTTAAAAATATTGGAACAGTTGATTTTTAAAATAAACTTGGAGATTATTATGTGAATTTCTATATTTTTCATGAACTCAAGTATTGAAAAAAATCAGAGTGATTAATTTTTCTCTTTTAGCTACATTTTAGTAAAGACAGAAAAAAAATTCTGTGGATGCTTGGTATTTGTTGAAATGCATTGTTACTTATTGAAACAAAAGATATTGAAGAGACTATTCTATAGATTATAGCTCTGCTAATGATTATAGTGATAAAGAGTTGTCACTTGTTTGCTCAAGGCAACTGCAAGTGGGTCAGCACTCACAGCAGTCATCTTGAGGGAGACAATATATGTGTATTTTGTGAACAGTGTGTGTTACTTAACCAAGTAATATTATATGTCCCCCTTCTTTATTTAGCTGTTTTATGCTTTGAGGGATTGGTCAAAGCTCAAGAGGGTCAGTTGTGATTAGACCTAGGCAACCATGGTCAGTCATCTTCTTTGCTAGTGATTTTCCAGAAACCCAGACTTCACCCTACTGGATGATTTAATAAATGGGTGTATGATACAATTTTGGTTAATAAAAAGCAAGGGGAAGCATAATAAAGATTTATGGATAAGGATTCTAGCTGATAAACAAATGTAAGGAAGAAGAAATTAATCCTAATTTGCTAGATGTTGCCTGATGTAAATGAAAAGTTTGGAAAAATTAGAGCCATTTTACTGTCAAAATGATTAAGAGGTGATGCAAAGAAAGGAGATGCCCAGAAAATCACAGAGATATGGGATCACATTGGATTAAGTCCAAAGAAAGCCTGACCTGCATCTAATTTCAAATTGTATGAACTAATCAAGTTCTTTATTTTTAATTCATTTTAAGTTTTCTGTGACTATTGACATAAGAAGAAAAAGTAGCCAAGACTATAAAAATGTAGTGAATCCATTTGTTTGCAACAATATAACATACCACTGTGATGT
>NW_005871127.1:3421602-3422897 GCF_000147115.1 Myotis lucifugus
ACACTGGCCTACTAAATTTGAAATAATCTAAAAGTAAGAAGACACATTGGTAACAGTATAAAATAATGTCAATAGATGCTCCATTCAAAATGGTATTTTCTTCTCTTCTTTGGAAAATAATGCTGTTGATATTACACAAAGAGAATATGGAAAATGTAAGTCCTTGTCACATTAACAGTACTTCTGTAGATTATAAACCTATCTTTCTAATGAATAGTATTAAAAGCCCCATCTTTTACCTTCAATCAGTATTATAATCTATACCAGTGGTCAGCAAACTCAGTCAACAGAGCCAAATATCAACAGTACAACGATTGAAATTTCTTTTGAGAGCCAAATTTTGTAAACTTAAACTATATAGGTAGGTACATTATTATTAACTTAATTAGGGTACTCCTAAGGTTTAGAAAGAGCCACACTCAAGGGGCCAAAGAGCCGCATGTGACTCGCGAGCCACAGTTTGCTGAACAAGGATCTATACTAATAAAATGGTAATATGTTAATTAGACCGGATAGACCGAATGTCTTCCGGTCATCCTTCCAAATGTCCTTCTGGACAAAGCCATGGTGGCAGGGCTGAGGCAGAGGTGGTTAGGGGTGATCAGGAAGGCAGGCAGAGTGGTTAGGGGTGATCAGGCAGGTAGGCAGAGTGGTTAAGGGTGACCAGGTAGTCAGGCAGGTAAGCAGTTAGGAGCCAGGGGGATCGGGCCTAAACCAGCAGTCGGACATCCCCCAAGGGGTCCCGGATTGGAGAGGGTGCAGGCCTGGCTGAGGGACCTCCCCTCCCCCATGCATGAATTTCATGCACCAGGCCTCTAGTCAAATGATAATCATTTGTATGCAAATAATTATTGGCAAACTGATTTTAACATTTAATAAGATAAAACTATCAAATATAAAACCTTCCAGCACAAAAGGACCCTTCTGCAAGTTTCTCTTGAGATTGAACAAAATATAAATTTACTTAGTGATTTTATTCCTCCTATCAAATATTTGTTTTCTAATTAGATCATTATTAGCTAGGAGAGAGTATGAAAATATGTGTGTTAAGTAACTTGAAGAATAAAGAAAATGACAGGGGAATTCTGTTTTAGAATTCATATTTCTAAGTTTAACATAAGTGATGTGCAGTATTTTCATTGCTAAAGAATAAATTGGGAAATATTAAAAAATCAATTATTATAACACTAGAGGCCCTGTGCATGAAATTCTCCTAGGGATCAGGCCTAAACTGGCAGTCGGATATCCCTCTCCCTCTCCTGGAGAACTAGCTCCTAATTGGTCACCTGCCTGCC
>NW_005871127.1:3423037-3423855 GCF_000147115.1 Myotis lucifugus
CCCACTGCCCCCCCTGCTGGCTCTTCACCCCAACTGCACCCCTCGCTGGCTGCTCACCCCACTGCTCTCTGCCTGCCTGGTTGCCCCTAACTGCCCTCCCCTGCTGGCCTGGTCACCCATAACTGCCCACCGATGGCCTGGTGACCACAACTCCCCCCCCTCCGTCCTGATCACCCCTCATGCCCCTCCCTGCATCCTCATCGCCCCACACAGCCTGCTATTCAATCATTTTGTTGTCCCTCACTAAGCCCCCTGCCGGCCTGGTTGCCCCACACAGCCTGCTGTTCAGTTGTTTGGTCATCCCTCACTAACCCCCGTGCTGGCCTGGTCGCCCCATGCAGCCTGCTTGTTCAATCATTTGGTCGTCCCTCACTAACCCCCCTCCCGGCCTGGTTGTAGGCAGCCATCTTGTGAGGGCATGAGGGTCAATTTGCATATTACTTCTTTATTATATAGGATTACAAATATATAATTCACTGAAAAACAGAATTTAGAGGCATTTCCAGAAGACCCTGTCATCCTTATAAATAGCAACAAATACATGCTGGAACTAAATGATCTAAATTGCTCTTCATGATTATCAATGATATAAACATAAGTTAATAATAATTATAACATTAAAAATAGTGTCTGTATGCATCCAATTCTAAAAGTATCCATGGAAATTACTTTCTTTTACTGGGTTTGTATATGTCATGTATATGCCTATATATTATTTATTTAGCTCAACTTAAAAATAATTTCTGCCAACCAAGATATTTATAAAACAATTATAAGTAAATAGGAAGTAATATATATTTTTTATACTAAAGAATAAA
>NW_005871127.1:3424463-3451042 GCF_000147115.1 Myotis lucifugus
CCATTCATAACAGCACGGATGGACCTGCAGAGATTATTCTAAGCGAAATAAGCCAGTAAGAGAAAGATAAATATCACATGATCTCACTCATTTGTGGAATATAATGAACACCATAAACTGCTGAACAAAAATAGATCCAGAGACATAGAAGCATCAAACAGACGGTCAAACTTCAGAGAGAAGGCGGGGCGGGGTGGGGGAAGAGATCAACCAAAGGACTTGTATGTATGCATATAAGCATAACCAATGGACATAAGACACCAGGGGGGTGAGGGCAAGTGCTGGGGATGGGAGTGGCCGGGAAGAGATCAATGGGGGGGAAAGGAGACATATGTAATACTTTAAACAATTAAGAATTTTAAAAATATATAAATAAATAAATTACCATTTTATCAACTGAATATACAGGGTGTCTCAAAAAATGTATATGCACTTTGAATGATTATAAAGTCAGTGTTTCTTCACATGCAATTAATTTTCAAAATTTAAAAGAATCTACAGAAATGAGTAATTTTGGAGTGTCAATGCCTGTTTTCAAACTGACGACTGTTCTGGTCCAGGCACTGCTGATAACTCGAAGCAATGGAAATCACAAACATTAAGAATGATTTTGTTTGGTATTTGTGCGCTTCAAATTAGTTGACAATTGCCAGTTTGTACTGTAAATTTTATCTTTTATGTATCCCCATGAAAAAAGTCTAGTGACACTTAAGGATAAATTTTCTTTGTTCAAAGCTTAGTCTGGCTGCACCCATTATTTCAAATCAGTTAAACTTGAAAAGGAGTGAAAATTGAGTTATAAGTTGTTAATATGTGTATACATTTTTGGGGACACACTGTGTATCCTCAAATGTCTCTGTATATTGTCCATAAAGATAGAGCTAAACAGAAATGATATGTTTTATGACTTATCTCCCTCTTAATAACAGTCTTCTGTGCCATAGCCATGCTGTATCTGTAGTATTGAAAACAATGGTCTTTCTCTTCAAATGACCTTTTGTGTCTAAACGGAGAAAAAAGGGAGAAGTGAACTATTGTGTCTGAGGGAGAGATTAGTAAAACTAACTGAGTCTCAAAAGTTAATTAGACATTTTCTAAGGTGACTAGAATACAAAGGGAATCTTAAGTAAAGGAGGAAAAGTGCCAGTCTTGATAGGCATAATCTAATTACCCAATTAATCATGCCCTGTAAGCACCCACTCCGTGTTTAGGAGTGTTCTGCTCTTTGGGGAATAGAAAACATATATTAAACACTGCCAAACTATTAATGTTCCCCAATTATTCATACAAATAACAGATTTTATTTTTCTATTGAAATTTTCTTAGAATGATGATGAATAGTTATAGAAAAGGACAGGTAGTTTCTCTGCTTTCAATTTCCCAAGAATATACAGATCAGTACAGCACAGGCATGAATAATGCCTTAGTTAAATTGTAATCATCACCATCACCTAGCTCTGCCCTCCTGTTTCCATTTTCACCCAAATAAATGAGAGGGTATTGAGAAAAATAAAGTCTTGGCTAGAATATTCTAGATTGCCTGTGCATACCACTCACATTTTACCAGTGATTACCAGTCTCCCTGCACAATGTAGACATGGCAACCAGGTTATTTTGTATAATTTATTTATTTCATTTGTAATGTATGAGCCATCTTTTTCATGTGAGAAAGAAAACCCAAATAATTGTAGTAAAGTGCTCTGTAGAAAATGTGGGAGTCAATTTTAGAGACAATTATTTTTATTTAATACCTTTGAGTTCTCAAATTTATGTTTAATTTTTAAGCAAACTTTTGAAATTGTATATTCTACTCAAAAAAGGTTTACTTATTTACCTTCAGAAGTATAGAATTTCCACAAGTATTACAATATAAGAAATGTTTGCAGGCAGCATACTAAGAAGGCTCCTTTTCATATATGGAACAAGAAAGTGAATTCAGATAGATTTAAAGTACCAAATGCAATTTTATTAAGACCAAAAAAGTTAGTTTAAGCTATGCAAAGATAAACATTCATTGAATTTCTCTATAAAATGTTTTAAAGCAAATGCATTTTTTAGAAATTTTTTTCTCATTTCAAATTCTGCACATAACTAGAAAACACAAATTTTCTTTATTACCTGGTTATAAATATTCTAGAATTTAAGTTGTTTTGTAATGGTCGATACCTTTTATCTCTCTATCTCATAACAGAGGTTTCTCCAGTGAAATATGGATCTTCTTTCCCTTTACTCAAGAATTATGGAGACATTAATTGCCATGTATTATTTTCTTAATCCTGCAACAGACTCGATTCTGTCTTGAATGTCACTGGCAATAGGTTGATTTGATAGCACATAAACCCACCTAGGGAAGCTCAGAATTCCCTCTTCTTTCTCATATGAAGCAAGAGCTGTATAACTAAAAAATAAAATAACTTCATAGCCAATGTGAGCTTCAAATGTTGTGATAATAATAATAATAATAATAATAATAAGAAGAAGAAGAAGAAGAAGAAGAAGAAGAAGAAGAAGAAGAAGAGTAGAAGTTCTTATAGCCTCGGTTTCAAAGAAGCATTAGATGTCCAGCAGCAGGTTAGTTTGAATTTGGATTCCTTTACCTGAATCGGAAATTCTGTGTTGCAGGTGAACAAATGACAATCGGTAATTATCTGATATAGAAATTTTAAAATTTCACATAGTGAGACTTAGAGCACAGTTCAAGAAGTTCATGCTCTGATTTACATGTTCTACTACAAACATATGCCAATGATAGATACATTAAAAAATACCTAAAACCAAGAATAGTTGAACTATAGAACAGTGTCAACAATAAATAAACTAAAAACAAATAGAAAAGTAAAGCAGAGGTAAATTTATAGGTATGTAAGGATTCTTGTGAGGAATAGGCAATGTTGGCCAAGATATTCACTTTATAAAGATAACAAGCACTGCAGGTGTTCTACAGGTGAGAGCAGAATGAAGTTCAATGCTTTAATGCTGAAGTTGGGGGAGGGGTTCCCTCTCCAACCCTCCCCATTCCCCTGCTTAAGAATAGATGTTGAATAAAACTTTCAGCCCAATCACTTGCTGTGTGTATTGCTTACAAGAAGCTCTAGCCCTGGCTGGTATGGCTCAGTTGGTTAGAGCATTTTCTTGAGCACCAAAGGGTCAAATGGACCTGGGTTTGATTTTGTATTGGTTTCAGGTTTACAGCTTAGGGTTAGACAATCATATATTTTACATGGTGTCTTCCTCAATATTTCCAGTACCCCAGCTAGCACTATGCATAGTTAGCACACTATTATTAACTATATTTCCTATCTTTCCTTACTTTTCTGTAACTCTTCTATAACTGCCAATTTGTGCTTCCTTCTGGCAATCACCAGTTCTCACTCTGTATATATGGCTGTATAGGTTTAAAAGCTAACAACCATATATGTATAGCCATCAGTAGAATGATACTTAGAATGATCAAAAAATTCCCTGCTAGGAAATGGATGCAAGAAGAAAAATAAATCTTCTAAACTCACATTTCTAAACCATGAATTCAACAATATATTATAAGGAAAATTAGAAAATATGAAGTTAAAGAAACAAAAATAAAAATCCTATGTAATAAAAGCATAATATGCAAATTGTCCCCTCGACCTGGAGTTCAACCAGGGGGCGGCGCAGGCCGGGGGAAGGGAGGGAGTACCCGGCTGGCCACTAGCCACTAGGGACCTTACCAGTGCATGAATTTCATGCACTGGGCCTCTAGTTGTGGAATAAAGCTGAATGCTTTACATGAAAAGGTATAATGTTGAAGGTATATTTTAGAAAAATATATATATATAACTCTCAAATTAATGATTTTAAACTTTCATCTTAAGAAAGTAGAAAGAGGAAAACAAATTAAACCCAAAATAAGCAGAAGGAAATAGTTCATAAAGATTAAAACGGAGAAAAATCAACCAAGGACCAAAAAAATAAATGACATCAGTAAAACCAAAAGCAGGTTGTAAGAAATCTTAAACAAAATAGATAATTCCTAGCCAAACTGAACACCAACAACAAATAAAAACAGAGTGAAAGTACAATTACCAATATTAGGAATTGAAGAGGAAGCATTACTAAAGACATTACAGATACTAGTATCTAAAAGATAATAAGGAACTATTGTGGCCAACTACTTGACAATAAATATGACAATTTAATTAAAATTGACAGAGTCCTTGTAAGACACACAGCACCAAAGTACTCTCAAGAAAAAACAGATAACTGGAATTACCTTATACAAATAAGGCAATTGAATTCACATTTAAAACTTTCTCACAATAAAAATTACTGGGTCAGGTGCCTTCATTGTTATATTTCTTCAAATATTTAAGCAAGAAATAATATTAACTCAACACAAACTCTTCCAGAAAAAAAAATCATTCCCAAATAATTGCATGAGTTTAATATTACCCTGATACCAAAATCAGAATAGACATGAAAACAAGAGCTAACCAGATTCTAGTAATTCTCATGAATATAAATGACATTTCTTAATAAAATATCAAGAAACCAAATCCAGTAATATATGTTAAAAAATACTTGACAAATTTATTGTTAGCTTGTTGAGAAATATAGATGAAGGGTAGAAGAAACTATTTTTATTTTTTTCAATTTTTCTTAAATCTACTATCACTCAAAACAGTGTACTTTATAAAATGAAATGTATGTAGTTCTTATTTTGTTCACTTTCATATCTTTTGGTGACATTTTCTTAAATTCTGACAGGAAAAATAATTTAGTAATCATTCATTCGATGAGCATTTAATTTTATTAAAAGTCACAAATTACAGATTTTATCTGACCTCTGAATCTTCTGTTGAAGGATAAAATATAGTTTTCTTTAGAGTACTGTTTCATAGAGTGCTTTGTACTCTTTCATGTGATATATTATCAGATTTATCTAATAAATCCAAAGTCATTGTTCAAGATTCCTTCAGTATCTTTTTTTTTGCAAATATTTCTCTAACTTCTGTTACTCTTTTAATAAATAGTACACTTCAATGTATAAAATAATAATACCTCAATGTTGTATACTTTATAGATCTATTTAATGTTTACATTTAAGTCCTCAAGCACTAATGTTTACCAGTTATCTCAGGAGCTAGTTTTCCCAGCACCAATCTTCCATGGCTTTTAAAGTGGAGCCATAGAATCTGTCTTTAATAGGGACTCTCTTTTTAAGGCAACAGCATTTGGAGATATACTGTCTAATATGGCAGGAACACACCTCCCTTATCTTTCTATGCCAAGATTTATAATTTATTGAGTCAGTATTGAATCAATAAATTAGTTAAATTATCAACAATAGGATAGACAAATGACAACTTATATATAAATTCTCAATATGTTGGTTGAGAAACATGTGTTCTAACAACTTTAGTGAAGGCAGCTGAAGGCAGCCAAGCTCCAAGATTGTACTCTATATATAGACCCTAGCAACTACCTGACCTATATTTGATTTTCTTTGCAAGAATTTTAAAATGAATAGTTTTTCTATTAATTTTTGACCCCTTTATTTTTTTTATTTTGACATACAAATCCATAGAGGTTGACATAAAAATTTTAGACACACAAAAGTTGAAAATGAAGCATAGAGTTACCATATACCAGTAACCTGGATTCTCCTAAATTTAACATCTTACATAACCATAGTTTAATTATAAAAACCAGTAAATTAATAGTGATCAATACTGTTACAAATCTATAAACTTTATTAAAATGTCATTAGTTTTTCCAACTAATGTCATTCTTTTCCACTTCAGGATTCAACTGAAGAACTTAACATGCACTTAGTTGTCATGTCTTTAGTCTGCTCTAATATCTGATAATTCTTCAGTCTGTCTTCACCTTTTCTGACCTTGGTATATTCAAAGTCATCATTTTCAGTTATTTAATAGTATTATTACCTATAGGCACAATGCTATACAGTAGATTCCTAGGACCTATTTATCTTGTATAACTGAATTTTATACCCTTTACTAAAGCTCTCCATTTCCCACTTCCTCCAGGACCTGGAAACCACCATTCTACTTTCTGCTTATATGAGTTTGACTATTTTAAATACCTTATATAATTGATGTCATGTAGCATTTGTTCTTCTGTGTCTGGCTTATTTCACTTAGCACAACATTCTCCAGGTTCGTCCAAGTTGTTTTAGATGGCAAGATTTCCTTCTTTTTTTAAGGGTTAATAACATTCCATTGTAAGTATATTCCAATTTTTTTATCCATTTATCTATTGATACACATTTAGATTGCTTCTGCATCTTGGCTATTGTGAATAACACTGCAAGGAACATGAATGTACAGATATCTAATAGAAATGTTGATTTCAATTCCTTTGTTATGTACCCACATGTGAGATTGCTAGATCATATGGCAGTTCTATTTTTTAAATTTTGATGATCCTCCTACTGTTTTCCCTGTGCACTGATTTTTATATCCCCACCAATATTGTACAAGTGTTCCCTTTGCTCCACATCCTTGCCAACTTATATTTTGTATATAAGATAAAGAATTCTAAGGTTTTTTAAGAGACAACAAGCATGGAATCAATTTTTACAAATTCCCTAAGTTGAGGAGTACTTATCAAAATGAATTTGGTGTTCCAAGTGTTTCTTCCAATGCTAACAATTAGAAAGTGCTATACAGTAATGATCTTCAAACATTTTTATTCATACAGACTCTAAATTAATTTCAAGAAGTTTCTCCTTTACTTATTTTAAGTTGCAATTTAACATTTTTCACTATACATTCCCATATAATTGAAAGGATGCAAATTCTTGCATATTGTAAATATTGACATTTAAAAATAAAAGTCATAAATAAATATAAATTAAATATAATTCATTAAATATAACCAATTAAATATACAGGTGAAATAATATAATTTACAATAATAATTTAATAATCAATAAATTAAGTATAAAATTAAATATATCACTTAGTTTTATTGAATTGGAACTATATACCTGGTAATATACTATGCAATATCATCTATTTAAGTACTTTCATTCAAAAGCATTAATGCGTTTTCCTCTTTTACTATGTTTTTGTTATACTCTCACCATTGAACTTCGCTTTAACGTAATATTTTATACTTACAATTTTTATTTATAACTTACCATAATTATCCCCCTACATAATTATGTATGTAACATACAATTAATTTAGACAGTCTATTTGCTATGATCATACATGAAGTGAGAAGATACTGTAGGATTTGAGGAAAACATACTATAATCTGATAGAAGTTTTTTGAAGCAGATATTCTCATTGTCACTGCTGTTTTGAGAATACATGGAAGCAGGATAAGATGGAAGAATGGAGAAGAGTTAGGGGGATACTGAATAACCACACGCTATCAGCCAAGTTCTTGTGATGTGACCAGAATTATAGACATTTTCATTATATCCTCTTAGTTTGTTTGCTATCTAATTTGTAAGGAATAATTAATTCAGACTAAGCACTATTGCTGCCTTAAAAAATTCCAACCTCAGCTTTTTCTAAAGTTGTAAAGAATTTTATACAGTTCAAGGCTAGATAATTTATCTTATTTGTATCCAGTGCTAACATAAGAACTTCCTACAAAATCTATTTATAAAATGAGTTATCAAAAACCACTAAAATGAACATACTTTGGAGATTATTTTTAAATATGTCAGAAGCCTTTACCATCTATTGAATGACATAGATTTTATATGTTGGCTTATGTGTGTCTCAGAACAGTCTTATGATGTACACATCAGCATCTCTAATTCATTAGTTAAAAAAAAAATCTCAAAATAGATAAATGGCCAAAAATCACACCAAGTATTTGAGAAAGGTAGTATTCCAAGTGAGATTTTTACGACATCACTGTTCTTTGATCATACAGTGCTTCTAGTCAAGACGTTCATATCAGTATGAGCTTGCAGAGGCTTGCATCATTCTCTGGGGGCATCCCAGAGAAGGCATCCAGGTTTTACTTTCTATTGGGTGACCGCAAGAGACTTTTAAGGAAAATCAGGAAGTTTTACTCCAGAGATTGAGTGTATTTGACTCTTTCATCTTTCTATTTTATTGATTCCCTTCAAGTCACTGCATCATTGAGCGGCCTGGAAAAGCATTTTGATACCATTGGTCCACCACCAATTTTTTGATGCTCTGGAAGATAGCAGTTGAGGGAAGAATTTGTTTCAATGTATTTTGATGTCTTTCTGTTATCACATATGCATTGGGAGGCTATGCTCACACAAAACCTCAACTGACCTAGTTTCTGATTTCTTAAGTAGTACTCTATTTTTACACAACCTTGAAAGTAAAATGTTATATGTGATTTACTCCAATTTAAACTACTTTTTAGGCTTTTGTATTTGTTTCATATTTTATATGCATCAAATATGTTTCTTAAATATGAACAGGCAAAAAGAATGTACAGCACTTAACTTACTTTTAAAGTACATTTTTATGAAGGAAAAAAAAAATCCTCTTTGAAAAAGCTAAAAGGTAGAAACCACAGCATTTGGCTCCTTTTCAACATGAGTAAATATATAAACAGCCTGTTGAAATGCATATCCCCTAGCTGGTGGATGATTTTTCTTTTTTTAGGAGCTTAGCTAGAATCCTCATTGATCTACTTCATAAGACAAGTTCCCAATAGAGTTGAGCTGGCTTGTTCATTTTTATTTTATTGATATTTAGGGTTTTGAAAACATGAAAATGTGTGTCTAAAATATGGCTTTAAAATTTAATAAGAAAAAGCTGAGTAGATTTAGATGTGGGTAGTTTAGTCCATGAGCATAGCTTTTAAAAAATGATTCTGAAAACAAATTATTTAAAAGCTAAAAGATACAGTTTGCTACTAGTTCCCTTAGGAAAATTAGTACCAAAATATATGTCTTTTAAATCTTTCACCCAAAGGATCTTGTTTGTTCTGTGCAATGTAGTTAGTCATTTACATAAAGCTGGGTCACAACTAAACAATCAATTTTATTTACCAAATCAGATGAAGGTGATAATGAAAGAACACACAAGAAGCCTTATTATGAATTTTTAAGTGACATTTAGAGGTGGCACAAATGAATGGCTCTGATTGCGCTAGAAATGACTCATTTCTTAATAAGCCAAAGTTATATTATTAGAAATAAGTTGTTTATATGGCAAGCCTTATTTTAAATATTTTAGTTAGAAGGAAGAGTCTCATGTCATTGAAAAGATACTTTATGCTTAGTTATAGTTAGACTAGTGATGTTGCTATGTTGTTTTAATATTAAATTAAGTATACATTAAAAAGGCCATGAAGTAATCACAGGCCAATAAATTAAAAATATTTATCAGTAACAAATAAGTTGGAGAAATTCTTCTAAATATCTATTCACCACTTAGAAATATTGCAGAAGCAAACTAAGAAAAAAAATGCAACTCTGGCCCTAGCCGGTTTGGCCCAGTGGATGGAGCGTCAAAAGGTTCCAGGTTTGATCCTAGTCAAGAGCACATGCCCAGGTTGTGAGCATGATCCCCATTGGGGGACGTGCAGGAGGCAGCCGATCCATGATTCTCTCTCATCATTGATGTTTCTATCTCTCTCTCCCTCTTCCTTCCTCTCTTAAATCAACAAAAATATATTTTTAAAAAATGCAGCTCTGGCAAAAAAGAGTTAATAAATGTAGAGATTTAGGAGAAGTGAAAATTGTTTTGTTTCCAAGCAAGATAATGTATTCCATCCCCTGGCCTGAGTTCTCAGTGGTTAGAGTGTCAGCCCTCCCACTGAAGGGTCAGGGGTTTGATTTCTGATCAAGAGCATGTACCTGGGTTGCAGATTCAATTCACGGTTCCAGTTGCTGCCAGTACAGGAGGCAACAAATCCATGTGTCTCTCTCACATTTGTTTCCCTCTCTGTCTCTCCCTCTCTCCCTCGAGTCCTCCATTTCACTCTCTCTAAAAAGCAATGGAAAAAATATCCTCAGGAGAGGATTTTTTTTAAAATACATTTTTTATTGATTTTTTACAGAGAGGAAGGGAGAGGGATAGAGAGTTAGAAACATTGATGAGAGAGAAACATCAATCAGCTGCCTCCTGCACACCCCCTACTGGGAATGTGCCCGCAACCAAGGTACATGCCCTTGACCAGAATTGAACCTGGGACTCTTCAGTCCGCAGGCCGACACTCTATCCACTGAGCCAAACCGGTTAGGGCGAGAGGATTTTTATTAAAAGATAATTAATTCCACTATTTACCAAATACCAATTGAACACCTGAAATGGAGTAAATGTTCTGCCCCTTTTTATTTTATACCCTGTCAAAATCCTAATGGTAGTTTTTTCAGAAATAGAAAAAAAATACACAATACTTATGGAACCACAAAAGATGCTGAAGAACTAAATTAATCATTAGCAATAAAAACAAAATTGGAGGTATCACATTTCCTGATTTCTAATTATATTGCAAAGTTTTATAACATAAAAACAAAAACATGAACCAATGGAACAGATAGAAGAGCCCCCAAATAAACCCATATACGTATAATTGTGTCTTAGGACAATTTTGGGGGAATAAAGTTTGTGTGTGTGTATTTTTGGTTTTTCATTTTTAAGTTTGCACTTGAGAAATATTTTACTTCATTCCAGAGAGTTGGTCCATTATTCAAAAATATTTATTGAGCATATGCTATTTCCAGGCACTGTGATAAATACTCCAATTTTTTAAAATGATGCTTTGCTTTTGCCTTCATAGTGTTTAAATTCTAGTGTAGGACATGTGAAATGAGGTTAGGTACATAATGTAAACAGGGTCAAGAAAACTATGTCTAAACTAATTCACAAAAGAGAATTTAGTTTTAACCAGAACAGAAACAAAAAAAAAGGTGGAGAATGTATTCCAGGTGAGGAAAAGAAAATGTTCAATAGGAGATAAGAGAGAACATATTATATTAAGAAACAGAAATGATTCATTATGTCTAAGCCTTTTGGTTTAAGAAGTGAATAATTTAAGGGTAGTAAAAAATTTGGGGTTAAGGAAACAGTTATGGATATCTATTGTTTTCTCTGCCTACATACATTCGTTCTTCTTTTATTAACATGATCTTAATTTTCTTTGCATAAATACCCCTTCAGAAATCTCAGTTCATATGGTTCTATTGGACTTTATCTGTCAGTACAACTCCAAAAGTAAGCATAAGACCTAAACCTGACCAATGAAGTCCAATGAAACATCATGCTGGGTTGTTCATTTGTGTGTGTGTGTGTGTGTGTGTGTGTGTGTGTGTGTGTGTTTGCATTATTAGAACTTATTTGCACTTGGAATTTCTGGAAGAATTGAATACAGCCTGTATTCTAGGGAACATATTTTCCCAGGAATGGAAAACTTAGCTGAAAATAGAACAAACATAAACACATGGCCAAAAGGAGAAAGACTGAGTCCTGATGACACTATTTGAGCTCCTTTACCTACTCATGTCGAAAATCATACCTTAATTGAACTTTTAAGTTATTCGAGCCAAAATTGCTGTGGTTCACTTTGTATATATATTTATTTATGTTTTTTTAATTAAGCCATTTTGAATTTATGTTATCACTGTTATCTAAGAGTCCAGACTAATAAACATCTCAACCAATATTATTTTTTAAAATATATTTTATTGATTTCTTACAGAGAGGCAGGGAGAGGGATAGAGAATTAGAAACATCGATGAGAGAGAAACATCGATCCAGCTGCCTCCTGCACACCCCCCACCGGGGACGTGCCAGCAACCAAGGTACATGCCCTTGACCGGAATCGCACCTGGGACCCTTCAGTCCACAGGCCGACACTCCATCCACTGAGCCAAACCAGTTAGGGCTCAACCAATATTATTTATACAATTTTTACATTTTGATTTAATGGGAATATAGTTGTAGGGTTTGTATGCGTAAATACCATAAATTGCTTTCTTAGTGATCAAAATAAGAAAAAAAAAGGTGGGATTTCATGAGCCAAATCACTTATGTAGAAAAAGATAACTAAATATTTTCTACCTGTTGTTTATTTCTAGAGTTCTATCTGACTGACTTCAGTTTTAGTCTACTCTCAGAGGGCTGGCATCATAAATGGTACAAGGACACATAGATAGAGAGGCAATTTCCCCCCATTTCCTACCTTTTTATTCGGTAAGAAGTAATATATAAATGTATGAAGCCAGGCCTACTAAAGAGTCTTGTGTTGAAATAGGAGTTGACTGGCACCATAATTATAATGAACATCACTAGTGTTTTCATTTACCTACTAGATTAGGACCTTGGTCAGCCCTCTGTTCCCTCAATTGTACTTTAGCAGAGAAACAGTAGTAACCTGAAAATTAAGAAATTGGAAAGTATTGAAAGATTTTAATGAGCATGTTGAGGTGTTGGAACTTAATTTGAATACAGGTTTGAGATAATCATAGACTGTGATATGGTAATAACAATGAAGATGAGCAAGTGTTTGGTGTAAGTGAAAAACACCTTGAAGGAAACGGTGTGATTGATTTAGTCTGTGAATTAAATAAGATCCATGTAAAATTCTACTGCAACTGGAGGCCCCGAAATTCACTATCATGGTCTTTGAGACTAAGTAATAACAGAAGCTCAATTTCTACATGAATCATATGTAAGATCTAAACTACTCTGTTTGAAGTCTTTTAAACATCCTACATTATTAGGATGAGACATGCAGAACTGGAATGTGGGGGCTTAGATATTTTTAATCATCTATTATTTCCTATTTTATTTTTCTCTGTGGTCAGAATTTATGTACAGCAAATATGGACCGAATGAATAGTATGAAGTGCCTAAACATCTATGGGAAGATATGTAAGATGGTCTAGCATTAAGACAGATAATAACAATGTCAACAAATAGAACTTAGGGCACCATTGTTAAGTAATCTCTGAAATAAGTGCAAAATATCTCTGCAGTTGTGTGAAACAATGCCATTCTTTTAAAAAAAAAAAGGCCCTAACCGGTTTGGCTCAGTGGATGGAGCGTCGGCCTGCAGACTGAATGGTCCCAGGTTTGATTCTGGCCAAGGGCATGTACCTTGGTTGCAGGCACATCCCCAGTAGGGGGTGTGCAGGAGGCAGCTGATTGATGTTTCTCTCTCATCGATGTTTCTCTCTATCCCTCTCCCTTCCACTCTGTAAAAAAATCAATAAAATATATATTTTAAAGAAAAGAAGAGAAAATAGACATTGTAATGAGAATATGTACAGCACCAAATTCCATTATATTTTGGTCTTTTATAAATATTCTTTAGAACAAGTGCTAGACTACAAGATATTTGAAATTCCTAAAGTTGTAAGCAATATTTTTTTCTGGGGTAAAACTCCATAGTTTTCATAGATTTTCAAAAGAGTCTGTGACCCAAAAATCACTGAAAACAAGTTCTATAGAAATTATTTTTTAGGTGTGAATGTCTTATGATTGTATCCAAATCTGTTATGTGCCTTGGGATAATGTGAGATTGAATTGGGGGATGCAAAACAAAACAGCTCTCTA
Organism: Myotis lucifugus; assembly: GCF_000147115.1. NCBI lineage: Eukaryota > Metazoa > Chordata > Mammalia > Chiroptera > Vespertilionidae > Myotis > Myotis lucifugus. The sequence continues at coordinate 3,437,972 of NW_005871127.1, forward strand.
GGTAGACTGTGTAGCATAGGTCAAGCTTGGCTTTGATTATTTGTTTTGTTCATTGTTGAAGACACTCTAGACGACAAAAAGGATTTACCTGTTTCTTGTTAAGCTGCATTTTACTTGCTGTTGATTATGTGATAAATGTTTATCTTTGGGTTTTTTTATTTTGTTTTTGACTTGAAGCACAAGAAATACAAAAACAAACACTGAGAAGGTGCCCTTCTTAAGTGTTCTATTTTCAGCCTGCATGACCAAGCTGAACTCCTACCTGTCTGTGCCTCTATATGGCTTTGATGTTGTCAGAGGACCCTGGATATCACTTTTACTTCTAGAGTCCCTTATGTGTTATTATTGCTTTTTTATTGTTGTTGATTTTTTATCCTCTATAAAAGTGGCAGTTCTCTCTCTCTCTCTCTCTCTCTCTTTCTCTCTCTCTCTTTCTCCTCCCTCCCCCCCTCAACACTCTTTCTCATAGGAATATTCTGGATGGGATAAGGGGGTGGGAAGAGGTTGGGTGAAAAAGGTGAAGGGAACAAGAGCTACAGATTGGTAGTACAAAATTGTCATGGGGATGTAAAGTACAACATAGGGAATATAGACAATAATATTCTAACTATGTATGCTGCCAGGTGGGTACTTGAATTATCAAGGGGATTACTTCATAAGTTATATACTTGTCTAACCACAGTGCTATACAACTGAAATTAATCATATCTAATAACAGAGAAATATGTAAATTGACTGTCACTTCACGATGCCCACAGCCAATCAGGAGTATGTAAATTAACCCAACAAAGATGGCAGCAGCCCCACTCCCCTGGCCGCTCCAGGTCTCTGGGCAGCACGCCTCCTCAGGGCCTCCTTGCCGCACGCCACACCTGTCAACTATCCTTGCAGCCTCCCTGTGGCCCTGCCCCTGGCCTCAGAGGCAACCCTCTGGTGCCTGAGGTCGTAGCTCCCGGTATCTGGCGTCTCCCTCTACCCCAACCCTGTCCCGCTGCTCTGGAAAACAAAACTGTAGCATTGGAGCAGCCCCAAGGGTGCCGATGCGCACACAGGAGCTCGCTCGGTGCACAGTTAGTGTGCCCCAGGAGGCCTGGGCCAGCCAAGGGGCAATGGTGGTGGCCATAGCACCAGCAGCAAGCAGCTCAGCTTTGTTTTGAATAGATGAAAGTGGCCGCCTACACAGTAACTCTAATTATCAGACCTCCCTCCTCCCTATCTCGCCAAATAAAGAGGGGAGGGGCAGTGGGTGTGGAGGGAGGGCAGGCAGGCAGGAGGTGGAGGGCAGAGGAGGAAGAGGATGAGGAAGGGGGTCAGTTGCATCCCACTTTCACAATGGGAAAATGAAATGCACTAGCGCACCCAACCTCTCCAGTCCTCCCCACCTGCCTCGCTCCCCCCACCTCTTCCCCTCCATGCCTCCCCAGGAGCACCAGCCCTGCACAGAGGAACTCTCCAGAGAAGGAGGGCGAGGAGGAAGTGGCGCCGGAGCACGCAGGGCCTGCCACCGCCGCCGCTGCACAAACTGCTGGAGCGAGCCCACCATGTGCTGGCAGCCAGGAGAAGGAAGGCCTATTCTTGCACAAATCTTCGTGCATTGGGCTTCTAGTATAAAATAATATTGAATGGAACTGTAATTAAAAAATTAAAATTTAGAATGCAATATATATATATATATATATATATATATATATATTCCTATATAATAAAGAGGCAATATGCAAATTGACCATCACTCCAATACACAAGATGGCCGCCCCATTTGGACACAAGATGGCAGGGAGGGGAGGGCAATTAGGAGTGACCGGGGCGGCAGAGGAGGGCAGTTGGGGGGGACCCAGGCTTGCAGGGGAGGACAGTTGGGGGGGACCCAGGCATGCAGGGGAAAGAAGTTGGGGGGGACCCAGGCCTGCAGGGGAGGGCAGTTGGGGGTGACCAGGTTGGCAAGGGAGGGCAGTTAGGGGTGACCGGGCTAGCAGGGGAGGGCAGTTAGGGGCAATCGAGCTGGCAGGGGAGCAGGTAGGCGTTGATGAGGCTGGCAGGGGAGTGGTTAGGGGGTGATCAGGCTGGCAGGCAGAAGCGGTCAGGGGCAATCAGGCAGGCAAGCAGGCGAGCAGTTGGGAGCCAGCAGTCCTGGATTGTGAGAGGGATGTCCGACTGCTAGGATCAGGCCTAAACGGGCAGTTGGACATCCCTCGAGGGGTCACAGATTGGAGAGGGTGCAGGCTGGGTTGAGGGACACACCCCCATGCATGAATTTTGTGCACCAGGCCTCTAGTAGAATTATACACTTGAAACATATAATTTTATTAACCAATGTCACCTAATAAATTTACTTTAAAATATATTAACATATATAAATTAAAAAATCTGCTGACTTCTGTGAAGATGAAAACCTAAGGATGTATTATCCTCCTGCTTACTCCAATAGTCTCATTAAAATTAACATATTTTTTAAAATATATTTTATTGATTTTTTTACAGTGAGGAAGGGAGAGGGATAGAGAGTTAAAAACATCGATGAGAGATAAACGTTGATCAGCTGCCTCCTGCACACCTCCCACTGGGGATGTGCCCACAACGAAGGTACATGCCCTTGACCGGAATCGAACCTGGGACCCCTCAGTCCCCAGGCCGACGCTCTATCCACTGATCCAAACTGGTTAGGGCTATCAACATATTTTTAAAATTAAATTGAAAAAATACAGCATTAGAAACTAGGAAATTGTAATATCCATCACCAATTTGTTCCCTTAATACCTAAAATATGAAGGAATTGTTCATAGGAAAGTAGGTAGAAGAGGAATCTTAATTCACCTTTGTCAGGAGAAAGATAGACTTTGGGCCCTAGGCAAACAGAAATATATCAGTTTCTACATCCACCATAAGAATCAAGACTTCCATTTACTCCCAGCTTGGATTTGGTCATGTTAGAGCAGAGAAGGGTTACTCTGTGAGTTCTCATCACAGCCTAGAAAAGATTGATACTGTTGTGAGTCCCAGGGTAAACTGAATGAGGAAAATAGTCTCTTGGTAAAAAGCTAAAGATGCCTGCCATGGCTGTTTCTAAGTTTTATCCCATTTTTGTTTCCATACTTCACCCATTACTTGATATCAGATATAAAAATAACAAAATAGATCTAAATTATTTTATTTTAACACTGTCTTAGTTTCATAGAATCAGAGGAAATTTTTATAATATCTGGAAGAAGCTAGCTTATTTTCTATATTGGATCCAGTCTCTCTGTAAGGATAATTTACAGAGAAATGTTATCAGCTATAGAAATATATTGCATTTCAAAGAAAACCATCTAAAACATGGGTTGGCATACTTTCTCTATAAAAACTCTTTGTCAGTCAGAAGTTTTCTGCTACAGTTACTCAACTCTGCCTCTGTCACACAGAGAAAACTATAAATGATATGTAAACAAGTGGGTATGACTGTGTTCAAATAAACTTTATTTATAAAAATAGGATAGCAGATTGTAATAAAGATGAAATCATAAAAGACAAATTTAAAATTATAGTGCTCTTGGTGAACAGCCTTTTTTTTATTGACGAATATTGAATAGATATAATTTTTGAATAGATAAAATGAGAACAACAAATGCTGGTAAGAATGAGAAATTAGATTACTCATTTTTTTGATGGGAATATAAAATGCTATCACCACCCTAGAAATGTCTTAATAAAGTATTATAAAACTAACATACAACCCAGCAACAGTACTCAGAGCATTTATCCCAAAATGCTGAAATCTTCATGACAAAACCTGAATGAAAATCTCTATAACAGCATCTATAATAATAAAAATGTAATATGCGAATCGACAGAACGGCCAAACAGTGGAATGACCATCCAGATGACCATGTTATGACGCGCACTGGCACCAGGCCAGCCAAGGCAGGTGTGATGTGATTGGTTGGGGGAGCCCCGCCATTGTTCCACAATTGCCCCACAGAGGGAGGCCCAGGCCACCCTCTGCAGGGCAATCAATCAAGGGGCTCTGCAATAGAGCACCCCCACAGAGGGAGGCCCAGGCTACCCAGTGGCGGCACTGTGGTGGCTGGGCAGGGCCTCCCTATGCAGGGGCAACCAATCACAAAGCCCCGGCCCGGTGGGCTGGGCCTACCTCTTTGGGGCAATCGATCGTGGAGCCCCACAATCGATCGCCCCAAAGAGGGAGGCCTAGGCTACATAATGAGTGATTCCATTTATGCTGTAAATGGCAAAATTATAGAACTAGTTTAAACCTTAGTATTTGTAAGGTGTTAGAGGAAATGGAGGTGAGTAAGTATATAAGGACAAATGAGGGGAGTTTATGTTGAACGAATTGTTCTATATTTTAACTGTATCAATTTCAGCATCTAATTTGATATTATGGTATAATTTTGCAAAATGCAGTCATTGGGGAAAATTAGGTAAAGAGAACATAAAAATTTTCTCTATAATGTCTTACAACTATATATGAATTTGCAATTCTCACACAGTTAAATGTTTAATTAAAAAATGAAAGCAAAATACAGACATCCCTGGAGACAGAGACAAAGAGAGAGAGAGACAGAGAGAGAGAGAGAGAGAGAGAGAGAGAGAGAGAGAGAGAAAGAAATTGTATCTATCAAAACTACTTTACAAAATATATTAAAGGGTCTACTTTAGGCTGAAAGTGATTCCAGAAAGTAATTCAACTGCACATGAAAAAATAAAATCACTGGTGAAGGTAATTACAAGGTGATTTGAAAAGACATTATAATTGCATATTTCTTCTCCTTTTTTCTCAACTGATTTAAAAAGTAATTGTATAAAACAATGTGTATATAATTATAGAACAGCACAAAGGAGGTGGGTGGGAACAAAGCTGTATTAGACTAAGGAAATGACACCAGGTAATTAACTCAAATCCACAGAAACATATGAAGAAAACCAGACATGTTAAATAAGAAAGTTAGTATACCCAAATCTGCAAACATTTATTTTACATTTTTTTTCTCTCAGCTTCTTTAAAACATATAACATTACACAAAGTTATAATGACAGCAGTATATTTTTGGGATTATAACATATATAGATGTAATATATGTAACAAAATTAGCACAAAAAGAAAAAGGGGGAAGCTATCTACGCTAATAAAAGAGAAAGATGCAAATTGACCGTACCTTCCTGATGCCCAGGAAGGAGTGAGTATGCAAATTAACCCAACAAAGATGGTGGGTTAATTTGCATACACAGGCGCGAGTGGCTGGGGGCAGGGCAGGATGCTTGCATCGTCGCCATGGCGATGACGCAGGAGTTCCACACTACTCCAGCCGCTTGGGGCCTCTGGACAGTGTGGGCAGGCGGAAAGGTGCCTCCAAGACTCTGGACAGCATGGGAAGGCAGAAGGGTGGCTCCGGGCTGGAGCAAAGGCAGAAAGGCGGTTCTGGCCAGAGTGAAGGCGGTGCAGGCAGCCAGGGGAAGGAAGGCCCATTCTTGCACGAATCTTTATGCATCAGGCTTCTAGTATATATATAAAAACCTAAGCAACCGTTATGACCAGTCAACTGGTCAGCCGGTCGCTATGACATGCACTGACCACCAGGAGTCAGATGCCCTGGTGGTCAGTGCGCTCCCACAGTGGGAGCACCACTCAGCCAGAAGCCAGGCTCACAGCTGGCAAGAGCAGCTGTGGTGGTGGGAGCCTCTCCCACCTCTGTGTCAGTGCTACTGAGCGGCAGTGATGGCAGCAGTGGCAGCAGCAGGCATAGTGAGGCCAGGATGAGCAGCAGTGGAGATGCGCCCAGCCCTGGCTGGGGCTCCTCCGCGGCCGCCTGCCACTTCAGCACTGCTACATCCCCCCAAGGGAACCCAGATTGCGAAAGGGCGCAGGCCAGGCTGAGGGACCCCACCCGTGCACAAATCCATGCACCATGCCTCTAGTAGACCTGTAAAAGAGTAATATCTGTATAGCTCACTGGAATTAATTTAGTATAAATTTGATAATTTAAGATAAATATTGTATGTTCTAAGAAATCATTAATAAAATAATGATTTCTCCCAATGCAACAATATTGGGAGAAATCACGAACTGAATTAAAATGTTACACTAGGGCCCTAACTGGTTTGGCTCAATGGATAGAGCGTCAGCCTGCAGACTCAAGGGTCCCAGGTTCGATTCCGGTCAAGGGCATGTACCTTGGTTGCGGGCACCTACCCAGTAGGGATTGTGCAGGAGGCAGCTGATCGATGTTTCTCTCTCATCAATGTTTCTAACTCTCTATCCCTCTCCCTTCCCCTCTGTAAAAAATCAATAAAAAATATATATATATATATAAATGTTACCCTAGGAAATATTGTATCAATACAAAAGAAAAGCACTAAAGCAGGGACTGAGGCACAAAAACAACATAAGATAAAGAAAACAAAAAGTCAAATAGCAGAAATAAATCCAATGATATTAATAACAGCATGAAATGTGAATGGATTAAACAATGTAATCAAAGGCAGAGACTGCCAGACTGGATAGGAAAGTGATATCCAACTATGTGTTGTCTGCAGAAGACATACTTTAGATTCAAAGACACAAGTAAGTTGAAAGTAAAAGAATGGGGAAAAAATTCTCAGGCAAACTGCAAGTATATCAAAGTTGGAGCAGCTTTACTAATATCACACTAAATAGAAATTAAAACAAAAAATGTTTTACTAGAGATAAAGAGGGTAATTTTATAATGGTTCTAGAGGCCTAAAGGACGATATTCCTGCAAGAGTAGGCCTTCCTTCCCCCACCTGCCGGCACCTCTGGCACCCAGGAACCGGGCTTCTTCTGGAAGGTCATCAGAAGGACGTCTGGTCTAATTAGCATATTACGCTTTTATTATTATTATAGATTAAGGTCAATCTACTAGATATGTATAATAGTTTAAGAAGCATACATACAACTAAAAACAGAGCCCCCCACCCCCCAAATACATGAAGCTAAACTGACAGAATGAAGGAAGAAAAACAACAAGATAATTCTTTAATAACCCACTTTCAATAGTGCATATAGAAACTACATGGGAAAAAAAGAGCAAGTTATAGAAAACCGCCACAATAAGAGACATGCATAGAATCCTTCACTGAAAAACAACACAAGACACAGTCTTCTCAATAGTAGGAAAATTTGGGCCCTGGCCTGGTCGCTCAGATGGTTGGAGTATTGATCTCTGCACCATTCATAGAAAGTTTGATTCCCTGGTTGGGGCACATGCCTGGGTTTCAGGTTCAATTCCTGGTTGGGGCACCTGTGAGAGGCAGGTGGATCAGTGTTTCTCATATCTGTGTTTATTTCTGTCTCTCTGTCTCTTTCTCGGTCTCTGTCTCTCTCTCCTCTCTCTCTGTATCTCTTTGTCTCTTTCTCTCTCGCTCTTCCTCCCTCTCTAAAATTAATGATAAAGGGTATCCTTGGGTGAGGGTTAAATAAAAAGATAAGAGTTAAAATATTTTCCAGGAAAGACCATATTGTTAATAATAAAATAGGCCTCCAAAAAGTATGTACTCCAAACGCAAGGAAATTAATGAAACCAAGAACATAAGAAACTGGAAAATTCACAGAAGAGTTGAAATTTAACAACCAATAGATCAGAAAAAATAAAAAAAATTAGAAAATACTCTGAGGTGATTGAAAACAGACATGTGACAAACCAAAACTTTGAGACACATAAGTAATTAGAGATAAATTTATATCATTAAACATCAATATTTGAAAAGATGAACAATTTCAAGTCAATAACCCATACCTTTTATCTTAAGATATTAAAAATGGAAAGTGAAACTAAAACCAAAGCAAGGAGAAAAAAAAATTTTTTTAAGTGAGACAGAAATACATAAAATAGAGATTAGAAGAACATTGACTAAATGAACAAAACCAAAATAAAAGGAATCAATATTTGGGAGAAAGGAGTAAAATCTTTATTTGTAGATGATATAATCGTTTACATAAAAATCCTATGGAATCCAATAAAAACTATTAGAATTAATAAACAAGTTCAGAAATCTTTTAGCATCCTATATAGTAAAAGCCTAATATGCAAATCATTCAAATGGCGGAACTACCAGTAGAACGACTGGTCGCTATGATGTGCACTGACCACCAGGGGGCAGATGCTCGATGCAGGAGCTTCCCTGAGCCTGCAGGCCCCAGGCCAGCCAAGGCGGGTGCCAGTTGTGGTCCCCCCATTGCCCTGCTGGTAGCCCCACAGATCAGCCCTTATTGTGGGCCAGGCCTACGGACCCTACCCGTGCACAAATTTCGTGCACCAGGTCTTTAGTATAAGATAATTATGCAAGAAACGATTGTATTTCTATACACTACCAATGAATAATACTTTATGAAATAGGAAATCAATTGCTTTTACAATAGCATAAAAAATAAAGTATTTACAAATAAATTAAGCTAAAGAGAACAAAATTTGTATGCTGAAAACAGCAAAACATTGATGAAGTTATTAAAAGAAGACTTAACTATAATAAAAGATAATACCTGTTCATTGTCCAGAAGACAATATTATTAAATGGCAATGCTCCCTAAATTCAACTATAGATTTGAGACAATGCTTATCAAATTTATCTGGCTTATTTTGTAGGAAGTGACAATATAATCCTAAATTTTATATGGAACTTAAAAAGACAAAGAACAGTGAAATAAACTTGAAAACGAAGAACAATTCTGAAGTACTCACATTTCCTGATTTAAAACTTACTATAAAAGTATTGTAATAAAAAGTGACTAAAAAGAAGATACATTTGACTTTATCGTAATTAAAGACAAATGACACAGTGAAGACAATGAAAACACAGCCTAGTGAATGCTAGAAAACGTGCAAATAGTATATATGACATGAAACTTGCAGCCAAAATAAATAAATAACTTTTACAACTCAACTATAAGAAAACAAATAACCCAACAGAAAAATAGGCAAACATAGACATTTCCCCAAAGAAGATAAACAAATGGCAAATAAGTACATATAAATATAATTCAACATCATTGGTGAACAGTGTAATGTAAACCAACAAGATAGTGCTTCGCCCCCAATAAGGATGATAACAATACATAGTAATAAGTATTGACAAAGTTATGGAGTAATTGGAACTTCCTTCAATGTTGGTGGGAATGTGAAATGGTGCTGTCACTTTTAAATCGATCTGGAGTCACCATATGACCTAGAAATTGTACTCCTTTATGTCCATGGTTAATGAAAACATACATACGTGCACAAACGTATTCACAAATATTCATAGCAGCGTTACTCATAATGGTCAAAAATTTGAAACAACCCAAAAATTAATCGACTGGTAAATGGGTAAATAAAATAAGGTATGTCCATACAGAAATAAAAAGAAATGAAATTCTGACCTATGCTGCATCCTGCATAAAATTTGAAAATATTATTCTAAATGAAACACCTCACAAAATCCACATATTGTATGATTCCATTTATATGAAACATTTAGAATAAGCAAGTTCCATAGACAGTAATTGTCTGTCGTGGAGTGGTGGAGACGGGGAGATTTGAGACACAATTGGGAATGACCACTAGTAGGTACAGAGGTTCTTTCTGAGGTAACACAAATGTTCTAAAATGATTGTAGGGATGGTTGCACATCTTTGTGAATATATTAAAAAATGTAGTTGTACATTTTAAATAAGTTTTATGCTATGTGAATTATAACTCATTAAAACTACTTAAAAACTGAGATAACACTTCACACTCATTAGAACGATTAAAATTTTTAAGTCTGAAAAAGACCAAGTGTTAGGATACGAAGCAATTGGAGCTCCCACATATATATTTTTTGGAATTATAAAATGCTACAGCAATCGTTGTGCATTCTTAAGTAGTCTCATATAGAGTTACACACTCAGTCACCATAGAAATGGGTGATTTTACTTCTTATAAATTCAACCAAGAGAAATAAAAATATATGTATCCATACAAGAGTGATATAGTACTAATGTTTATAACAACTTTACTTGTTATACACTTATGTAGAAGAAACACAAATGTCTATCAAAAAGTCAATATATAAGCTTATAAACTAATGCATTATTCACAAATTACCACAACAAATTATTGTGCTATAACAAAATGCCGTAAACTTAGGGTTCTTTTGGAAATATGGCTTGTTTGTACCAACAAAAACCTGGAGCCATTGGTACCACAGAGTGAACACAACACAGAAGCCATATGCCATGTGCCCTGCCCTGGCCCTGGCCTTTCCAGTGCTGGTCATGTCTGAAGTTCATCGTACTGAGGAAGCTCCTGAACTTCCTTTGCTGGTTGAAGAAGTGGAAGGTTACAAGAAGATTATGGAGGCTGTTTTGCTTCTTAAAAAATAAAATTAAATTAAGGCCTGGAATGATATCAAAAAGGTCTATGTCTCGCAGTGAATGAGAGCTGGCAAGGGCAAGATGAAAAGTCATCCTTGCATCCAGCACAGAGGACCTTGCATCATCTATTAGGACAACAGCATCAGCTAAGACTTCAGAAACACCCCCGGAATCACTCGACTTAATGTAAGCAAACTGAACATTTTAAAACTTGCTCCCGGTGGCATGCAGGCCATTTCAGCATTTGGACTGAATGCTTCCCACAAGCTAGAGGATCTGCATGTCACTTGGTATAAAGCTGCCACCCTCCAGAGTGACCTCAACCTTCCCAGGCACAGTATGCTCAGTACACACCTTAGCAGAATCGTGAAAGCCAAGATATCCAAAGAGCCCTTCCTCCAGTTCCAAAACCAGCACCATTTCAATGCTGCATCCGCTGACTAGTCTTCCATAGTCCCATAATTCTGCATTGTTTGGGAGTTTTGCAATAAGTATTTCTAATTCAAAAATAATTAAAATGGACTTACTCTTTAATCCATAAAGTCCATTTCTAAGAAAATGTTTTCTTATGGTTGGAATCAGAGGTGCATGCAACATTTATATGCAAGAATATTCATTTTATAATGTTGCATAGAGAAGTTAGAAATAACAAACTATCCAAGACCAGGGGTAGAATTAGGTTGTTTGGATGTAACTATCGGTTGATATCAATCATTGAAATGCTTTTTTGCTGGCAGTAGTTTATGATACAGGAAAGATGCAATATAAATTAAAATAATAACTGCATATTTACCAGGATACCATTTTTAAACACATAATATATTTCTAAACCAGAAAAACTTACAAAATTGGCAGTAGTATTTCTGAAATTATTGACATTTATTATTTATGCCCTTCTATATTTTACACATCTATAATAATAAAAGCATAATATGCTAATTAGACCAGACAGTCGAACAACCTTCCAGACGTCATTCTGGACGTCATTCTGGACAAAGCCACGGTGACAGAGGCTGAGGCAGAGGCGGTTAGGGGCAATCAGACAGGTAGGCAAATGGTTATGGGTGATCAGGCAAGCAGGCGAGTGGTTAGGGGCAATCAAAAAGGCAGGTGAGTAGGTAGGGGTGATCAGGCTGGCAGGCAGAAGTGGTTAGGGGCAATCAGGAAGGCAGGTGAGTAGTTGGGGGTAACTAGGCAGGCAGAGGTGGTTAGGGGAAATGAGGCAGGCAGGCAAGCAGTTAGGGGCGATCAGGCAGGTAGGCAGAATGGTTAGGGATAATTAGGCAGGCAGGTGAGCAGTTAGGGGTGATCAGGCAGGCAGGTGAGTGGGTAGGGGTGATCAGGCTGGCAAGCAAGTGGTTAGGGGCAATGAGGCAGGCAGGCAGGCGAGCGGTTAGGAACCAGTGGTTCAGGATTGGGAGAGGGATGTCCAACTGCCAGTTTAGGCCCGATCCCGCCGTCAGTCGGACATCCCCCAAGGGGTCCTGGATTGTGAGAGGGTGCAGGCTGGGCTGAGGGACGCCCCCCCCCCCATGCACCAATTTCATGCACCGGGCCTCTAGTCTAATATAAATGTGTATTACTTTTATGCAATAAAGCAAAAAGTATGTGCCTAGAACATAAAATATGCTAAATTAATAGTGTTAAAATAAAATTAAGCAAAATGTTCAAAATAATGTAAGATGACTAGATATGTGTATGTGTTTCTAGTGTATAATGGGAAATAGAGAAAAGGCTTTTAATAATGAATGAGAAGTTGCTTCATGTGAACTTGCCAGTTTTGTAGGTACAAAGTAGTCAAATATTAGCAATTTTCTATTTAAGCCTATTACAGTGAAAAGATATTCTAAGAGATCTATTATGGAGAGAAATATCCATATAGAGCACTTATGGGAAGAAAACATCAATTTCTGCCCCCAAAGCAGCCATTTTCAGATTTGAAGAATTTTCAGGTTTGAAGAATTAAAAGGACTTTACTAGGATATATTTTCCATGTTGATCAATTTTTTTTCAATACTTAGCTTAGACTTGGATTTCATTTTTCTATAATAGCAACAGTATATGAGGTGATAATATCCGCAGTGCAGCGCACAAAAGCCTATTTAACCCACAATGTAGCTGAAATATCGTAGTAATTTTTCCACATAAAATCGTGTTCATAATAATGTTGCTATGGGGAGTTGAATGCAGAGTTTATTTCTAATGGAAACATTAGAAAACATGGCTCCTATGGGACTAGAACCCATGTTCCCTTTGTTGTGCATTCTAGTATGGATAAAACTGCTTTAAAGGCATGTGGCCCACAGGAGCGTATTTTGCTTTCAGCATTCATGGATTGCTGGCAATGCATACCATTTCTGCTTTCAGCCTGCTGCCCTGAGAAGATGGGAGGTAGGCCAGGCATCTGCCAACATGGACTGTGTCTTGTTTCAGCCCCCATGTGCCTGGTGCCTCTAGTTAGGTCATTTAAGTTGTTGTGTGACCAAATTTCCATCTCTGAGGAAAATATACCTCCTAACAATGTATTCGCTGGGGTTGTTAGTAAATATAATGAAATTGATTAAGTATTATTTGAATAATATGTCTTTTATAATAAAGACTCACATTAGGCAACTGATTGAACCATGTGGATCCAAAGTAAAACTGAATACTGTAAATAAAAAACAACAAGAGTTGTTCCCTACATGTGCTCTTTTGTTGTCAGGTTATATGCATTATTTGGTGTG